>NC_136986.1:27833637-27921137 GCF_032717465.1 Coenobita brevimanus
ATAGAAAATGATTAGAGAAAATCTGTTTTCACCTACCATACCAGAATTCTAACCAGTTTATTTTTGAAAAACACTTATGTAGGTGGAAAACCACATACAGGCTTCTATCTGTAAGCAGCCTTGTATAACCACCTGGAAAATACATTACCAGTACCGATATGTTTTTCTACTCTTTCTCCCAGTTTAGAAGTGGGATAGGGTACTAATAATTCATCTTCGTGTGGCAAGGAGTATCGGTAGCAAATAGCTTAAGAACCACTGCTCTACTACCACTCGTGAAATAACAGCAGAAGCAGACTTGGTAGGTGATATGTAAGCACAAGACCTTCGGGGAATAGCGGCGTCTCTGGCATTTCTCCACACACACACACACTCACATAAACTTATACAAAGAGGTGGCCGCTGGAGTTCCACGACGTGCTTCATCATGACATACACAAATCACACCCTGGGGGATGTCCCATGCATAGCACTAAGCGTCCTCCCAGACAATAATCGAGAAACAACACTGCTCCATACCCTCACAAAAGGAACTCATGCTCAGGTTTTCTCTTGCTATCATGCTACTCCATGCCAGTTAGGAGTCGCCTGCGCAATATGCTCAAAACTCACCACTGGGTGAGCCCAGCAGCAAGCTTCCAGTCATCACCAGATGTAGTGCAGTGCACCCCTCTTACGCTCTATATCTCAGAATTAATTGCCTAGTTCGTTTGTGATCTTGGCAGGCAAAGAAAAAAGAATTAAATCAGTGCAAGCGAATGGAAGTGAAAAAATGAAAATAAAATATTGGTGATACAAAGTGAAAAGGTGACAATTAATATGAGCCAATGTCTCTTATGTGCTATGCAATCTATCAATGTAATCACTCGGCCCTAGGATCCATTACCATGCACATGCCTTGTATCAAACCAGCCACTGAAAAACTTACCATCTTTATGCATGTTGTCCACTTAAGAAAAAAAAAAAGTAAAAAGGGAGAACGCGGATTTTCAGTGAACATAGCAGATGAATTGTCCAGTGCAATACCTAGCCTGTGAGCTACAGTCCGTGATTCTCAGAGTATATGTTCCTGTCAAGCATTAAACTTTACAAAAAAGAAACTGTGTTGTTTTATTACTTCTTCCCATCCTTTTGGTATGCAGCTAACTAAATGCAAACCCTCAACTTTGTCATAACACCAGTTTTGAAAATGAATGTGAAAAGTCTCTTGTCAGGGGCGAGGGGGGTGTTCCATTTATCATCATTATCCACCCCACTTCACATCCTCCCCACAGGTGATCTGGCGTTATGAGGACGACTTGTCTTGCCAACACATTCGTTGGGCAAGCAAATGTCAGAGACGGGGTAAGGGGGTAAGAATATAGAAGGGATTGAACAAGCGTTTGCCGGTTTTGTCAATGTTTTGCAGGGATTTCTGCAAATTCAAGGGTAGCCTACAGCTCCCTGTTGCTTCCAGCAGAAGTGAAGAGAGATAACCCTACAGCTAACAATTTGCAAACATACCCCTTGGTATAATAGGCCTTTTTTCTTCGGCTTCAGAGTCAGTATTTATGTAAGTGACAGGATGTAGAAGTTATGGTATTCCTTATGTTACATAGCCTATGATTTCATCATCCTTTGTGTAATTTTAACGCACAGTATGCTGCATGTTTGATCACGAGCGCGTTCTGCCTCAGTCCCCCCCTTCTACCGTTATAGTAGAGTAAGTCGTCCTTTCTGTTGTTCAGAGCGGGATTGTCAGCTCTTTGTCCCCATGGCTTCATTTGCGAGTCCTTCTTACAAGTTGTATCAAGCTCTGCCGGCCCCTATATAATGAGCTCAGTCTCTACATTAATTGCCACTTAGATCTACTCCTCATTTTGTTCACATCTCTGTCCTCCTCTGTACAGTTATTGTTGTGAGTGGTCAGGAAGTCTCCAACCATCTAGTAGCTGTGTAATTTGAGTATAACTGTTGTTGCATTTTTTCTTGTGCTGTGTAGCACAGGGTTAATTCTTAGGCCTAGTGAGTTTTTTTTTTGTGATTTATGTAAAGGTTCTTTTTGTCAGTCATTTTTGATAATATTTTGTATCTGTAATAATTTATCTTGCATTAACTGAGCATTACCCAGTGTATTTTCATTTTATCAGGGCTGACTTAGATAAATTTACTCTTGCTAATTTCGTGTTAATAGAGGCTATTGCAGTTAACAATATATTTAACCTGTTTTTTACCATTACATTATCCTTATGAGTCCTGAATGTTTTGTTGTTAGTTTGAGCATTAAACTTGAACTTGTAATTTTACCTAACTCTTTGTTTTGAACCTGGAACTTTACGGGACAGTAGTGATTTTTAGTATTCTCACTTAAAGTGTACATTATCTTTCTCTGTTCCGTAACATAAATTTGGCGACCTCTTATCAGGATATTCAGGATGTTATCATAAGGATATTGCTTGATATTTTGTGACCGTGATTTAATCATGATGTCTACTATTACTACACTTGATGAAGCCAAGGATTTTTTGTCAAATGTGCAAACAGTGTGTGAGGTAGAAAACAGAACAAAGAATGAACTTAAGCTTGTTGCTCAACAATTGGGAATTGCTGTTCGCTCTCATCATTCTAAAGATCAAATTGTTGACATGATTAATGAAAGCTTGTTTAATGTAACTCCTCCAAATAAGCAAACGCAGATTGAATTAGCTAAGTTACAGCTAGCCCTGCAGGAGGCTCAGGCTAAGGAGGTGGAGTCTCGTGTTAAGAAGGCTGAATTTCAAGCACGTGCTAAGGAGGCTGAGTCTCAGGCTCGTATTCAGGAGGCTGAATTTCAGGCAAATGCTAAGGAGGCGGAGTCTCAGGCTCGTATTCAGGAGGCATAGATACAGGCACAAATTGAACTTGCCAGGATTCAGGCAGACCATGAGTATCGCATGAAACAAGGTGGAACTGGATCATCTAGCTCTGATGATTTTGATGTGGCTAAAAATGTTAAACTTGTCCCTCCTTTTAATGAATCTGATTTAACAAAGTATTTTCAGTTGTTTGAGAGGTAGCTACAGGTTTTAATTGGCCCAAAAGGTATTGGCCAGTACTCCTTCAAACTGTTCTCACCGGTAAAGCTCAAGTAACTTATGCATCTTTGCCTCAGGATCAATCTGATAATTATGATGTAGTTAAGAGCTTGATTCTTAAGGCCTATGAGCTTGTTCCTGAAGCCTATAGAGTAAAATTTAGGACAACTTATAAGCAAGATAAGCAATCCCATGTTGAGTATGCAAAAATCAAAGAAGATCTGTTAGAGCAGTGGTTAAATTCTAAGAATGTGGATTCTGATTTTGGTAAATTTAAGCAGATGATTTTGCTGGAGGACTTCAAAAGGTGTATTAGTAAAGATGTAAGCCTATATCTTGATGAGAGAAGAATAGATAATTTGTCTGATGCTGCAGTTTTAGCTGATGAATATGTTCTCACTCACAAGAGATATTCTAAAGAAAAAGGGAAAGCTGAGAGTAAATACGTTGCCTCTACTCAGAGTACAGGTAACGGGAAAGAGAATAAAGATGATGTTTCAATCAATCATTTCCTGTGGCACCCTCGGGGATGCATAGGGCCTCGATGAACTCACACCACCACATCCTATCTTGTGCTAACTCCTCAAGATCTCCCCAACACTCATCTCCAGCTTCCCGTCTCATTGTCCTCACCCACGTCTCTTTTGGCCTTCCTCTACCTCTCCTACCAAGTGCCACCCACCCTGGTGTACCTCGTACTATTCCCTGTCTCCTATACACATGTCCTAGCCACTTCCATCGTGAGAATCTAACATATCCATCGATCGGCTGCACTCCCGTTATTTCTCTAATTCTACTATTTGGTATCCTTTCCCACCACTTAACTCCTAATATTCTTCTAAGTGCTTTATTTTCAAACACCAAGAATTTATTTTCCATAGTCACTGTGCTTTACCAAGACTCGTGTCCATAAATTAAGATACTCCTAACCATTACCTTATAAAGTTTGATTTTTGTATGCACAGAGAAATTGTTATTATTCCAAATATTTTTAAGCGTTCCCATTGCCTGATTAGCCTTCTTTAACCTTTCCTCGAATTCAAAGTTCAAAGAACCATCCTTGGCTAAATAAGTACCTACTGTAAATATTTAAACCTATCAACTTGCTTTACAACCATACCTTCAATTACACATTCCTGCGCATTTTCCATATTCATATTGATTATTTCAGTTTTTCCACAATTAATAACCAAACCCACCTTGCGACCTTCACTCACCAAACAGTCCAACACTCTCTGCATCTCTTCTGGCCCATCACAAATCAAAACTATATCATCTGCATAATCTAAATCCAAAAGTTTCCTGTTCTCTCCCCAAAGTATACCTGCACCGGTTTCTGTTCCAACGCGTTTCATAATGTAATCAATGACCAATATAAATAGTAAAGGCGATAGAACACCACCTTGAATTACTCCAGGACTTGACTTCAAACGAATCACTAAGACAACCATCAACCATCACTTTACAAAATGTGTCCTCATGCATGTTCATAATGACCCTCACAAACTCCTCTGGTATTCCATAATGTCTCATGATCTTCCCCATAGTCTCTCTCGAAACACTATCAAAAGCCTTTTCAAAATCAACAAAACAAAGACTTAACGGTACTCTCATTTCATTAACTTGCTGCATCAAATGCCTAACTATAAAGATCTGATCATTGCAACCACGTCCCTTTCTAAAACCAGCCTGTTCATCCCTCAGAATACCTCAACCACCGGCTCCAACCTATTTAACAACACTCTACTGAAAACTTTCAAAGCTATCGGTGACAAAGAGATTCCCCTCCAATTACCACATTCACTCAGGTCTCCCTTTCTCAGGAAGTAAATACCAGCTTCACCTCTAGATTTCAGAAAAGTAAATGTACTTATTGTAGTAAGCTTGGTCATACTACGGAGAAATGTTTCAGGAGACAGCGTGATGTGAACAAAAAGGAGTCTTTAAATATTCAGTCAATTGGTCTAGTGTCCACTCTTGAGTTCCCAGAATTCTTTAACTGAGTTAACTGAACCTGCTTTGAGGGGTAACTTAAATTCTCAGGATGGAGCTCCTCTTTTGAGCAGTAACGTGGGTGACACTCTCAAGAGTTCATGTGCTAATTTCCTGTCTGATGGTTTTGTCAGTCCTCTAGACAGTAATGACAGGAAATCAGTTAAAATATATCGTGATACAGGTGCTTGCCAATCCCTTATGCTGACCAGTGTCCTAGGCTCTAATGTTAATTCCTCCGATGAAACTGTAATCTTACAAGGTGTAGGGAATAATTACTTCTCTGTCCCTCTGTGCAGAGTGAATTTAGAGTCTGGTTTTGTTAATGGTTCCGTTATGGTTGGGTTGGTTGAGACACTCCCAATGTCAGGTGTAACTTTCTTACTTGGAAATGATATTGGTGGAAGTCAAGTGTGTCCAGCTCCTCAGTTGTCTAGTGAGCCAGTGGCTGCGACCCAGGACTGTGATGTCCCTGATGTGTTCTCTGCATGTGCTGTCACTAGGGCTAAGTCTAAAGTTACTGGTGATTTAGAGGATAATGATGATGATGATGATGTTATCCTAGCTGACACTTTTCTTGGTAATTTGAACCACTCACCAGATGAGGCAGTACCCCGCAGTGTTGATAATTTGTCTCGTCAAGAGGTGGTTGAGTTGCAGGTTGCTGATCCTGAGTTAAAAGGTCTAGCTAACTCTGCTTACAGTGAAGAAGAGTCAGCCGGTGCTTCTACTTGTTATTATGTAAAGTCAGGAGTACTTATGAGGAAGTGGAGACCCCCAACAGCATCAGCCGACTGTGAATGGGAGGTTGTACATCAAGTTGTCATCCCTCGTGTTTGTAGGCAGGATATCATTAGAGTGGCTCATGATTCCAGTTTGGCAGGACACCTTGGAGTGAGGAAGACTGTGGCATGCATTTTGAAACACTTCTACTGGCCAGGTATCTTCAGGGATGTTTCCTGGTATTGTAAGTCTTGTCACACCTGTCAAGTTGTGGGGAAGTGTAATCAGACCGAAAAGGTTGCACCTCTAGTTCACATTCCTCCTTTTGGGGCGCCATTCACCCGTGTGTTGAGTGGATATTGTGGGCCCTCTTCCTAAGACTTCTTCAGGATTTTCTTATGTGTTGACCCTGATTGATATGGCTACTCGTTATCCTGAAGCCATTCCACTTAGAAATATCTCAGCAAAGAACGTAGTTAAGGAAATGCTAGGGTTCTTCACAAAGTTTGGTCTGCCCAAGGAGGTACAGTCAGACCGGGGAAGTAATTTCATGTCAATTGTTTTCAAGCAGTCTCTGAAAGAGTTGGGCATCTCCCAGATCACGTCTTCAGCTTACCATCCCCAGACCCAAGGAGCATTGGAGAGATATCATCAAACACTCAAATCGATGCTCAAGAAATACTGTTTGGAACATCAGAAAGACTGGGATAAAGGTCTTCCATTTGTTGTATTTGCTGCAAGAGAATCTCCAAATGAATCACTGGGCTTCTCACCTTTTGAACTACTGTTTGGCCATGAAGTAAGAGGACCCCTTAAGCTACTCAAGGAATGCTGGCTGTCGGAGGAAGATGACGTCAACCTGCTGGAGTATGTGATGAAGTTCAAAGTACGGCTGTCCACTGCTTTACAACTGGCGTGAGAGAATTTAGGAGCTGCTCAGGAGAAGATGAAGACTTGGTATGATAAGAAGTCCAGGTTACGCCACTTTCAGCCAGGAGATCGGGTTTTGATTCTGCTACCAGTGCATGGGCAACCTCTTCAAGCCAAGTTTAGTGGTCCTTATTTCGCCACACCAGATCGTAGGAAGAACAAGCAACTATGTCACATCAACATGCTAAAGTTATATCACAGGCAGGACGAAAATAATCCAGTCTGCACTGTAGCTGTTCCACCCGAGTCTGCAAGTGAAGCTCTCCCATGCAGTATGAGCCTGAGTGATAGTTTGGGGAAGAATCCTGATATCATGAATGATCTCCAGACTAAGCTTTCTCATCTACCTCCTGAGGAAAGGCAGGAGTTTTCGGCATTACTGCAGGAGTACCCACAAGTGTTCCGTGCCACTCCAGGAAGAACCACTGTGTTGATGCATGATGTCGATGTTGGAGACGCAAAGCCAATTAAATTGCCTCCTTACCGTGTGAACCCAGTGAAAGTTCCTCTCATCCAGAAGGAGCTTGGCTACTTGTTGGACCACAAGATGATTGAGCCCTGTCAGAGCGAGTGGAGTTCTCCTGTCACTCTAGTCCCTAAGCCAGGTGGGTCACAGCGGCTTTGCATCGACTACAGACGTGTTAATCAGATAACCAAAACAGACACGTACCCTCTCCCTCGTGTGGAAGATTGCATAGACAAGATTGGAAAGGCTAGGTACATAAGTAAGTTTGATTTGTTAAAGGGATACTGGCAAGTACCTATGACTGAACGTGCTAGGGAGATTTCATGTTACGTAACACTAGGAAAGACTTTTGCATGTTCTGTAATACCATATGGTATGAAGAATGCACCAGCCACATTTCAGAAGCTCATGAATGTTGTAACAGAGGGTTTGGCAGGGTGTGTTGTTTATATTGATGATGTATCTTATTACAGTAAGAAGTTCACTCCACCTCAGAAGAACTACTAAACTATTGAGAAAGAGCTTTTGGCCTTGATTTTGGGTTTACAGCATTTTTCATTTTATTTGTGTTCTGGTTTTGACCCCATAGTCATTTATACCGATCATAACCCACTGAAATTCCTTAGTAAGTTTAAAGATAAAAATCAGAGATTGACAAGATGGAGTCTACTTCTTCAGGAGTATTCATTAGACATACAACATGTCAAGGGGAAAGAAAATGTTATTGCAGATTGCTTATCTAGACTTTAGACAGATTGTTTTAGAGTAATAAGAAATTTCCTTTGTAAATTTCTTTTCTTTGTGGGGAGGTGTTACATAGCCTATGATTTCATCATCCTTTGTGTAATTTTAACGCACAGTATGCTGCATGTTTGATCACGAGCGTGTTCTGCCTCAGTCCCCCCCTTCTACCGTTATAGTAGAGTAAGTCGTCCTTTCTGTTGTTCAGAGCGGGATTGTAAGCTCTTTGTCCCCATGGCTTCGTTTGCACGTCCTTCTTACAAGTTGTATCAAGCTCTGCCGGCCCCTATATAATGAGCTCAGTCTCTACATTAATTGCCACTTAGATCTACTCCTCATTTTGTTCACATCTCTGTCCTCCCCTGTACAGTTATTGTTGTGAATGCTCGGGAAGTCTCCAACCTTCTAGTAGCTGTGTAATTTGAGTATAACTGTTGTTGCATTTTTTCTTGTGCTGTGTAGGATAGGGTTAATTCTTAGGCCTAGTGAGGTTTTTTTGTGATTTATGTAAAGGTTCTTTTTGTCAGTCATTTTTGATAATAGTTTGTATCTGTAATAATTTATCTTGCATTAACTGAGCATTACCTAGTGTATTTTCATTTTATCAGGGCTGACTTAGATAAATTTACTCTTGCTAATTTCGTGTTAATAGAGGCTATTGCAGTTAACAATATATTTAACCTGTTTTTTGCCATTACATTATCTTTATGAGTCCTGAATGTTTTGTTGTTAGTTTGAGCATTAAACTTGAACTTGTAATTTTACCTAACTCTTTTGTTTTGAACCTGGAACGTTACGGGACAGTAGTGGTTTTTAGTATTCTCACTTAAAGTGTACATTATCTTTCTCTGTTCCATAACACTTAATAGACGTGCATTTCATGAATATGAACCATTACTTAAGATGCAATAGCAGTACGTTATATACATTTGAAGGTCCTTTGAAATGTTTCTTATTACATTTCCAATGAGATATATATTTTTTACGAAGTGTGTGGTAGGTGGGCGTGGCCACCATCCATTTACTCCATGAAAAGTATCCTTCTGGTGACTCTACCCTCAGTCACAAGCAAAATGTTTTCTTCAAATCCAGGAATACATAGACCATGAGGGGTGGTAACTATTTAACCAAATCGACTCTTTCTGGTCTGTTGGGTTCTGAATCTTTAATTGGACAAGAACCATAAGGGGTTCAGTATGAGGATTGTTTCGGGATCATTGCTAAAACAATTCCACTCGGGCTTATCGGGCTTATCACCCTTGCCTTAAATGCCGGAACTTAGTATCCTGTCTTCAGACTCCTATCCATTGAAGGGGAAAGTAGTATTGCATGACAGATATATGAATTTTCTTCATTGCTAAACGGCTGATTGCCCTCACAGATATTGGCCCTGAGGATGGTGAAGCTTGGTCTGCTCCTGATCACCTTCTTTGACGCTGCTCGTGTTGCACGGAGCTCTCTGCTTACACATTTTGCAGGTACAGTTGCTTAAAACACACACACACACACACATTCAGTGCACACATATACTTAAGTGTATATATGGCTCTTCTTCCATGATTTTCGAGTAATTTTCACTCAAACATAAGTCGGTCTCACACTGTACCTTCTTGGCTCAACTAGCTCGTACCTAATTATCCCTTATGAACTTGTTCGTTAGATCATTTTCTTCCACTGGCCCTTTTCCTCAGGAGCTTTTTTCCTTCATGGCCCAGTTATCTGCCACTTGCCCAGACCATTTTTTTGCCACTAACCCATTTTCTTCGTGGTACTTATTTTTCCCCCTGACTTATGTTTCCCATATATCAGATCCCTCTCTGGACTAATTTTCACTATGGAATTACTTCACTTCATGACCTGTTTACTTCATGAACCTATTCCGTATCTGTGGAGACATTTTTTTTTTACACAGGCATATTTTTCTGCATGGACTTTTCTTCCTTCATGGGTGAAATTCTTGAAGTAATTAAGTTTCCACAAGAGATCTATATTCCCATAGATCAATTTCCTTTCCACTGAATGATAGTAATGGTAATATTAATACTTATTATTATTAGTATTAGTATTAGTATTACTATAATAATAATAATAATAATAATAATAATTATTATTATTATTATTACTGTTTGTGGGAAATATTTTCCCCCAGAGCAGTTGCGCTCTCTAAATTGATCATAGCTATCCCTGGTTAAAGGCAGAGGACGTAGAGACTGTTGTTAATTATTCAAGCGGTTTTAATAACCCAGAAACGACGTTCTCTTTAATAATTCTTGTTATTGGTAAATTAAATGCTACTGTATTTAACCCCTGAGGACAACTATGCATTGTAAATACATGTAATTATGTGGTATTTTCCACTGACCTAGGCTGCGTCTGCGCGATAGGTGACGTGGCAAGCAGGGAAAGATTCCCCTGTTAAGGCAGATGTGGAATTAAGATATTTACATAGTTAAAGGGAATAATTGGTCTAACTTTAATTTAAGTGGAACTAAGATTAATTTGTTAGATTTGCCCTGTACATATCATGATGTAATTTGACTGTATTTAGTACTGTAAATAACTAAAAGTTGGCAACCTACCATTCTATGAGGGAGGTAGAATTGCCGCGTTCATTCACTCTGTTCCTAGTCACTCTCAAGCTAGGTTGTACATACGCATCATAAGGACGCTTGCTTGCTCAAGCAATTACACTAAGCAGCCTCATCGTCATCGGTTATCGATCACTCCCTCTTTACCAGCTAAGTATCCTTTACGAATTGGCCAATTCAAGGGGGGTTTAGCTATGAGATAGAAGAGAAATAGTTATTGTAGGTGAGTTAAATTTAATTTACGTATCACCTAACTCTGAGACTTGTTTGATTTACTTAGACAACTTTAGGGAAGAGTAACGACCTACGAGTTGTGTAGCGAGATAATTCTTGCATAGCGGTGTCCCGGCAGGGATACCGACTTGGATACATTTAACATTTTTCACATTTTGGTGCCCAGAAAGAGGGCCCAGATTTGTTTACCAGAACTAATCAACATTTTTCACATTTTTGGTGCCCCGACCGAGTGAGGAAAACCGATGTGTGCCGAGGCGCTGAATGTGTTTAAAGTTGCTTTTGTGGGGCACAGTTTACTACCACGTTCGGTTGAAGTGGAAGACGTGGACGTACGTGTCTATAGAGCTCAGGAGGAACGGCAAGCGCTTTCTCTGAAGATGAAAGGCTGAATGCCGTACTAGACTGGGAGCATGACCGTACGGTCCTTTTCCTTGGAGGAAATGATATCCATGAGGACGTGGAGGTCAATGAAGTTGTGGAGAATATTTTAGCAGTGGTAGGAGCCATAGAGGGCTCTTGTAAATCCTCAGTAGCCATAACCCTCCTCGAGCCAAGGAACCTGCCATATGGCTCTCCAGTTTGTTATGGAACATATAAATTAGTTAGCAGAGCTGTAAACCGGAAGTTGCAACGGGCCAGGAAGGGAAGGGATTTCATACATTTTATTGCCAAGCCCTTCCAAGCAATGTTGAAAGCTGATGGTATACATTGGAACCATCATGGTAGGGAAGCGGTTCTGCAGAAATTTATAAATTATGTACAACATAAGAAAGGAGAGTTCTTTGCTGTACAAGCTATAGGTGGGCCTATGGAGTATTGAGGTAATAAATTCTGACCTCGGGGAATATGGGTGTTTTGGCAATTGAGTGTGGGGATGAAATAAAACCCTAGAGGTTTAATAACCCTGGGGAATAGGTTGAAATTATAGACCTAATCCCTACACTCCTCAAAATTAAACTAAATAATTAGCTGAGCTGTAATGAATATTACGAAATTGGGAGAGGGGATAATTTGCACAATGAGGACTTAATCCCTACCCTCTTCAAAATTTAAAATAATCAAATCATTACTAAGTTGAGGTAAAATTGTGGTTGGAATTCATAATTAAATTATTAAATTAGAACTCCGTCAACATGTCTGTTTCTTTATTGCAAAGATCTTCTAGTAATAAGGCGGGATGGGTAACTAGAGCCATAAATGATTGTAACCAGTAGCTGGACCAAATACCTCTGTCCAAGGAGAGAATAAACAGTCTCCTAAATCTTCTGAAAGATCGATGGAGTATGTATGAAGAGAGTTACTTAACTATAGAAGCGGCTATAGTAAAGGCTGAGAATAAGGAACTCTTAGAGTCAGAAACTACGTAGTTTGAAAACCAATTAGAAGAATACTTAACTGTAGTAAAGACACTAGAGTCAGAATTAGCTGACACTGCCACGGAAACACAAGTTGTGGCACAGCAGAGTAGAGCTGTGTTACCACAAATAACGCTTCCGGAATTTGATGGAGAGCAGAACTGGAAATCTTTCTGGGATCAGTTCAAATATTTGGTACACGATAGAACAGATCTCCCTAAAGTCACCAAACTTACTTATTTGTTAGGACAGGTCAAAGGAACACCATATCAACTGATAAAAGAATTACCAGTAGAAGAAAATAACTATGAAGTGGCTTTGACCATCCTTAGACAAATTTACGAAGACAGGGAACAAATTATAAATCATTTATTGCGGGCTCTAATAGAATTACCCACGCCTAGGCACGATTTTGATTCCTTGCAAAAATTTAGAATTGCACTAAGTTGTAATTTAAAGGCCTTAGGTACTTACGAAGATATTAAGACATCAGATTGGGTGCTTTCAAGAATTGTGTCCTTAAAGCTACCACCGAAAACCAAGGATGCTTTGTATGGTAGGTACCAGAAGGATAATTTCTCCTGTGAAGAGATAGAGGAAGGCTTGATGCAACTCTGTAAACATTTGCAAGGAACATTAAACACTAATGAGGTCAAACAGAAGACTGAAGTAAAGAAAAAACCCACTAACCAACTGAGAGGGAAAGTTAAGTCAGAGAAGACTAAGTATGTGCCTAAAGAAGAGATAGGTACTTTCCTTAGCTCCACAAAAGCCGAGGATAAAGTATTAAAGATAAGGAATAGACATGCTGAGGATATTAAGGAAATAATACCTTCCATGGTAAAAGACAGAAAAGTTTGTGTCTTTTGTGGTGAGCAACATTCCAGTGTATTTTGTCAACACTACCTGATTATGCTTCTAGAGTAGGGAAGCTTCAGGAACTGGGGTGTTGTATAATCTGTATGAACTCCGAACATGCTGCCGCGGACTGTAAGACTAAATTAAATCTTTGCTTTAAATGCAAAGATCATCATCATAGTGCTTTATGCCCTAGGATGAAAATTGAGGTTCCTAAACCTGCAAGCGTCAACATGACAATTGCAAAAGGGAATGCTCCATTAGTAATGCCAGCTGCAGTACCAATAGCAGATATGAAAGTATTGTTTGAGAATAGAAACCAATTGGTATGTACCCTGTTTGATACGGGTGCTCAGAAAACCTTCATTTCTGCAGACATTGTGGAGAAATTAAAGTTACCAGTTATCGGCAAGGTAAATCTAGCCATTACAGGATTCTTAACAACTAGGAAAGCTCAGTCTTTTGATTTAGTTAGACCTGTAATACAATTAGGCAGATATAAATGCCGTATAACAGCAGCTGTGCTTGATACTATGGAGACAAGTATATACATAAAGGGATTGAAGGAAACCTCTGATCATTTGCAAAGTTCAGGAATAAAGTTGGCTAAACGGAATGTGGAATCAGATACTGTGGGTCCCATAAAAATGATAATTGGACAGTTGTTCAAGAGTCCAGGAGGTAACCTTATTATGGGTCAGTTGCCTTTTCCAAAACAAGTTAGAGAAGAGAGAGGCCAAACTAGTAGACTCAGTCTTTGTTACCCCCACACAGTCATTGATGGTAGCTAGAATGGGTGCAGAATTAGAACCTATTCAGATAAATGACTTGTTGGATGAAAACATTGAACCTGTACACAAACTGTGGGACCTAGACAATGTAGGTATACACTCTGAGGAACCAACCCCTGAAGATAAGATAACTTTGGATCTGTATAATCAGTCTGTGGAATTTAAGGATGGACAGTATTGGGTAGGATTACCATGGAAACTAAACCACTCAGAGTTACCAACAAATTACCAAGCAGCTAAAGCTCAGTTAAATTCTCTTCTAAGAAAGTTGAGAAATAAACCAGAACATCTGACCCTATATGATAATATTATAAAGGATCAATTGAAGAATAAATTTATAGAAGAGGTAGAATACCCTGTAAACCACAAGGAAGGACACTACTTACCACATCATGCTGTAAGCAAGGATTCAGTAACTACTCCCATAAGGATAGTATTCAACTGTAGTAGTAAGCGTCCAAGGGATCAGCTAGCTTGAACCTACTAGCTAGCTCTGGACCTACACTAACAGAGAAGTTAGGGAATGTGTTACTAAGATTTAGGGAGAAACCCTATGCTTACACAGCAGATATTAGTAAGGCTTTTCTCAGAATAGGACTGAGAGATGAGGATAGGAAATTTACAAAATTCCTCTGGCCTCATGATCCTCAAAATGAGGATAGTCCATTGAAAACTTACTGTTTCCGATCGGTGCTCTTTGGCTCTTGTGCTAGTCCTTTCCTACTTTGCAACACTTTAAAGCATCATTTTGAAAATGCCAAATGTCCAGAAATAGGGCAGGCTTTTTATATGGATAATTTGCAAGGTGTTGCTGATACAGAATCGGAAGTCTTGAAGGCTTATGAAGTAGCCAATTCCGAATGTGGGAAGGCAAATTTGCCGTTACAGAGCTGGAATACAAATTCACCGCTTTTGAGGAATAAAATACAAGAGGACTATCCAGATTTTGACATTCCCAAAACTCAAAATGTGTTAGGTCTTAACTGGGATACAACAGCTGATGTAATAAGTTTGAAACCAATTAAGTTCTCTGATGTCACTCTCACCAAGAGGTCCTTGTTAAGTCAGGTTTCCAAGCTATTTGACCCATTAGGGTTGGTCAGTCCTATAGTTATTAGGGGCAAATGTTTAGTACAGGAGGCTTGGTGAGAAAAGTTAGACTGGGACACTGAATTGGGTGAGACATGTGGAACAATGGGAACAGATTAGAAAGGAGTTTGAAACTACATCAAGCATATGTATTCCCAGGAAAATAAACAGTAATGAGAATTCGCACTTACACATATTTTGTGATGCTTCTCAAAGGGCCTATGGAGCAGTAGCTTATTGCGCAACAGGAGAGGATAGTAAGATTATTATGTCCAAAGCCAGAGTTGCGCCAATTAAAGAAAGAACCCTACCTCAAATGGAATTGGCTTCCATAGAAGTAGGAACTAAATTGGCCAGGTATATAACCACTACTATTGATACTCTGTTTGAGTACATTTACATATGGACTGACAGTGAGATTTGTCTTTACTGGATAGGGAAGGAAGACAGTAAAATTCCTTTCGTCCGTAATAGAGTGAAGACTATTAAAGAGCTGTCTTCCAAATTTAAATTCATGCATGTGTCCTCCAAACAAAATCCAGCTGATCTGCTCTCAAGAGGTTCGACCGTAAAGAGACTGATCAAAGATAACTTGTGGTTTAAAGGTCCTAAATGGTTACTCACTAAGGATTGGCCTGAACAGAAACAGTACAGTATTGCTGAGATTAGTGCAGTGAACTTGGATCCTGTAGTACCTGAGCCAGAAGTGATTGACATCAGCCGATTTTCATCAATAAGACAACTTCTAAATACTACTAAATTGGTTGTTGAATTTTTGAATAAGAAGGTGGGGTTTCAGAAATTAGATCCCCTAGAATACTGGCTGAAAAGAGTACAAAGAAATTCTTACGGGGAAATATATAAACTTTTAGGCCAAGACACTGGAAAAGGGAATAAGCTGATGAAGAATTTAGGCTTGTTCTTAGACGGAAAGGGTCTGATAAGATGTCGAGGCCGATTGGTAAAGGCTGACTTGCCCATCCAAACCAAGAGTGGGTGCTTTGTACAACTTATTATAAAGGAAGCCCATGATTCCACTCTCCATGGAGGTGTACCGCAGACCTTAGCCCAAATTCGGGAAAGGTACTGGATTCCTAAGGGTAGACAGGTTATTAAAAAATCTCAAAAACTGCATCATTTGTAGGAGGTATGAGCAGAGACCTTTTAACTACCCTGGACCACCAGCCCTACCGAAGGAAAGGGTGTGCATAAGTCGGCCCTTCCATATAACAGGAGTGGACTACACAGGGGCTATAACTGTTACGGGTGAGGAAACTCCCCATAAAGTTTACATTTGTTTATTTACTTGTGCCTACACAAGGGCAGTCCATTTAGAATTAGCGGAAGACCTAAGCTCAGAGACATTCCTCAATGTCTTTCGCAGATTTGCCGCTAGAAGGTCTTGTCCTGGCAAGTTAATAAGCGACAACGGAACTAATTTCGTTGGAGCAGCTCCCTTACTGTTGAACATAATGAACGACCTGAAGGTTAAGTCGGCGCTGGGAATCAGAAATTGTATTTGGCAGTTCACAGCTCCAAGAGCTCCATGGCAAAATGGATTTACCGAAAGAATGATTGGTATTGTCAAGAACTGCCTGAGGAAAACATTACATAGAACTAAGATCACGAGAGAAGATTTAAGAACAGTAATAACTGAAATTGAAGCCAGGATTAATAATAGACCTCTGACTTATCAAGATGACACTAGCGACTCGCTAGAGGCCTTAACACCGGCTCACATGTTATATGGCAGGAAGCTCCATCCAATGCCTTGTGTGGATATCCAGGAAGAAGTTGATGATCCTAACATAGAAAATAATGATTTAGGACAACACCTTCGGGAGGGATATCAACGTCTGAAAAGGGTGCTGGATACATGGTATAGACATTGGACCGAAGAGTATCTTTTGAGCCTACGCGAGAGGTTTTATGGAGCTCAAGCTGCCAGCAACAAATCAGTTATTAACATAGGAGATGTGGTCTTAGTGAAGACTGAACAGCCAAGATCCCAGTGGCCATTAGCTAAAGTGATCTCCACACACCCAGATTCTGAAGGGGTGCTGAGACTCGTAAAAATAAAATGCTGGGGACATACCAGTATAAAAACTATTGATAAACTGGTACCCCTTGAGTTAGCAGCCACTCCGGATTCAGAGAATGGTGAAGATCAAACAGGTCAAGAGGCGCGACCTAGTAGGGCCGCAGCACAGGGTTCTCGAGAACTATGGAGGGAACTCTTGGCTAAGGGTCATATTACATGATACAACGTATCATTTTCCGCCGGCCCCAAAACTGTGGGAAATATTTTCCCCAGAGCAGTTACGCTCTCTAAATTGATCATAGCTATCCCTGGTTAAAGGCAGAGGACGTAGAGACTGTTGTTAATTATTCAAGCGGTTTTAATAACCCAGAAACGACGTTCTCTTTAATAATTCTTGTTATTGGTAAATTAAATGCTACTGTATTTAACCCCTGAGGACAACTATGCATTGTAAATACATGTAATTACTGTATGTGGTATTTTCCACTGACCTAAGCTGCGTCTGCGCGATAGGTGACGTGGCAAGCAGGGAAAGATTCCCCTGTTAAGGCAGATGTGGAATTAAGATATTTACATAGTTAAAGGGAATAATTGGTCTAACTTTAATTTAAGTGGAACTAAGATTAATTTGTTAGATTTGCCCTGTACATATCATGATGTAATTTGACTGTATTTAGTACTGTAAATAACTAAAAGTTGGCAACCTACCATTCTATGAGGGAGGTAGAATTGCCGCGTTCACTCACTCTGTTCCTATAGTCTGACAAATCTAAATGTAGGGTTGGTGGAGTCACCCCTCCCTGCACTGTTGCCACGTTTCCGAGCTGACCTCTCCATCAGCGATGACCTTGACACTGTTTCCCTCTTGTGATCTCCGTTTTTCTAATACCCCCTATACCCCTGCCACCAACACCCCCTATACCCCTACCCCCAACAACACCCCCATCAACAACACCCGCTATACCTCCACCACCAACACCTCCTATAAATATAGACCCCCACCATCAACACCTGTATAATAATTAGCCGTTGATAATTGCTATACTTTTATTGAGAGCATACATTCTACCCTATTGCTCAAACTCCCTAATCTTACAATCCCATCTGTCTTAATCCTTCCCACTGCCTTCGTTCCTAAATCCCTTAATTGATCTATTTTTAACCTAAGTGTCCCCACACCTTTTAAACCATTTACCTCTCTGTCACTATTCTCCACCATATGTATCAACTTGTATTATATTGTGTATAGAACTTTCATACTGTATGCTGTACTACTGTATAATGTATAAGAATACCCACTGTTTAGTGGAAATAAAGTTATATTATTATTATTATTATTTCTCTCTCTCTCTCTCTCTCTCTCTCTCTCTCTCTCTCTCTCTCGATTTTGTTATGTGTCATCCATGGTTTTTTACTTTCATTTTTATGTATGGATTATAATTTTGACTTTATTTCCGCACCACCCTTGAGGTAAAAGTCACGGCGCGTTTTTTTTATAGAGGTTTCCCCAATAGGCCTAAATCCTGTAGGGGGTTGGTGACCTCCCATAGCGTACACACAAACACGTGTCGCGTGAGTGCTGCCACCCCAGAGCTGTTTGATATATTTATTTTAATTATGAAAGGATCGCCTCTTCCCACTTTTATCCCTTCAAATTTTCTTGCAATTATACTTGCTAAATTAATTAGCAATGTTAGAAGTGTTGGGGAAGTAAATAATAATTAGAATATTTTTAGAGCAACACTGCCAAATTTTTATGCCACGTTTCTCTATTATCGTATAATATAGTATGCAGAATAGTTTTATTCTTCCTTGATACATGTCAGCACTTTCATTACAGTTATATTAGTATGAGTTATGTTTATGTATCATTCCTACTACACAAACCACAGGCGTTATACATCGTAGGGTTAGGAAACATGGCAATAGTGTAGGGAGGGGGTGACTCCACCCAAACCCTATGTTTAGATTTGTCAGATTATAGTCACTCTCAAGCTAGGTTGTACATACGCACCATAAGGACGCTTGCTTGCTCAAGCAATTACACTAAGCAGCCTCATCGTCATCGGTTATCGATCACTCCCTCTTTACTAGCTAAGTATCCTTTACGAATTGGCCAATTCAAGGGGGGATTAGCTATGAGATAGAAGAGAAATAGTTATTGTAGGTGAGTTAAATTTAATTTACGTATCACCTAACTCTGAGACTTGTTTGATTTACTTAGACAACTTTAGGGAAGAGTAACGACCTACGAGTTGTGTAGCGAGAAAATTCTTGCATAGCGGTGTCCCGGCAGGGATACCGACTTGGGTACATTTAACATTTTTCACATTTTGGTGCCCAGAAAGAGGGCCCAGATTTGTTTACCAGAACTAATCAACATTTTTCACACTGTTATTACTATAATAATAATAATAATAATAATTATTATTATTATTATTACTATTATTATTATTATTATTATTATAAAGAATAATAATATTAATAAGAATGGGTATATTATAATGTGGCAGGGGTAAACCAGCTCTGCTGGGGGGTCCTGCTGCGGTTGTCACTGATTGCACTGCGCAGCTGACCCTCATGCGCTGTGGTGTGGTGAGGATCTGTCCCTTCTCCCCTTTGGGGCTAAGATGCGAATGAATGTGTTAGATTGGATGAGCAAACTAGGAGTGTGTCGTCCTGTCTCGGCTACCTCCCTTTCCTTGGGGGAAGCATCCTAGGTATATAGATAGATAGATAGGACACCGCAAAACTGTCCAAGGAATATTCTGATAAAGAAAAACTTCCCACAGTCTTTACATACTAGAAGCTGTACTATAAAGGGATGTTGAAGTCAAGATCCCTAATATTGTACATGTCACCTTAGGCATCATAGTCTATTAGTCGACCAAGTTTGGTGGCTGTAGATTTAATCCTTCATGGAATATTAGGTGACATGCGGAATATAGGGAAAAGCTCCTTTTTTTTTTTTTTTTTTTTTTTTTTTTTTTTTTATCCCAGCCGATGTCAGAGAATAATCAACCAATTAGCACCATATTTCTTTCTGCACTGCGTCTGCCTTCAGTCTATGTTGCAGCTTCCTAGCTTAAGTGGTTCTTGAGACAGGATGGCTGAATCACTTTTTTGGTTTCGGGGTAACATCCGGAAAGCTGGTTGCTTGACGGATTGCCACCGCTTTTGGCCAAAGTAAGTGGAGAGCTGTTTGACTAAGTTGACCAAGTTACAAGGCTCGAGGCTAAATATGCTTTGAAGTATCGCTTTTCTACTAGAGTAATAATATTGTTAGTAATAATCACTAGAAAAATAAAACTTCCCACAGGGATATGGAGTGTTTTGATAAAAATCATTTGCCACCGAGATCTATCTTTAGTCTTTTATAGACTTACGTTGGCATTTGGGCCAGATTTCCCCAAGAGCCTGTTACTTCATGGGTCAATTCCAGCGATGGATCATTAATTTTATCCATGATCCTCTTCTCGACTGGACCAAAGTTAATCTACATATATATATATACTGTATGTATATATATATATATATATATATATATATATATATATATATATATATATATTGTGTATATGTATGTGTGTGTGTGTGTGTGCTGAGTTAAAGACGACAGCATTTTTGTGGTTGTTAATCTTCTTTCTAATATTTTTCAGTTTTCGTCACTAATAATCTTCCGTCGTGGGAGTGAGTGAAAACTAACTTTCCAAAGTTGTTCACTTTTATTTGACGTTTCGTCTATAGAGAGACATTATCAGGAATGGAAAGTCCATAATCACATCTGGGAATGAAATATGTTTAGAAAGATACGTCTGAAGAAAATGAATACCTAATTTATAGGTACTGTACATCAAAATAATTTAAATATAACTAAATATTATTTTTCTATATTTTTTGTACAACGGAGTACGCAAAAGGAAAGGCACATTCTATATATGCATCCTGCTTAAGTAGCTAGAATATCGAATATGTTTGTTTCTCAGAAAAAATGTACAAAAACTTTTTAAATATACTTTTTCTTAACCTACAGGAAAGCATATGTACGGAAGGAATAATATATATTATTTATACATACACTGATCTCTGCAATATAACTATTCGATATTTCAGGCTAATAAAATTCTTATAAATACTAAAATACTATGCATTTACCTAACTTATACAGGAAATATGCATCAAACCAGTACAAATGACGCCTTGTGTACTACATACTGATATTCTATAGTAGCCGCAGCGAGAAATGAACGCTGTGGTGGGGCAGCCGGTCATCCGGGGATTCCCCCACTGTAGCCATATCCACATGTCACCGACCATAGAGGTAGGATGTCACCGACCATCGGCCACCGCTGCAGCCCCGCTCCATGATCCTTACCCTGTGTCTCTGGCTTTCTCTTTCTTTCTCGGTTTCTATATAAACTGCTGTATTTCCGAAACTAATTATGAAATTATTATGACTTTTGTTCCACACCACCACTGAGGTAAAAATCAAGGAGAGTTTTCTGTATAAAGGTTTCCCCCCCCCCTTGTCTGAGGGCAGGTCAGTTCTGGCGAGTGTATAATTATAGGTCAGGCGGAGGTATCGGCAAGGCCGCACTCCCCCGCTCATATGCCACATTTAGGAGGGGGGGGAAACCTTTATACAGAAAACTCTCCTTGATTTTTACCTCAAAGGTGGTGTGGAACAAAAGTCATAATAATTTCATAATTAGTTTCGGAAATACACCAGTTTATATAGAAACCGAGAGAGAAAGAGAAAGCCAGAGACACAGGGTAAGGATCATGGAGCGGGGCTGCAGCGGTGGCCGATGGTCGGTGACATGTGGATATGGCTACAGTGGGGGAATCCCAGGTCATCCCGGCTGCCCCACCACAGCGTTCATTTCTCACTGCAGCTACTATAATGCTAAAACTAAACATGTGTCGTTCCCACATCTGTTTTTATACCCGATGCACAGGTTGGGTGTCGTGGGCGCGGCTAGACCGGATGCAGGCTGATCTTCTTAGGTATGTGGTGGGTGGGGTAGACGGGTGAGTGTTGGGCGGATTATCTGACCTTGGGCGCGGCTAGACAGAATGCGAGCTGATCTCAAGCTTGTGAAGGATGGGGTAGACGGGGTGGGGGGGGGACAGGGGAAGGGTTGGGCGGATTATCTGACTTGAGGTGTGAGTGTCATTGTTTCTTGTTACGGCTGCATGTAGCACCATCAAGTTTGTATATTAATCATCAGTGCTATTTCTCTTATATAAATTGCATCTAACATTTTCAGTTCTCCCATCGTTGCAATCTGTAACAATTTCAGTGTTCTGGGCTATACTGTCTCTGTCAACATCAGTTCCGTGATGTCCTAAATGATGTCTTTTGATGGCTCCATCCTGTACATGTAGAGATAGCCCAAGCCCTAGGGAGCAAGCCATGTGACCAATGTAGGTATTATTACGTGGCGCACAGTCCTCTGTAGTACATTGATATTCATACACTATATCGGTTTTAAACAACATCCCAGTCTGACTCGTATGCATATTTTATATTATTCCTTCTGTGCATATAATTTCCTGTAATGTAGATAAAAAGTATATGTGAAAAGTTTTGATAAGTGTCTTGAGGGAAAAAAATCATTCAATATTCTAGCCACTTCACCAGGTCGTATGTATAGCATGTGCCTTTCCTTATGCACACTGCCTTGTATAAGGAATATGGAAAATTGTTAGTTATGCTTAAATTATTTTTGATGTGCAGTACGGCACCATTAAAGTATATATACATTTGCTCAACATGTATCTTTGTAAACATATTACATTCCCAAATGTGGTTGTGGACTTTCCATTCCTGATGATGTCTCTCTCTAGACGAAACGTTGAATAAAAATAAACAACTTTCGAGAGTTAGTTTTCTCTCACTCCTACGAAGGAAGAGTATTAGTGAGGAAAACTGAAAATATCAGAAGCGAAACAACTGCAAAAATGTTGTGTTTAACTCAACATGTATTATTGAAATTCAGCTGCCAGCAGTCACAAATCTATCTATCTATATCTATATCTATATCTATCTATCCATCTATCTATATATACTATATATATATATATATATATATATATATATATATATATATATATATATATATATATATATATATATATATATACTAGCAGACCATCACTTAGTGATGGCCAAGGTAAGACTGCAAAGAAAATGGGTGAAGAGACGAAGGGGAAGATATGAGGAAACAGCTCCTGTGAGAACAGTGAAGTTGCATGATAGTGAGAATATGGCAGTGTATAAAAGCATAGTGGAAGAAAGATTGAGATGGTATGAGTTAGAGCAGATTGAAAGGGTGGAAGATGTAAGATATTCACGGAAGAGATAGGCGCAGCGTGTCAGGTGGTTTGTGGAGTGAGGAGGAGATGCAGAGGTGTGCAAGGGACAGCATGGTGGAATGATGAGGTGAAACGAGCTGTGGAACAAAAGAAGGCACATAGTGAATGGCTAGCGAGGAGCGGCAGGGGAGATGAGAGAAAGAAGAGAGAGGTATATGTGAGCAGGACAAAGGGAAGTGATGAGATTGGTGAAGGAGAGTAAAAGAAGTGTATGAAAAGTTTGGGAGGAATCTGGGTGTAAAATGGAGGGAAAGTAAGAAATTGTTTTGGAAGGAGGTAAAGAAAGTAAGACACTGTGAAAGGGGAAATAGTAGGGGAGTGAAAGATGCGAATAATAGATTGTTGATGGAGAAGAGAGAGAAATTGAGGAGATGGAAGGAGAACTCTGAGGATTGGTTGAGTGCAGAGAGTGAAGGCAGTGCAGTATAAGTGGTTGGGGAATGGCTGGGAGAAGAAGAGATGAGAGGAGGGAGGAAGAGATCAGTAGGGGGGAAGTAGTGGAAGCAATGAAGAAGATCAGTATGGGAAAGGCCCCAGGAATTGATGGAGTGTGTGGTGAAATGCTGAAGTATAGAGGTGAGAGTGTTGTGAATATGGAAGCTGTGTAGATTGGCTTGGGAAGAGGGAAGGGTTCCAGAGGACTGAAAATCAGGTATGATTGTTCCTTTATACAAAGGAAAAGGGGCGAGAGAGAAGTATATGGTATCCATAGGGGTATTTGCCTTCTTAGTGTGACTAGAAAAATATATGGTAGAATACTCATTGATAGGGTTAGGCATATAACAGAGAAGCTAGTTGGAGAAGGACAAGCGGGATTTAGCAAGGGAATAGGGTGTGTAGATCAGACATTTCCTCTAAGATGTTTAGTAGAGAATTATCTAGAGAAGGGAAAGAATGTGTATGCTGCCTTCATGGACTTGGAGAAAGCTTATGACAGAATAGATAGGCAGGGTATATGGAGAGGAGGGGAAATTGTTGAGTGCTGTGAAGAGTAGGTGCAAAGGAGCTAGGGCTACGGAGCGAGGGGATGGTGAGCTGATTGAGTTCTTTGATCTAAATGTGGGACTGAAACAGGGATGTATGATGTCTCCATGGCTGTTTAATATATACATGGATAGGGTTGTAAAGGAGGTGAGAGGTAGGGCAGTGCATGTGTGGGTGGCTCTGATGAATGAGGGTGAGATGTGGAAGATTCCGGTGTTGCTGTTTGCTGATGATACAGTATTGTTGAGTGACTATGAATGGGAGTTGCAAGGTTTGATGATTGAATCTGGGACAGTGTGCAGGAAGAGAGATCTAAAAGTTAATGTAAACATGAGTAAAGTTATGGTGTTTGAGAGGAGTGAAGTCACAGAATGCACAGTGAGGCTGGATGGTGAGGATATGGAGAATGTGAGTGCATTCAAGTACTTGGGTAGTGTGATGGGTAAGGATGAAACTTATGGGGATGAAGTGCTTGAAAAGGTACAGCAGGGAAGGAAGGTTGTTGGCTCACTGAAAGCAGTGATGAGAAATAGGGAGGTGAGTATGGAAATTAAAAAGTCACTGCATGATGGTACTGTGATCCCTACCCTGGCGTATGTAAGAGAGGCATGGACCTTGCTAGAGGGGAATAAGTCAAGAGTGAGAGCAGTGAAAATAAGGTACTTGAAAGGAGCATGTGGAGTGACATGGAGGGACAGGTTGACGAATGAAGAAGTGAAGGAAAGTTGTGGGGTGGATGTGGATGTGGATGAGGAAATTAGGAGAAATACACTGAAGTGGTCTGGACACATGGAGAGAATGAAGAATGAAAGACTGACTAAGAGGGTGTATGTAGGTGAAGTGAAGGGAGATAAGAGTGAGGGGAAGACCGAGGATGAGGTGCAGGGATGGAGTTGAGAGGTATATGAGGGAGAGGGAAGTAAGTTGGGGGAGGACAGTCAAATGGTGGGTGACAGAGCGACTTGGAGCCGTTTTGTCTGTGGCCACCCTTTGCGGGATTAGGGCGTGGGGCTCTAGATAGATAGACAGATAGATAGATAAAAGTGGTTGGGGAATGGCTGGGAGACGGAGGTATGTGAGAAGAGAGGAAGAAATCAGTAGGATGGAAGTTATGGAAGCAATGAAGGAAGTCAAAATGGGGAAAGCACTAGAAATTGATGGAGTGTGTGGTGAAATGCTGAAGCTTGGGGGAGACATACTAATAGAATGGATGTGGAAGATGTGCAGACTGGCCTGGGAGGAAGGTAGAGTCCCGGAGGATTGGATGTCAGGTATAATTATTCCCCTGTACAAAGGAAAATGGGAAAAAGAAGTGTGTGGTAATCATAGGGGCATATGTTTTCTTAGTGTTATAGGAAAAGTATATGGTACGATACTTATTGACAGAGTTAGGGAAATAACAGAGGAATTAGTTGGAGAAGAACAGGGAAGTTTTAGGAAGAGAAGAGTAAGTGTTGATCAGAATATTCATTCTTAGATCTTTAGTAGAAAGGTTTCTAGACAAGTGAAAGAAGTTATATGCGGCCTTCATGGATTTGGAGAAAGCATATGACAGGGTGGTTAGACAAGGATCGTGGAAAGTATTAAGAATACATGGGGTAAATGGGAAGTTGTTGAATGCCATGAAGAGTATATGCACGTATGTTAAGGCTGCAGGGCATGTGGATATTAAACCTAGTGAATTTTTCTATTTGTAGGTTGGATTGAAACAGGGATGTGTCATGTTTTCATGGTTCCTCAATCTGTATATGGATGTGGTTATAAAAGATACAAGATAGGGCAGTGGATTTTGGAGCAGCCCCAGTGAGAGAGGGTAGTGTTTGGAAACTCCCTATACTGTTGTTTGCAGATGATACTGTGTTGTTAAGTGAAGATGAAGGGTAGCTGCAAGGCTTGGTGGATGGGTAGTAGTAGTAGTACTTGTTCCCTAGGCAGTCTGGCCGAACAGCCCCGAGTCCCAAAGGAAGGCCACGGCTGAGACAAGGTTTTCCCACAGAGCTCTCAAGGAGTGTATGTTCTGTTGCTGGTGCAGGTGATTGTGTGCAATGCAGTCTTCCATAATGTGCTTAATAGTATGGGATGCTGTGTTGCATCCTGGACAGGCATCAGCGATAGAGTCATGCAACCTCTTATGATAACTCAAGAGGGCTGGATGATGCCCACATCTCAGCTTGGCCAGATGGCCCTGTCCTCAAAAGGGAGACAGGATTCAAATGGGTGAATATCAGGAGGCCGTGTTTTGTCTTTGAGTGACTGAATGGAGCGGCGAGTGATTTGAGTATGGATATGCTTTTGGAAGCTGGTCTGAGGTGGGAGAGATGACAGTATTTGTGTATGATATCATGTGCTGGGTGTTGTTTTGATGTTCCTTGTGTGTGGATGTGCTGCTGTGTAAAGTAGTGGATGGTGTGGGTTTGTGGAGCCTGCAGCGGGAATTTGGGTGCCTCTCATGTCTAGATGATCCTTGATTTTGAGGACTTTGGTTTTTTGGCGTAGGTGTTCTGTGGGTGTAGTATCTGTGTAGCCTGTGATTATTTTTAGAGCCTTGTTCTATATTGTCTGTATATTGCTGTATTGTGTTTTAGTGAGGTTAGAAGCCCAAGCAGGGCTTGCATAATTCAGCACTGAACGTATGTATTGTTTGTATACTGTAGTGGTGGTTTCTCTCTTGTGTCCAAATGTTGTATGGGCAAGTGACCTCAAGGCACTGAGCCTTTTTGTTAATTTCTCTTTAATGTTTGTGATGTGTTGTTTAAATGAATTTGATGTATTGTATGTTACACCAAGGATTGTGTGTGTGTGTGTGTGTGTGTGTGTGTGTGTGTGTGTGTGTGTGTGTGTGTGTGTGTGTGTGTGTGGTAGGAGAGTGTTGTTTATGTTTAAATGTGGAATGTGACTATGTTCTGCTGTCCAGTTTGTGAGAAGGGTCACTGTAGATTTGGTAAGGGCTATTTTGAGCCTGTCTGTGGTGAACCATATGTCCAGTGTGTTGAGGTTAGGTTGGAGGATGTGTGCAGCTGTGTTTGCGTTTTGGTGTCTACATAGGAAGCTATGTGTATTTGTGGTGCGTGTGGTGTGGGTATGCCGTGCATGTATAGGTTAAAGAGCGTAGGGGACAAAACACATCCTTGGGAGATGCCATTTGTGAAGTTTCTGATGTTCGACGATTGACCGGCAAATGTTACGTGTGCACATATGCCTGCTAAATAGTTTGCCAGCCATCTTTTTGTGTTATTATGCATGTTTCTGTTGAATATTTTGTTTGTAAAGTTGTGGCGGGCAGTGGCATCAAATGCTTTGCTAATATCCAGTGTGGCTAGTAGTGTTCTCTGTGGTGGCCTAGCGAATTCATGTCATCAAAAACTCTTTGTAGGAGTGTTTATGGAGTGTAACGGCCTAAAACCATAATGTGATGGGGCTGGGGGGGGGGTGTAACTAGTTGTAATACCAGTCGTTCTCTGACTTTGGAAGGGGTGCAGAGTAGAGTGATGGGGCGGCCTGAGGAAGGTATCGTGGGGTCTTTGTTGAGTTTGGGGATAGTGATGATAGTGTCATGCTTCCAGATATTGGGTATTATGTTGTGTGAGTGGCTGTAGTTTAATATGTTGATGAGTGCTTGCATGCCTTGTGGTCCAAGGTGTTCAAGGTGCTTGGTGCCTATGTTTTTTTTTTTAATGCAAGAAAGAAGGAACCAAAGGCCAGGAGCCCGAAAACCGCTCCTTTCAAGAGAAAAAATAAAAACAATACAAACGAGAGCCAAATTCAAGATCCGTTCATTTCAAGGTGCCTGGACACACTGCGTTTGAAAGACTGAAGATGATAGGCAGTAGGAAATACAGACAAAGGCAGACAGATTCAGAGTTGACCTGTTGCACACTTGAAGGACTGGAGATAATGGTTAAAGCTTGCATTAGAGAGTTGGAGAGAAAAGGGATGAGAGTTTGTTGCAAGCTATGCACCCGTCGTGAAGTTGGTGGGATGCAAGCAGTCAGTTCAGAGGAGCAGTGACCATGGAAGGAACGATAGAAAAGAGATAAAGATGCAACAGTGTGGTGAAGAGACAGAGGTTGAAGGGAGCCAGTAAGAGGACGAGGGTTGATGAGACGAAAAGCCTTTGACATCACCCTGTTCAGAAGAGCTGTATGTGGTCACACTCAGATGACTCCCGACCATGGAAGCAATAATCATTCCATGGAAAACCAAAGAAGTACTGCGTGAGGGCTTCCCAATTTGGAGCTCCAAAGTGCCACAGACGACGTTTCTTTGGAGGGTCCTCAGCCTGTACCGGAGTGATACAGCAGGTTAAGGTAACAAGGTTACGATCGTAGGAGCCCAACGGAGAGGAAAGATTAACAGCGTAAGCAGAAGGATTAGTTGTAGGGAAGAGGTTAAGTATGTTGGAGCTCTCTCCAAGGGGGCCAGGGATATAGGTAGGGTGGTGTACAAGCTGCTCTAGGTCATTACGGATAGAAAAGATGTAGGCTTGTTCACCAGGTAGATCAGTGAAAGGAGAGGAGAGCCAAAGGTGGTGGTGAACACTGTCTGGTCCACAGGCAGATGAGTGCTTAAGGTTGCTAATGATGTGCTTCATCTGGTTGTAAGTGAAAGGTGCGAAGTCTGGGTCTGTGGGAACTGTCTCTTGCGTCAGCTGATACATCGGTCATTGCAATGGGGGTTTAGATGGCTGATATGTGAAAAGTGTTTGATGAGAGTGTTTGCATGTTGTTTGTTTGAAGGTATGGTGTCTACTGTTGTGATGGCAGCATGTGATTGTGTAGTGCTGGTGTTGAAGAGTGTGATGCTGTTTAGTGTTTTGTAGAGTTTGTTGGTGTTTATTTTGTGATCAAGTGTTTGGATATAATTATTACAATTTTGTCACGTGGACGCATATTTTGTGTAGTTAATTGTTCCCCTTCGCGCTACGTGTATAACTAGCTAGTTAAGGTGTTACTAAATTAACGAACTGGCGACCCAATGAAGTTGTGGTAGGCCTGCATATAAGCCCAGGCGCAGAGGCTCGGAGGTCTCTCTCTCTCTCTTTTTCCCTGTCAGTGACGCCGGCTAGCTCTGGGTCGTCCAGGTTTAAGGTTTGTGTATGTCCTTGGTTAGGGATGTAGGATGGACTTTAGCAAGTTTATGCTCTTGTCCAGTAGGCAGGGTGAAGTTTTGTGTTTTATTTTACCACTGTATTGGTTGTAAGTTAAGGTAGTTCAATAGATTATGTTAATTTTGTACGTGGTGTTTTCTCTCCTTTAATGTTCATATGCTAAAGTAACTCCAGATCTAAGTAGTACAATATGGTCTTGTCGTACACTCGATTATCATTCTATCGTGGTTTTACTCAGGCCGTGCACCCTGTCCACTTGGTGATTGGGTAGTCTGCGACAAATGGGGGCCTGTCTGGGATTGAATATGTATACTAGCCTGTATATTTAGCTACATTACACGTTCCTGTGTACTCCCTGTGCATTGCAATTCAGCCTTTAGCAACAACTGTTTCCCTCATATTTGAGTTTGCTTTATGAAACAAGTGTTCTCCCTGGTAGTCCTAATTGTGTGCACTAGTGTATACGTGTGTAGCTAATTCCTGCTCAGTTACCTCATTCGAGAGCTGTGTTCCGTTCACGAAACTGTTCCTAGAGTGTTGTTGCTTTACAACTCTTGTTTGTTCTACTCTGTTTGGGCATATGGGTCATGTATATTGTATGATCTGTATTATTTGATAGTGTGGTGTATAGTGTTTTGTGGAGTGTTTTGTTGTCTCAGCTCCATACACACCACTATCGTTATATTTACTATACCAGTTGTTTTACTTGGATCTATTAGGAGATTATTACGTACCCACGTACAGCAGAGATTAGTACTCCCACTTTACTGGTGACATTGTATTCCACACGTAATATTTGTAGTGTATGTGTGTGTGTGTGTGCGTGCTACGTTCCCGTGTGTGGTGGAAGGTTTATTGCCCCACTAGGTGAAGTGGTTTACTGATATTTGAGTGATTACACTATCTAGCTAGCTAGCTCATTTTCGTTGTCCTTCCCTTCCCGCCGCCATCATGTTTGTGTTGGAAGATTTTGTTTCTAATCCTACAGTGACTGCCCTTTCTAGGTTAACTAAGGTTCAGTGGGAAGCGCTGGCAGCTTATTATAAGCTTGAGCTTCGTCCTAGGTTGAAGAAAGATGATATAAAGCAGTTAGTACTTGCACACATGGTGAGGGAGGAAATTTTCAGTGAGGAAGAAGTGAAAATGTTGGAACATCCCAGTGATTTGATGGCTTTGAGGAAAATTGAGCTGGAGGAAAAAAGGCTTGAGGTTGAGAGGATGAAAGCAGACAATGATAGAAACCGTCTCTCTCGTAGTCCCACATCGCCTGAGTGTGAGCCAGATTCCTTCAAAATTGCTGCAGCATTAAAGTTTGTTCCTAAATTTAATAAGGAGGATCCAGAAGATTTTTTTCACCCATTTTGAGAAGTCGGCTGTGCTCCATTCTTGGTCCCAGGATAAGTGGGTGTTGCTAATACATAGCTCATTTACTGGTAGAGCTCAGGAAGTGTTTACCGCACTGGATGCCACTCAAATTGAGGATTATTATTTTGTAAAAAAAAAACTGTATTGCATGCATACAAGAAAGTGCCCGAAGCTTATCGACAACAGTTCCGCCGTTGCCGTAAGACAGAGGGACAGACTTATGTAGAATTTATCCGCCGCAAACAACGACTTTGTAAAAAATGGGTTGAGAGCGAGTTGACTAGTTTGACAGTTGAGGGCTTGCTGGAGTTGTTTGTGCTGGAGGAAGTAAAATCTTGCCTCCCAGCTAGAGTAAGGTCACATGTGGAGGAAAAAGGGTTATGTACGTTATCTGAGGCTGGCATTGCTGCCGATCATTTCTCCCTAACTAATAGTGATCCCTTCCACAAGTACAGGTTGACTGCTCCCCAGCATAAGCCAGCCAGCACTTCACGGAGTGAACGGCCCCCTGAATAAGAAACTGACGGAGTCCCAGGGACCTTCCTTTAAGCTTGATCCCACTGGTGAGTGCGCTGGTGAGGAGACTCGTGGAGTTACTAACCAAGACGTGAGGAGGTCTCTCTTCTGTAGGTACTGTAAGAAGTCTGGCCACATCATAAAAGACTGTAGGAAGTTGGCCAGTAAGCACAGCCCCACCCAGGGCAATGCAGTTCTCCATGCCAGTGCACTCACCCAACCAGTGGAGGTGAGTGACCCACAGGTTAGTGATTTACTTGTTTCGGGGCCATGTGAACATTCAGGTGATTCCCTTGAAGTACCCCCATCATTTAAACCATTCTGCTCAAGAGGTGTAGTATCAAAACATGAGTCCAGTAGATTCTCGGCTCCTGTTGTTGTGTTGCGTGACACTGGATCTGATCTATCTTTTATTTTAAAGGAAGATGTTCCCAATTTTGATTGTTATACAGGTGAGACTGTACTAGTGTCTGGTCTGCCAGGAAAGGCTAGATATCCCGCTCAGTGTATCTTCGGTCTGTGTTTGTCACAGGCCCAGTAACACTAGCTGTAGTAGATCACCTCCCCGTTAGGAACATTTCAGTATTAATCAGCAATGATTTAGCTGGTTCCCAGGTTACTGCTAACCCCATCATTTCAGACAAACCTGTTGATATCAACAACACTACTGACCTAGAGCTGAAGCACCCTAATCTCTTCCCAACTTGTGCTGTTACTTGTAGTCAGAGCCAGAGGTTGTTGGATGCACATTCCCCTGCTGTAGAGCCAGAGGAAAACACACCCGAGGGAGATGTTTCCCTTGTGGAATTGTTTGATGATACACTCAGTAAGTCTAGTTCTGATCTCCTTGACTTTGGTAGCACCCCTATCACAAGGGAGAGATTAATTCAGGAACAGTCTAGTGACAGCTTACTGAAGGTAATGAAATAGATGAGGTTCCACGCTGTTTTTATCTCAATTTGGGGGTGTTGATGCGTTAATTCAGACCACCTAAGGCTCCTGCCAATCACACGTGGGAGGCAGTCCATCAGATCATCGTCCCAAAATCTCTACGTATTGAGATATTGAAGGTGGCACATGATGGGGTGGGTGGACACTTGGGAGTCCGTAAGACTTACCACAAGATTTTATCTCATTTTTACTGGCTGAAGTTGATGAAAGATGTTAGTACCTATTGCCATACCTGTCATGTGTGTCAGATTAGTGGCAAACCAGGCACTGAAGTCAATCCTGCACCCCTTCAGCCCATTCCTGTCATGGAGGAGCCCTTTCGTAAGGTAATTGTTGATTGTGTGGGCCCTCTTCCAAGGAGCAAACGCGGGAATCAGTATTTATTAACCATAATGGATGTTGCCACTCATTACCCTGAGGCCATACCTCTCCGTAGTATCACTAGTAGGAATGCTGTCAGGGCCCTGATCAAGTTCTTCACACAGATTGGGTTACCTGCCATCGTGCAGTCCGACCAAGGGTCTAACTTCACCTCCAGGCTGTTTCAGCAAGTGATGAGGGCCCTGGGAGTCTGTCAGTGTAAGTCAACCGCTTACAATCCCCAGAGTCAAGGAGCCCTGGAACGTTTCCATTCTACCATTAAGACTATGATACGTACTTATTGTTTGGAAACGGGTCAGGATTGGGATGAGGCTATTGATCTTTTATTGTTTTCAATTAGAGATAGTGTAAATGAGAGTCTAGGCTTCACCCCGTTTCAACTCATTTATGGACACCAGGTCCGTGGTCCTCTCAAAGTCTTGAAAGAATGCTGGTTGAATGACAAGAGTACTGTACTGATTGCTGCATATGTAACTCAGTTCCGCTCCAACTTGCAGCATGCCTTAAAGTTTGCCCATTCTAATCTCAGTCATGCTCAAGTATGAATGAAAGACAATTATGACAAAATTCACAAGGCACAATCCCGCATTTTTCATGTTGGTGATCAAGTTTTAGCTCTGCTACAAGTACCAAAGCAGCCTCTTCGGTCTCGGTACTTTGGGCCATATCATGTTTTGAAGCGGGTTGGAGACCTTAATTTTATCATTGCTACGCCAGACAGGCGGAAGAAAAGGCGAAGTGTCCATGTCAATTTGTTGAAAATGTATCACTCTCGTGACCAATCACAAGGAGGGGAAGTGGAACAGGTCTCCTTAACAGGAACTAGAGTAGTGGAAAAGTCAGAGGAAAATGACCCTACACCATTCGTAGGCAGTAAGCTGTCAAATCGTGAAATTCTAACAAATCTTGTGAGTAAATTGGAGCATCTGCCCCCCACCCAGGCAGGCGATATTGACTGTCTTCTACAGGAGCATCCAGACCTCTTTGGTGACACCCCTCAGCTCTGTACCCTGCTGCCCCATGATGTGGATGTTCAAGGAGCCCCTCCGATCCAACAAGCTCCATACCATCTCAGTGCCGAGAAGAGGGAATTCCTGCAGTCCGAGGTGCAGAGGCTAAAAGAGCAAGGTTTGATCCGTCCAAGTATGAGTCCTTGGGCCTCACCTGTAGTATTAGTCCCCAAGGCTGGAGGAAGTTACCGCCTTTGTGTAGATTATAGGAAGGTCAATGCTGTTACCCTGCCCGACTCCTTTCCACTACCCAGAATGGATGACATTATTGATGATTTAGGAGCGGCCCACTACGTCACTGAGCTTGATCTCGTCCAAGGGTATTACCAAGTGCCCTTGACAGAACAAGCCAAGTCAATCTCTGCCTTTGTCACTCCAAGCGGCCTTTGGGAATTTCTAGTTCTTCTCTTTGCCATGCGGAATGCCCCAGCCACATTCCAAAGACTAATGAAAAATTTGATTACAGAGTTGCCTGGCGTCCGTGTGTACAGTCGCCAAACTTTCCACCTGGGCCACCCACCCGCGAGAGATGGATAAAGGGTGCTGGCAGCAGTGTATATGTTTGTTCGTGTGTACATGCTCGATGAAAGTTCGAATCATCAACTCTCCTCATCCATAGTGAACCTCCGTCAAAGTCAGAGGTCATCCCATAGATGGCTGGGTATGGAGTTGGTGGGGAGAAAAATGTCTAAGGAGTGAGGCGGTTTTCCCATCGGCTCAGCCAGTTGCAAGAAACTGGTTGCACGGAAAAATGTGTGCCACAGGTCGCACTGACCAAGGCCAAATAAATATGACTATATTAATTGTAAAATAAGGTAATATATACTGTATATAATATTATGATATAAATATATACTATTATATATAATACAATAACATACTACACTTATTTGGCCTTTGTCCGTGCAACCTGTGGCACGCAACAATTCAATGCAACTGGTTTCCTGCAAGTGGTCGAGCCGGTGGGAGAGCTGCCTGAGGGGGAAGCTTGGCATAGTGAAGGCCAGGGCAGGCGCCGGACGCGGAGGGGGGGGGGTTACGTTTTTCATACCGCCAGTGATAATAATTGCCAAACTAATTTTTGAGATCCTAGCATTCAACTAAACATCTACATTCTTAACAACACTAAACATTTTTTTTCTTTGTTATTTTTACATTGTTACCAAAACATGTTAATGCACTATATACTGGAATCGCTCCAAGCCTTTCTCTCTTTCTCTCTCACTCTCTCCTTATGTCAGTAATTCCATTTCATAGGTCTATCACTTGATACCTTTATCAGTATAGGTTTAAGAGGAATGCATTTACCTAACATCTACGTCCAGTTACGAATAAGATTATCTTCCATATTCACATCATGAATGACACTGACCAGTAAACATTAGGATGATTTTCAGACACTGTTAACGGTTGCTTATATCCTAGTTGGTGGTACTTCAAGTAAGTATTTTTATGTGTTCTGTGGTGCACCACGAAGAGGTAGGAAGTTAAAATACTGTCACCTCAACAGGCAAAGAGTTTATGCATACCGTTGTCGAATGTGGCTATTATATATCAGCTATGACACTGACTTACCGTATCATATTTCATATGACTATGGTCATTACAGCACACCTTTATAGTCCTCATCTAACGAATGACTGAATTACACATTACATGGAAAACTGATTGCGTGCTGTGCTTCTTCACATTTACACGCTCATCGATTATTCACCGAACAACATTATCTCACAGTACAGCAAGCTGAAGACACCACCTCTCCATCACAGTATGTAAAAGCTTCCAGTCATTTTATGCACAATTGGTATTGATTCATGAATTGTTGGGACATTTATATCACCATTGCCTGTGATATTACTTATGTGACTGATAAACGCAGCATAACGAACATGAAGTTATCATTACAGGCCGGAACACTGTTCTTTTTTTTTTTTTAATCCCATGAACCTAGGCGCTTTAGCGCCCGACGGCTCATGATTGTCTGACTCTAGGCAGCCTCAAGGAACGAGTTTCAACCTCCGACATCTACGGTTCCTACAGTATCTCTCCTACTTAGTTTAAATAATTCTCCGCTCAATGAGTATTCCTGTAACGATTAATGACCTAACTTATCTAACCACGTCTCGGATCAAAAATTACATTTCAATAGGTTTAATCAAGTCCGGCCCAGGACTTCGCAAAATGCAAAAAGAACAGACACCGGTATCTATTCTTCTACCGTAAGGGCCGGTCACACGACGGTTCTTCCCCCCAATATTCAGTAGACAAATTTTAGCCATGAGTTTATTATGTAATAATGAAAAAGAATACGTTTATAAATATGTAATATATGTAAAGATGCGGTCTTTTAGATTATTTTACTTATTGTTTTCAATACTCACATTATCCAGTACTTTCAAGAAGTTCCTTTGAAATTCTGTCGGCTAAAAATTGTCGACTGAATATTGGGATGAACTCTAACTGAGGTTCACTACGGAAGACGAGAGTTGACGATCCGAACTTTCGTCGAGCATGTACACACGAACAAACATTACACTGTTGCCAGCACCCGTTACCCACCTCCCGCGACTAGGTGGCCCAGGTGGAAACTTTGGCGACTGTACCTAGATGACTTAGTTGTCTGGAGTGACAATTGGGAGGAACACCTTGAGAGGCTGCGAAAGCTCTTTGATGTCCTGGAGGAGGCCAATCTCACCGTGAATCTCGCCAAGAGTGAGTTTGGGCACGCCCACGTCATGTTCCTGGGGCATGTGGTCGGGCAGGGCCAGCTAGCCCCTGTTGATGCAAAGGTGGATGCCATTTTACAATACCCACCACCAGCTGACCGAAAGTCTACTATGAGGTTCCTTGGGATGGTGGGTTACTATCGTCGTTTCTGCAGGAACTTTGCCCAGGTCGCTGCTCCCCTTACGGATCAACTTAGCTCCAAGAATACATTCCATTGGACAAATGAATGTCAGCAGGCATTTGAGGGTTTGAAGGCCCTGCTGACTTGTGCTCCTGTGCTCCGAACCCCGGACCCACATCGGCCCTTCATCATTAGAGTTGATGCAAGTGATGCAGGGGTGGGGGCAGTGCTCTTGCAAGAATATTGTGAAGTGTTACATCCCGTATGCTACTTTTCCCAAAAGTTTAAGGTTTATCAAAAGGCTTATGCCACTGATGAAAAGGAGGCTCTTGGAATTGTCATGGCAATAGAAAAATTTGAAGTATTTCTGTCTAGTAGCCCACTTCCCATCACGGTGTTCACAGACCACAACCCCCTTGTGTTTATTGAAAAGGTCAAGTTTAAGAATGCTCGAGTGCTGAGATGGGCTCTAGCCTTGCAACTGTATAATATAAAACTGCAGCTTATTCGTGGCAAGGACAGTACCATTGCAGATGCATTGTCAAGAGTGTGAACAGAGTGTAGGATCCCTATGATTTACCATATTATTTACCCGTTCTATGTTTTTAGGAATTTTTGTAATATTGAAGTAAACCTACTTTTGTACCTCTAATGTTTGTACATGTTAGAGTAACTTTTTCCGGCTTGGTAAAAAGTTCTTTTTTTGGGGGGGAGATGTCACGTGGACGCATATTTTGTGTAGTTAATTGTTCCCCTTCGCGCCACGTGTATAACTAGCTAGTTAAGGTGTTACTAAAGTAACGAACTGGCGACCCAATGAAGTTGTGGTAGGCCTGCATATAAGCCCAGGCGCAGAGGCTCAGAGGTCTCTCTCTCTCTCTCTCTCTCTCTCTTTCCCTGTCAGTGACGCCGGCTAGCTCTGGGTTGTCCAGGTTAGAGATGTAGGATGGACTTTAGCAAGTTTATGCTCTTATCCAGTAGGCAGGGTGATGTTTTGTGTTTTGTTTTCCCACTGTATTGGTTGTAAGTTAAGGTAGTTTAATAGATTATATTAATTTTGTACGTGGTGTTTTGACTCTCCTTAAATGTTCATATGCTAAAGTAACTCCAGATTTAAGTAGTACAATATGGTCTTGTCGTACACTCAGTTATCATTCTATCGAGGTTTTACTCAGGCCGTGCACCCTGTCCACTTGGTGATTGGGTAGTCTGCGACAATTTAGTGTTTACTGTTCTGATATTTTATTGTTTATTTGAGTGTTGAGTTCTTGTATTTGTTTTACGGTGTCTTGTGTATTGGGTGCTGGGGAGTGTCGTAGTGTGTCCTGTTGACTGATGAGGCCTTGAATTTCTGGTGTGAAGTTGGGGTTGTATCTTTTTCTGTTGCCTCCAGGGATGTGTCTTTTGTCTGTATTTTGAATAATTGTATTGAAAGTGTGCACAGCGATGATGATGTTTGTGATGGGTTTACTGTATAACCCGCGCCGTCCCGAGGACGTACTTCCACGTCCTCACGTTTTGTCACAGCCAGTCCCGAGGACGTACTTCAACGTCCTGCAATTGCAAGGTTCATAATTTCCACAATTTTCAAAATTCGCGGGAGATTTTCGTTTCGCCTGGGTACCCAAGCCTCCCCTACCTGCCGCCAGGTGGGCAGCGTCCTAGACCCCGCATGACCCGCGCTCGCCCTTGTCTCGGTCACTCACCTGCCAGCAGTGACCCAGGTCAGACATGGCGCGGAAAGGTCTCTCAGATGAGCAAATTGCATCCGTCCTGGAAGCCTTCACTGGAGACAGTGATTCTCCACTCGATGATGATGTGGTGGATCGCGATTACGTCCAGCCAGAGGAAGAAATAAGTAGCAGTGATGAGGAGGTCCCTTCGCCCCGAAAAACGCGGTATGTGACATACCGTAAGGCAAGGGAAGGCCAGCCTGCTCCCCAACCACGTGCACAGCTATCTCTCCATCACGATTCTGATCAGGACGAGGATGAGGACGATGAGGATGACGGAGGGCTAGGACGTGATATCGCCGAGTGGTTGGGAAAGGAGAAAATATCACCACGTGGATCAGAAGATGGGGCGAGACAACACCTAAGGTATGGTTCAAGTACTTTGTCTGGGGAAGTAGCAAGTGGTGTGGTGGGATTGCTGGGAGAAAGGGAAAGTGTTGTGGCGGCAGCGCGGGGTGAAAGTGAGAGTGGTGTGGGAGTAGTGCGGGGTGAAGGGGCCAGTGGTGTGAGGGAGGCAGCACGAGCACGTGGTGCTCGTAGGCCTAGGGGAGAGGAGGTTGAGTCACTCCCCAGCACTTCTTTCGCCCCTGAATATTCACAAACTTCCTCCCCACAGCCCCAGGATGTGGGGAAAGGAAAGAAAGGGAAGGGAAAGGGCAAAGGAAAAGGGAGAGGGAAGAGAAGTGCGAGTGATGAGAGGCACCGCTCTCCACCTCCCCAACCTCCCCCACCCTCACCTCCCCACCCTGACGAAGGGGACGATGGTGACGTGGCTGGAGACGGTGGTGTCACGTGGAACTGGGAGGATGGGAGTAATTTTACTCCCATCATTCACCAGTTCACTGAGGAGTGGCGGTCAGGTTGCACGGCTCCAGGTGTAAATGCTGGGTCGTCACGTTTAGATTTTTTCAACTTGTTTTTTGATGAGGCGTTTGTTGGGCGCATAGTAGAACAGACAAATATATTTTCACAATCCCAGCGCCTTGAAAGTGAACGCCTAGGAACCACATGCAAGCATGCAGAACAGTATGACTTTCCCGTGACTATATCAGAGATGTTCCTATTTTTTGCCCTGGTAATCTTGATGGGTGTGGTGAGGAAAAATCAAATTCCTGCCTACTGGACAACGGACCCAATCATCCTAACACCTTTCTTTGGAAAGGTGATGGGTCATAATAGATTTCAGTTTATTCTCGGCCGCCTCCACTTTTTTGATGCAGATGATCCAGCCAATGCAAATAACACCAATAAAATGAGGAGAATTAGGCTGGTATTTGATCATTTACGGGAAATGTTCCGCTCCTCATTTTATCCCTACAGAGACCTCGTCATAGACGAGAGTCTTGTGTTGTGGAGAGGCAATATTTCCTTTAGGCAGTATATACCCAGCAAGAGACACCGTTTTGGGTTCAAGATCTTTGTTATGTGTGACTGTAAGACTGGTTATGTGCAAGACATAGTCTTGTACACGGGCGCACAGACAGATATAATAGAAGATCGGAGTATAGGACTCTCTGGGGCTGTGGTGAAGACAATGATAGAAGAGTACCTTCATCGTGGTCATGTTTTGTACCTGGACAACTGGTACACTAGCCCTCTTCTCGCTAGGTTCCTCCACCAACACGACACCGGGGTCTGTGGTACAGTCAAGAGAAACCGTCGCCATATGGTCAAGATAGGGAGGAAACTTGACAAGAATGAGGTGGTTTTCTTCCAGGCCAATAACATCCTTGCAACCCTGTGGAACCACAACAGGGAAGTTTGCCTCCTATCAACTGTTCACAGCCCCCTGATGCACCGCACAGACTCCGTGGATCACCGTAGCGAGAGGAGGCGCAACCTATGGAAACCAGAGTCTGTACTTGCCTATAATCTGAACATGAGGCAAGTTGATCAGTCAGACTCGATGATTTCAAGTGTTGACTGTGCCAGGACAACGATGAAGTGGTACAAGAAACTCTTTTTCCACTTGCTCGACATCACGGTCCTGAACGCCCACTACCTGCACGCAATGACCACCGGAGTATCCGAGACCTTTGAGGGGTTTATGAGGGAGCTGGCACGTGAAATAATCGCCAAGCATGCCCAGGAAAGACCCCCACACCGCCCACGCGCCCCCCGTGCTGCTCAGACTCCCCTACGTCTTGCAGCCCGCCACTACCCCAGCGCAATCCCTTCCGAACCAAACCGTCGTAAACCCCAGCGTCGCTGCCATGTATGTAAGCACTCGACAGTCAGACCATCAACGCAGAGAAAAGACACAAGATGCGAGTGTTTCGAGTGCAATGTTGCGTTGTGCCTTCAGCCTTGTTTCAAGGAATATCATAATCTCGTACACTTCTGAAACTGTGTGGGAAGGCGAAATGACGCTCATGATAATGGTAAGGCCAGTCAGTAGGTGCTAAGTCAAATATAAAGTTGAAACGGGTGTTATTTTTCAGAAAAGTAATGTATAAGATGAGAATTAGTGTAAGTGGAAAGAATTGTTATCAAAACTACACCCACTGTGTAAATCTGGTCAGTAAATATGTGATAGCAAGGAAATAAAGTGGAAACGGGTGTAATGTTAGCATGAATAAAACGTATAAGTTGAACATTACTGTAAGTTGTCATAATTGATGTCACGAGTACACCCACATTCTGGTCAGTAAGTATGTGATAGGAATTATATACAGTTGAAGATGTTGTAATGTTAGTAGTAAGGTATTTTATAAGTTGATTACTAGTGTAAGATGAAACAAATGATAACACTCCCTGTGTAAGTACGCGCAAATATGACGCTCAGTTCCATCGTAAGTTCAGAAATGATGTAATGTCAATTATATTAAGTGTTTACATGTGCAATGTTAGTGTAGAATTATTATATAAGTAAAAAAATAGGTTGTAAGTTGAATTAGTTGTCATAGCGACTTCACCGTGTGTGTTACTATGCGCTATTATTACGCTATATATTTACGTAAGGCCTGAAATAATCTCAAAACAGTTCTATAAAGTTGAAAAGTGTATAATAATATTAGAAAGGTATTATGTTAGTAGAAAAAGCACAATACGAGTTGAAACATCAGTCACAGCGAAGTTCACTCACTACGTAAATTAGCGCTAGCATTACGCTAAATGTTATCAAAAGGCCTGTGAATACGTAAAAACAGTTCAATATAATGTAAAATGGTATAATGTTATTGTAGAAGTATTATGTAAGTAAAAAAAATTATATGTATCATGATTTTAGAATGTTAGCGATTCATGGGAACCAAGTTGGCCGATTTTGCTCGTTTCTCACGATGGTACAATGCTTATTTCTGCTCTATTTTTGTATAAAATCCAATATACTCTTTTATCACATGTTTTTATGTTTGTAATAAATTCATTTCTACTTACTTTCATTGGTTTCCCAAACTTATAATACCATAGAAAACGTTTGATGCTCACACCGCCTAGGGAGAAAACGGGGCCAGGTGGGACCAAGGCATACCTGGTTAAGCTAATTAGGGACCCCAGGGACCACTTTCTTTGCCACCGACCATTGTTTCTGACCAAAAGCGAAAGTTTAAGCAAAAAAAAAAAAGGTCGAAAATTGCCCGGGATTGGGGGGTACCAGTGGTCGAAAAGTGGCTGGGACGGGGCAGGTTAATGTTTGAAAGTGTTGTTCTGTTTCATTTGTGCAGGCATCCCTGTTGGCTCTCCTATAATTAGTGTATGTGTGTCTGTGGCCAGGCGGGGTGATTCTGGTTTTGGTAGTGGTGATGATCAGAAGGTGGTCAGAGCCAAGGGTTTTGACCACTCTCCAGGATGTTGGCGGGGCGACGTTTGGGGAGCAAAATGTGATGTCTGTGGATAATGGGAGGAAGAGGGCTTGGTGTGGGATATGGGTATGTTGATGGAGATACAGTAACTGAGTATGTCAAGATTATCTGTTTGGGATTGTAGTACCAGCCCTCTGTCTGTGTCAGGGTTGTTGGCATGCCAGGCCGACGCCTTGGCGTTGAAATCACCACCCAGGACAACGTTGGATATGTTAGTGATGTGGTGTATTTGTGGAGAGTAATTGTGTGGTACTGTGGGGACGACTGGGGGGGAATGTATGTATTGGCGATTATTATGTGTGATTTGTTACCAGTGCATATTTTAATTAATTGTATTTCTGTTGTAGTGTCCTGTGGGGAGAGAAGTGACTTTGTGTGTGCACTAGTGACTGAAAAGATGGATTTGTGTACCAGGGTGATAAGTCCACCACCACTGCTGTTGGCCAGGTCTTGTCTAATGGTGGTGAAATTATGAAATGTGTGTGATTTTTGTTTTATACGTAGTTAAGTTTCTTGCAAGATGGCAATGTGTATGTTTTGTTGTTTGATGAATTGCGTGAGTTCTTGTTTTTGGTGTTTATGCCATCTGTGTTTATTTGAAGAATGTTTCTGTTATGTGTATGATGTGTGTTGGGTGCTGCAGCACCGGGGGGAGGTGAGGGTGTGGGTGTGGGTGTGGGTGAAGGGGAAGGGGTAGGAGAATGTTGTGATGGAGGTAAGGGTTAGGGTGCATTAGATTGGGGTGGATTGGGAGGGGTTCGGGGATTGGATGGTGTGGGAAGGATCGGTGGGTTAGAATGAGGAGGTGTGGAGGATGTAGAAGTGGGGTTGGTGGAGGGGTTAGTGGGTGGGGGGAAGGTGCATAAGAAGCAGGTCCAGGTGTTTGTGTAATATTTTCTGGATGAAAGTGTTGTGCGTGTGTAATGGGTCCAGTTCTTGCAGGAATTGCACTGAACTGAACCCTTTGACTGACGGCTCGAAGTGATAGGTTGGGCATGTTGAACACATATATCTGTTGGTCGGTACTGGATTGCTCTCAATGTCCCCGGTTAGAAGTCTTTGAGAAATGACCACCGGGGAGTCATTTCTCGGTGTAGAAGAAACGATTGTTGTGTGTGTTGTGTTGAGAGATGTGGTACTTGCCTAGGCGACCGAAGCCACCTCCAGGTTCTCGGGCCCTGTGAGGGGCCGGGGGGGTTTGCGGTGGTTTGGCCCCCATGCTGCCCTCCTCCTCTGCTTCAGTAGCCTCTAGGGGGTACACCCACAGCGAAGACGCCACCGCACCAGGTCTAGAGGATGAGTTTGGGAGGGTATGTAAGAAACGGAATCTAAAGGTGGATGTAGGGAAGAATAAAGTTATGGTCTTCGAGAAAAATGAAGTCAGTGAAAGTACAGTGAAGTTGGACGAGAAGGAAATTGAAAATGTGAGTGTGTTTAAGTATGATGAGTATGGATGGATATTTGGATATTTGGAAGGTGAAGTGCTTGAAAGGGTAAAAAGGAAGAATGGTTGCTGCTTCGTTGAAGACAGTGATAAGAAAGAGGGTAGTGAAAAAGTTACTGCATGACAGTATTGTGATACTAATTCTAACATAGGGAAGTGAAGCTTGGACTTTGTTGGAGGGACACAAGTCAAGAGTAAGAGTAGTGGAAATGAGTTATCTGAGAGGAGCATGTAGAATCACAAGGAGAGACAGACTGACAAATGAGAAAGTGAAGGAGTGTTGTGGTTTGAATGTGGATGTGATAGAAAGCGTTAGAAGAAACACATTGACCTGGTTTAGCCATTTGGAGAGGATGGAGAGTGAGAGACTGACGAGGAGAGTGTATGTGAGTGAGCTGGAGGGGAGGGAGAGGGAGGGGGAGACCAAAGATGAAATGGAGGGATAGAGTGGAGAGATACAGTATATGAGAGAGTGGGTTGTGAGCTGCGAGCACAGCAATGAAATAGTGGGGGACAGGACGACATGGAGCCGATGTGTTTGTGGCCACCCCTTACGGGATTAAGGCGTTTGGCAATACATATATATATACAGTATATATACAGTATATATATATATATATATATATATATATATATATATATATATATACATATATATATACATTATATATATAGTATATATATATATATATATATATATATATATATATAGAGAGAGAGAGAGAGAGAGAGAGAGAGAGAGAGAGAGAGAGAGAGAGCCTCTGTGACACAATGGTAAAGTGTAAGTCTCACACGCTGGTGGACGCGGGTTCACCTCCCGACAGAGTTGTAAAATCTTTGGGAAGCATTCACCAAGCCACTGATCGCTTTGGCGGTTATAAGGGGTGCTGTCGCATACTAGTATGCTTGCACCCAGTCAGCTTAAGGCTGGCCAATTACACTTGGTTCACAGACTACACACACATCCAAAGCCACTCCAATATTACAGTCACACTCGAAAGCACTTCGCACCCTACATACAGTCTCAGTCAGACTGCCTAAGCCACTGGGCAGAGATACATTGGCTGTATCGTCCCTGCTTTGGTAGGGAAAGGCCGGTCCTGCAGTGGACACTCAGCGACTGATGATGATTTATCTATCTGTCTATCTACCTATCAATCAATCAGTCTATCTATCTATATTATACAGTATATCTATCTATCAATCTATCTGTCTATCTCTCTATCTATCTGCCTTTCGATATACATACTGTACACACACACACACACACACAATATATATATATATATATATATATATATATATATATATATATATATATATATACAGATGCAATAGATTCATCATGGGGGAAGTGTAGTCTTAATATGAAGATAAACTTCAACGTCATCAGGATTATCTTTAACTGGTGATGTTTCCACAACTCATTTTCAAACCTAGGTAACAAAATCATGTTTTCTTTATATGTTTATCATAGACATTATATTTACTTTGGTTTTATTGTATTTTCCCTAGGTCTGAATATGACAAATGAGTTGTCGAAACGTTGCCATTATGTTAAAATTTCCACGTTTGTGTTTATTTGTCTGTCTATCTATGTGTCTGTCTGTCTGTCTGTCTGTCTGTCTGTCTTTTGTCTGTCTGTCTGTCTGTCTGTCTGTATGTCTCTCTCTCTCTAGATATAGATATAGATATAGATATAGATGTAGATATAGATAGATCAGAGGTTCTTAACCTGGGGGACGCGCCCCCTAGGGAGGCGTGAGTGATAGCCAGAGGGGGCGGAAGCCCCGGGGGGGGGGAAATAGGAATTTCTCTAATTATACAATAGGTGTCATTCTCTTAACAAGAGCGTGGCTAATATCGAGATGGTTATGAAAATAATTATCGCCTTTATTAATTTTAGTTTTCCGTACACTACTAGGCTTACCATTTTCTGAACTTTTTACTGTACTGTATATTCTTAATGTGTTACCGGGCCTTCAGCGTCAGTCGACTCCCAAATACAACCGTGGTAATTACTCCTCTTCTTTCACATATTTCTTATATTTATTTTAAAATGGTTTAAGCTGCTCTAAAGTTTATTGGTGACTTGCTCTGTTTGTTATTTGCAAGTTTTGAATTTCGATTGTATTTCATCAGTAGTTGGTGGTGCTTAAAATCATCTGGTGGTTATGGTAATATTGTGTTTATGATCATATTGATTTGTTTCTTAATAATCATGTGTTTATGATCATGATGTGTTTACTATAATGTTGTCTATCTATCTATCTATAGCCCGACGCCCTAATCCCGCAAAGGGTGGCCGCAGACAAAACGCCTCCAAGTCACTCTGTCACCCACCATTTGACTCCCCTCCCCCCAACTCACCCCCCCCTCCCTCATATACCTCTCAACTCCATCCCTCCACCTCATCCTCGGTCTACCCCTCCCTCTCCCTCCCTCCACCTCACCCACATACACCCTCTTAGTCAGTCTTTCACTCTCCATCCTCTCCACATGTCCAAACCACCTCAGTGTATTTCTCCTAATCTTTTCAACCACATCCACATCTACCCCACAACGTTCCTTCACTTCTTCATTCGTCAACCTGTCCCTCCATGTCCTCCACATGCTCCTCTCAAGTAACTCATTTCCACTGCTCTCACTCTTGACTTGTTCCCCTCTTGCAAGGTCCACGCCTCGCTTCCATACGTCAGGGTAGGGATCACAATACCATCATGCAGAGACTTCTTAACTTCCATACTCACTTCCCTATTTCTCATCACTGCTTTCAGCATGCCTACAACCTTCCTTCCCTGCTGTACCCTTCACGCACTTCATCCCCCAAAGTTCCATCCTTACTCATCACACTACCCAAGTACTTGAATGCACTCACATTCTCCATATCCTCACCATCCAACCTCACTGCACACTCTGTGACTTCATTCCTCTCAAACACCATAACTTTACTTTTGTTTACATTAACTTTCAGCTTCCTCCTCCTACACACTGTCCCAAATTCATTCACCAAACCTTGCAACTCCCATTCATCTTCACTCAACAATACTGTATCATCAGCAAACAGCAACACCGGAAGCTTCCAAATCTCACCCTCATTCGTTAGGGCCACCCCCACATCCACTGCCCTACCTTGTACCTCCTTTACGACCCCATCCATATATATATTAAACAGCCATGGAGACATTACACACCCCTGTTTCAGTCCCACATTGAGATCAAAGAACTCACTCAGCTCACCATCCACTCGCACCGTAGCCCTAGCTCCCTCGTACATACTCTTCACAGCACTCAACAATTTCCCCTCCACTCCATATATTCTTAATACCTTCCACATACCTTTCCTATCTATTCTGTCATAAGCTTTCTCCAAGTCCATGAAGGCAGCGTACACTTTCCTTCCCTTCTCTAGATACTTCTCCACTAAACATCTTAGAACAAATATCTGATCTACACACCCTTTTCCCTTCCTAAATCCCCCTTGTTCTTCTCCAACTAGCTCCTCTGTCATATGCCTAACCCTATCAATGAGTATTCTACCATATATTTTACCAGTCACACTAAGAAGGCAAATACCCCTATGGTTACCACATACTTCTCTCTCCCCTTTTCCTTTGTACAGAGGAACAATTATACCTGATTCCAGTCCTCTGGAACCCTTCCCTCTTCCCAAGCCAATCTACACAACTTCCATATCCACTCCACAACAATCTCACCCCCATACCTAAGCATTTCACCACATACTCCATCAATTCCTGGGGCCTTTCCCAGCTTAATCTTCTTCATCGCTTCCACTACTTCCGACCTACTGATCTCTTCCTCCCTCCTCTCATCTCTTCTTCTCCCAGCCATTCCCCAACCACTTATACTCACACTGCTCTCACTCTCTACATTCAACAAATCCTCAAAGTGCTCCTTCCATCTCCTCAATTTCTCTCTCTTCTCTACCAACAATCTATTATTCCTATCTTTCACTCCCCTACTATTTCCCCTTTCACACATCCTTACCTTCTTTACCTCCTTCCAAAACAATTTCTTACTCTCCCTCCATTTCACACTCAGATTCCTCCCAAACTCTTCATCCACTTTCTTCTTACTCTCCTTCACCAGTCTCTTAACCTCCCTTCTCCTGCTCACATATACCTCTCTCTTCTCTCTCTCATCTTCTCCCCTACCTCTACTCGCCAACCATTCACCATATGCCTTATTCTTTTGTTCCACAGCTCGTTTCACCTCATCATTCCACCATGCTGTCCCTTGCACACCCTTGCATCTCCTCCTCACTCCACAAACCACCTCACACGCTGCGCTTATCTCTTCCGTGAATATCTTACATACGTCTTCCACCCCTTCCATCTGCTCTAGCTCATACCTTCCCAATCTTTCTTCCACTATGCTCTTATACTCTGTCCTCTTCTCACTATCTTGCAATTTCTCCACTCTTCTCACAGGAGCTGTTTCCTCCTGTCTTCCCCTTCGCCTCCTCAACCACTTTCTTTGCAGCTCTACCTTGGCCATCACTAAGTGATGGTCCGAGACTCCATTCCCCCACCCTCTCCACACCCTTGCATCCAACACTTGTCTTCTCATTCGCTCATCCACACACACGTAGTCTATCATTGCCTTTCGTTCAACAAGTTCACCATCCATCCTCCTCATTACTCTCCATGTATACCGGTGGATCATCTTATGACGAAAGTAGGTGTTGGCTATTGCCAACCCCTTACCAGCACAGATGTCCACCAAAGCACTACCATTCCCATCTACTTCTGCTGGCACACCCCACTGACCAACCACTCCATCCACTCGTGATGTTTGTTAATAATCGTGTGGTGTTGTTAATGATTATGTAGTAGTGCTCATGAGCATGTTGTGATGTTTGTTAGTAATCATGTGGTGCTTATGATCATTTGACGTTTGTCAATGATCATGAGGTGGTGTTTATGATCATGTAGGCTTGTGTTTATGATCATGCTGTTTGTTATTGATGATGTGGTTGTGATGATCATGTTGTGGTGTTTATGACCATGCTGTATTTGTTAATGATCATGTGGTTGTGTTTATCATGTGGTGTTTATGTTCATGTGTTTGTTATTGATCATGTGTTTGTTAATGATCATGTGATTGTGTTTATCATCATTTTGAGGTGTTTATGATCATTTCGTGATGTTTGTCTTAACTTACACCTGCCTTTATGTTTTGCTCACTGACGTGCTTTGTCCACTGCACATCATATGATTCCCAATGAGTGCAAAGAAGCGGAAGTATCTTGACGAATGTATTCGATTTGGATTCATGTCCCTTCAAAAGGGTGACACAGAGGTACCCAAGTGAGAGGTATGTTACAAGACTCTGAGCAATGATGGAATGCAGCCCTCACGCTTGGGAAGCCACTTGAGGACAACACATCCTGCTCCAGCTGACAAGCCTATGGGATCCTTTGAAACAAAACGACAAGCCTTGAAGCAAACTAAGATGGACGCCAGTGGCACATTTAGGAAACAAACTTCAATGGTTGTTGAGGCATCCTATGAGATCGCCATGTTGATTGCAAAGAGCAAGACGAGCCATAACATTGGAGAGTTTTATAAAATCAAGTATACTGCGTGCAGCAGAACTAGTTCTGGGGAAAGATAGTGCAAACAAGTTTTCCCAAATTTCTCTATCAAACGATACAGTCAAAGGAAGGATCGATGAAATGTCTCGAGACATCAAAGATAAAAATCTCGACCAAGTAAGAGCTTCTCCTGTATTTTTCATCCAGTGTGACGGAACGACTGACATCGCTCAGTGTTCTCAGTTACTGATGTATGCTCGTTTCGTGTCAGGCAACAGTGTAAAAGAGGAAATATTTTTCTGCCACCTCTTGGAAAGTTGTACAACAGCAGCAGCAGCAGCTATTTTTCGTATGGTATCAAACTTCTTTCAGGAAAATCATCTTTTGTGGGACTCGCTGGTAGGGGTGTATTGACGGACATCCAGCCATGCTTGGTCTGCAGTCTGGATTCATAACAAGGGTGAAAGAAAAAGAGTACATCTGCAGTACTGTAGGTACACACTGCATACTTCTTCGTGAAGCCTTAGCATCCAGAACACTACATGCTGAAATGAGGGATGTTCTGAACTTGGCTATCAAGGTAGTCAACTTTATCAAAACTGGACCCGTGAACAGTCGTCTCTTCAAAGTGCTGTGTAAGGATCAAGAATCTGAACATCAAGCCCCGTTTTTTCTCACAAACGCACGGTTCCTTTCAAAGGGAAACATTCTTGGACGGCTTTGTGAACTACGAGAAGTAGCAATACAGTATTTCTAGATTCGCAGCAGAAGGCAGATCTCCATGAGAAGTTTCAGTTTGTAGGCTTCCTACTATCTCTAGCTTACCTGGTGGACATCTTCGAAGCGCTGAATACAATCAGCCTTAAACTACAAGGAAAAACTTTAACATCATCGTGCACCACGACACCGTTCGAGCCTCCTTGTCCAAACTCTACCTCTGGAAATGTCGAATTCAGGATGGAAATTCAGCCAGTTTTAGTAACTTGGATTCTACTCTCATTCACAAATACCTTGATTATGAGTAGAAGAAACAAATAATCATTCATCTGACTGACCTGAAAGCTGAATTCATCAGATACTTCCCAGATATAGATGAAAAGCGTGAAGCGTGGAAATTCATCAGAAACCCATTTCAATGTGAAGTAGTTGATCGTTCGGATGAAGTACAAGAGAAGTTTCTTGACTTAAAGTTCAACTCCTCAGCTGAGGAAGACTTCAGAGAACTGGATCTTTAGATGTTCTGGGTCAATACCTTCCTGTATACCCTCTGATCTCACATCAAGCTCTTCGGTTCCTGACAGTGTTTGGATCCACTTATCTTTGTGAAGCTGCATTTTCCATGCTCGTTGCTGTCAAGACCAAGTACAAAAAACGACTGAACGTTGAAGGGGACTTTCGTTGTGCACTCTCTGGGATTTGACCACGCATTCAACATCTGGTAGGTATGAAGCAGTGTCAAGTGTCTAATTAAATTAGTAAGAAAGTAACCTCATTAAATATGTTGGGTATATTGTTTCCACAAAATTCATGGTCAATAAAAAGACTAAGAACGCCATTTTTTTTTTTTTTTCAGTGTTTCCTTAAAAACTGGGAGGGAATTTCATCTATTTGGTTGAAGATACGACGGGAGGCGTGGATGGAAGGATCAACTACTAGAGGGGGTGTGGTAGTAAAAAGGTTAAGAACCACTGATATATATATATATATATATATATTTATTTATTTATTTATATTTATATATACATACAGAGAGAGAGAGAGAGAGAGGGAGAGAGTCATTGTCATTACAGATTCTAGAGATCGTCTGTGGGAATCGGTACCGATGATTGGTTCATTGCTGGAAACTTGGCTACAAGGCAGTTGTTTTCCAGTGCTCCTCACGGACAACTTAACAACAAATAGCACCATAATAAAGGTAATAGGAAAGAATACGTTAATGGATGTTAAATAAGGCAATAATATCTGGATGATGTCGTTACTCTGATATCTCAGTTCATTACCACAGCGTTGGTCTCACAGATAGAATTGAGTTTTAACACTGAAAGTTACCTTTAGTACTCAACAATACACAGAAAACTATTTATTCTTTTATCAAAGATATTACTGCACTGGAATAAATACATTGATAATTACGAAGGAGGTAAAGAGAGTTAGACAGTGATAAAGAAGAAAGCAGGGGAGTGGAAGATCAAAATAGTAGATTGCTAGTCGTGAAGGGAGGAAAACTGAACAGATTGAGAGAACACTGTAAGGAATTCTTTAACTAATGTGAGTATAAGTTACTGTGGAGTAGCTGGGACAAGAAGGGAGACAAGGGATCAGCGGGATGGAAGTGGTGGAAACAATGAAATAAGTTAAAATGGGGAAACCCCAGGAATTGATGGATTGTGTGGTGAGATGTTGAAACATGGGGGAGAGATATTAGTGAAGTGGATATGGAAGATGTGCAGATTGGCGTGGGAGGAAGGTAGAGTCCCGGAGGATTGAAAGTCGGGTACAATTATTCCCCTTTATAAAGGAAAATGGGAAAAAGAAGTGTGTGGTAATCATAGTAGTATTTGTCCTCTAGGTGTAATAGGAAAATTATATGGTAGGATACTTACTGACCGGGTTAGGAGAATAACAGAGGAATATTCGTAAGTTAGAGAAGAACAGGGAGGTTTTTGGGATGAGATGAGGTTGTGTAGATCAAATATTCGTCCTAAGATCTTCATTGGAAAAGTTTCAACAAAGGGAGATAAACTGTATATGACTTTCTTGGATCTGGAGAAAACATATGACTGAGTGGATAGAGTAGGAATGTGGAAAATATGAAGAATATATGGGGTAAGTGGGAAGCTGTTGAATGCCATGAATAGCATGTATGAGGGCACTAAGGCTGCAGGACGTGTGAATGGTGAATTGAGCATATTTTTCTCTCTGAATATTGGATTGAAACAAAGATTTATCATGTATCCATGGTAGTTGAATCTGTATATGGATGGAGTTATAAAAGAGATACAAGGTAGGGCAGTGGATGTTGGAGAGATCCTAAAGTGAGACGGCAGCGTTTGGAAACTTCCTATTCTATTGTTTGAAGATAATACTGTACTGTTAAATGCCGATGAAGGGGCATTACAAGGCTTGGTGAATGAGTTTGGGAGGATGTGTAAGAAACGGAATCTAAAGGTGAATGTAGGGAAGAGTAAAGTTGTGGTCTTCGAAAGAAATGAAGTCACTGAATGGACAGTGAAGCTCAATGATGAGGAAATGGAATATGTGGGTTTAAGTACTTGGGTAGTGTGATGTGTAAGGATGGAAATTTAGAGGATGAAGTCCATGAAAAGGTACAACAGGTAAGGAAGGTCCCTGATTCTAAGAAAGCGGTGATATGGAATAGGGAAATGGGCATGGAAATAAAAAAGCCTCTGTATGATAGGATTGTGATACCAACTCTAACGCATGGAAGTGAAACTTGAACCTTGTTGGAAGGGCACAAGTCAAGAGTGAGAGCAGTGGAAATGAGTTATCTGAGAGGAGCATGTGGAGTTACATGGAAAGACAAACTGACAAATAAGAAAGCGAAGGAACATTGTGGTGTGGATGTGGATGTGATAAAAAGCGTTAGGAGAAATACACGGAGGTGGTTTGGCCATGTGGAGAGGATGGGGAGCGAAAGCCTGACCTGGAGAGTGTATGCGAGTGAGGTAGAGGGTTGGAAGAGAGAGGGGGAGACCAAGGATGACACGGAGGGATGGAATGGAGTGATATATGAGAGAGGAGGTTAGAGCGGGGAGAAGGCAAAATGGCCGGGAACAGAGCGACATGGAATCGATTTGTTTGTTGCCTTCCTTTCCGGGATTGAGACGCCTGGCTATAGACAGACAGATAGATAATTAGGAAAAAAAATTAAAGTAATAATACACTTTCCTCATCGGCTTCTTAACTCTATGAAAACTAATTTACTTTACATAATTATACTCTGCTTTTTATTAGAGTATTGGTGATGTTGGAGCGGCACGGGGTGTGGCTGTGTTCGATGTGGGTGTGGACGGCCAGGACGCTAACGTGACACAGGCACAGCTCTGCCTGGTGGTCAGCCAGGCTCGTCGGGTAGGTCACTCTTACATTTTTGTTCAGGTGGGAAGGCCACTCTAACACTTCTGTTGTGGCTGGTAGGCCACTCTCACATAACTCTTGAGGCAGTCAGGTATTCTTTCATTACTACTGAGGTGGTTTTGCCACTCTCACATTACTGCTTAGGAGGGTAGTTCACTCTCGCATTACTGATGACAGGGATAGGTTACTTTCAAATTACTGGTGAGGCATATAGGTCACTTTCACATTACTGCAGAGGCGGGTAGGTCACTCTCACTGCACTGCTGAGGTGGGTAGGTTATTCTGACATTAACCCCTAGGGTACACAATTCTCCAGCCTCGACTGCCCCCCAGGACGCAAAAACAAGCCTATTTTTCGACTTTCTCAAAGGTTAAAAGTTTTATGCCCGATTTAAAAAGCTTCAATTTAGACACCTGGAAACGCAAACCCCATCCTCCTAGACCCAATAGTTACCGAGCTATGGCCCGTCAAAGTTAATAAAAGTTACCTGTCACGGCCCCGGCGATAAAGAAAAACGCCGCTCGCACCTGTTTTCTTCACAAAAATACATACAAAAGTCACCCAAGTCAATTTTTTTTGGTGTGTATTGATGTTATAAACCATTGTAATATGCTTAGAAAAAATAAAATGGTGAAAACCCCCCCAATAAATATGATGAATAGTAAAAATTATCCTCCCCTCCTCTCCCCTCCCCATACCTCCAATCCCCTCCCTCCCCTTCCCTTCCCTCCCCTCCTCTTTCCTCCCCTCCCCTCGCCTAACTTCCCCTCCCCCCTCCTCTCCCCTCCCCATACCTCCAATCCCCTCCCTCCCCTTCCCTTCCCTCCTCTTTCCTCCCTTCCCTTCCCTCCCCTCCTCTTTCCTCTCTTCCCTTCCCTCCCCTCCTCTTTCCTCCCTTCCCTTCCCTCCCCTCCTCTTTCCTCCCTTCCCTTCCCTCCCCCTGCCTAATCTCCCCTCCCCCCTTTCCCCTCCCTCCTTCCCTCCCCTCCGAGCTGTCAAATCTAGCTAGTTTTCGTTTAGTTTCTTTTCGTTTTTGAAGGCTCCAGCATGTTTGCATGCGTCGGCATAAAATAAAATTTCTTTTTCGAGTGGGTTTCGAATAAAGAGAGCTAAAATAATTGTGGTGTCCATATCTGTATGCAAAGACACGAATAAATTACAGGTAATGATTCAAATGCATGCGCCATAAAGCGTAAAAAATACGTAATATTCGAGGCTGGGGATATAAAGATACTGTGTGCTAGGGGTGGGGGTGAGGGTAGGGGGTTGGGGTAGGGGGTTGGGGGTGGTGGTGGGAGGTGGTAAGGCCAGGAGGGGGAGTATGAGGATGGAGGGATGGGAGGAGACCACCACAAGACACAAAGGAAGGGCCCCAGTGGAGTACAGGGACATGAAGGGAGATAAGGGGGGAAATACCCTCCCCCAGTCATGGGGGGATCAACATGGGAGGGGGGAATACATGAGGAGGGTGTGAGAGAGGTGGTGGTGGTGGTGGTGGTGGTAAGAGCGGTCGGAAGGAAGGTAGCAACAAGGTAGTGGGGTAGAGGGACGTGGCGAGAGGGAGGTGGGGGGTACACCCCCCACCGACTGGGTACGGGCCTGGGTCCGGGCCTGGGTCTCCCCCCTCCGGTATGTCCAACACTTAGTTCTGATTGGTTAGAAGCCATCTGCATCACAGTTGGGGTGGAACCAGCTGCCGCCAGTTTTTTGTGGACGTTGCACGATCGGTGTTGCTCATTCTTTTAAGAAAATGTGCACAAAGCCCGATCCATGAGATTAGTACTTTAGGGGTTAATACTGAGGTGGGTTGGTCAGTCACATTACTGCTGAGGCAGGTAGGTCACACAGCTAACCTGTACCATGGTGACGTCAGCAGCTGCGGCAGGTGTCATGGTGCGTGATGGTGGTGGTGGTGAGTAATGACCCGGCCTTCCTCACTGCCTTCGCCAATTGGTCCCTCAATGGTCGCCTCCTGGTGTGGTCGACGAGGCTCCTGGTGGTTACTCGCCTGCCCAGGTTAGACCTCGAGGCTCTACTCGTTTCCCACTGGACATTTTCCATGATGAACACCTTGGTGATCAATACTGAAACTTCAGCATCTGACAAACGGTAAGTCATTCAGCAACCAAGAATGTACCTGTAATGTCAAAATTTTAATTTGTAGCTGTTTTGTAGGATGACACGTATTTGGAAGTGGCATATGTTTACTTTTTTTTTTTTTTTAATTTGCCACAAAAATAACATTGATTAAATCCATTGCCAAGCATATTCTAATCTTGACCTTGTGTACCACATCCACCCTTTTTGAACACTTAAATATTCTAATCTTTTCTAATCATTCGTCACAGCTCATGCAATCCTTTTAGTTCCCTGTGCCTCACAAAGAGTTTCTAATCAAAATATCAAATAACTTGCCAATGCTACCTGTCCTAGAGTACCAGTCTACAAAAGTGTAGGTCTACTTAAGCTCCCCGAACGGGGCTTCAGTCACCATCGGTAGCACTCCTGCTCATTATCGTATCTCCAACAGCTTCAGAACGTAGTTATCCAAGTATTACGCACACTTCAATCTTAATCCCTATATTTGGGGGGTCTTACAAGCCAAGCCCTTCTCGTACGCATTTTTTACTTGGAAGTAGGTTTTTTCAACCAGTCAAAGCTGCATACTGTAATTACAGTATAATGAACTTTAAGTTAAAGACCAGATTATTCATCTGTCCTTCATCTCTCCATTGTAAATGTCCACAGGTCGGTTCTAGGTGGAGGCATTGTGGAAATAGGAGGTGATGAATTGGAGTAATTTGGGGAATCACGAAAGGATGTTTTTCTTACGGGGGTGAGTTGGTAGTTACAGCTCACAGCCTTTCCCCCAGCCTGGGACAAAGATGGAATCCGTGCTCGCATACATTCATGCTCCCCCTTGCCTGACTTGTCCTTGACACTCCTCTCCACTGCTCCCGTCCACTGCCACATCAATGAATCATCACCCCTTGAACTTTAGGTTAACTCAGATAACTTGCCCAATTTTTCCGGTTTATTCAGACTGACAATGTGCCTTACAGCGTGTTGGATGGGAGAGAGAAAAGAAATGCAAAGGTTTACTACACATGACTGGCCATTAGAATTTCTTTTACTTTCTCTGCGAGTGGGTTTTCTGTGTCAAATAAGATCACTTGAGCTATCCCTGTGGCCATGTCCATTTCTGACGCACGTAGTTTTATTTTTATTTTTTTATTTTTAACTAAAACACTCATTTGGCTAAGTTCCTACTGCACGAGAGGAACTGCACACAAAAAATACTAGTTTACTGTCACAACAAACTCAGTTTCCATGTATGATGCACTATATTGCAGCAATTCCTTTTTTTCAATGCAAGAAAAAGAAAATAAATGCTATAAGCCTGCAAATTGCTTCCTCTAAGCAAAAATACATACACGATGATAGATTCCCAAATTGAGGATCTGTGCAAGATGCTTGGACACACTGCGTTTAAAAGACTGGAGGTCATAGGCAGCAGGGAATACAGGCAGAGGAAGACAGTTCCAGAGCTGACCTGCTGCACACATAAAGGACTGGCATTAACAATTATCTCTTGTAATAGAGGGCTGGACAGAAAAGGGATAGGAATTAGCATCTACACTGGTGCTGTCCACCTGCAATAGTGGTTGAGGGATGCAAGCAGAGAATTCAGAGGCCCAGTAATGATTGAATTAACGATTGAAAAGAGACAAAGATGCAACAGCACGGCAAAGAGATAGACGGTTGAAGGGAGTCAGTAAGAGGACAAGAGTTAATGAGATGAACTCTTTGACTCCACATTATTGTACGTGGGGCGCCTCCTCACACAGTAAAGTTGTGATGTGCACAAGGTCAAAATAAATAAAACCCCTGTTTAAAGTCAACAACTGTGCGGGGGTAAAGAAGGTACATAGTCAACATTGCGCACCTAATCGCTTGGAAGCAGATTTTATAAAGAGAGGTAATATGATCTTTCCAATCCCAAAAGAATGAAACCCCATGCGTATTCAAAGATGATGCAGAATTGAGTTGGGTATTATTAAAAATTAAAAGGATATTCTCATGTGGATTTTAGTGGGTCGAAAGATGTTAGAACTGGATTTTCGATGCATTAAAAACGAGGTTACTTTTACCCGAATCAGAGGTATGAGCCAAGTCAGATATTAAGTGTGCCATAGCCTCCTCTCTTGTTTCTTGAAGTAACTGTTGAGATGGACACTGCAGGAAGTAGATGGAAAGGTGAGGGGTAGAGTTATCAGCATATGTGTGATTAGGGTGACATGTAAACCTTAGTGGGTCATTGATGAATAGAAGGAAGAGAGTTAGTGACAGGCCAGTGCCCTAAAGAATACCATTATTGATAGCTCGAGGAGAACAGTGGTAGTCTATAACAGAGATAAAGGCACAGATAGGATTGAAATCGTAAGGGGGCCGTAAATTTAAGATTTATGGCAGACTTGATCGAAAGCTTTTGAAATGTCAAGTGCAATGGCAAATCTTTCACCGAAGTCCCGAAAGGAAGATGACCAGGAGTCTTAAAGTATGGTGAAAAGATAGCCAGTGGAGCACCCCTGCCTGGGCCCTTAATGACAATCAGACAAGGGTATGATAAGTGAGATGCTTTTTTTTTTTTTTTTTTTTACAGAATAGCTTTAAACACATTTACAAAAACAGGATGTTAGTTTAATTGCTTTAATAGCAAGTATATCAAAGAGTTTTGAGACTATTCTTAACCAAAAAATTTTAAAAGCATCTTTCTTGTCACAAGCTTCTTTCCGATCGTTAGTATGGGTTCTGCCAGGGATGCTCCACTGGTGATCTTCTCACCTACCTTGCAGACTTTTGGTCATCCTCCCTTCGGAACATTGACAAAAACTTTGCCATTGCACTTGACATCTCAAAGGCTTTCGATCGAATCTGGCATAAATCTTTAATTTCCAAACGGTCCTCTTACGGTTTCTATCCTTCTTTCTGTCCCTTTATCTCTAACTTCCTGTCTGGTTGTACTATAGCCGCTGCTGTAGACGGCCACCGTTCTTCTGCTAGAGCTATCAACAGTGGTGTTCCTCAGGGATCTGTCCTGTCACCAACTCTTTCTTTTCTTCATCAATGACCTAAGCGTACATCTAATCCTATCCACTCATACGTTGATGATTCCACCTTTCACCTTTCCATTCACTTCCCACGACACCCATCTCAGCACTTATTCAAGAAACAAGGGATGAGGCTCTGGCATACCTGATGTCTGACTTGGCTCATATCTGTGACTGGGGTAAATGTATTCTTGTTTTTAATGCATCCAAAGGACAATTCTTACATCTATCAACCAGACAAAATCTTCCACAAGAGTACCCTAAAATTTTCAACAATATCCAGCTTAATACTGCATCATCTTAAAACATACTTGGGATTTCATTCTCTCGGGATATATTATGGAAAGAACATATTACCTCTCTTGTATAATCTGCCAACTCCGTGCCTTGTTTACCCCTGCACAGTTGTTGACTTTATACACAGGTTTCATTCACCCCTTGTGTAGAGTACAACTCTCATGTGTGGGGAGGCTCCTCATATACAACTCTTCTCAACACGGTGGAGTCAAAAGCTTTTAGTCTCATCAACTCTCCACCTCTTACTAGCTCCCTTCAACCTCTGTATCTTAGCTTTACTGTTGCATCCTTATCTCTTTTCTATCGCTACTTCAGTGGTCACTGCTCATCTGAACTGCCTGCTATGGCGGGCATGTAGCATCTGTCTAGCAACAAATTCTTATCCCTTTTCTGTTCAACTCTCTAATGCAAGAGTTAACCATTACTCCCAATCCTTCATGTATGCAACAGGTCAGCTCTGGAACTGTCTCCCTTTGTCTGTATTTCCTACTGCCTTTGATCTGCAGTGTGTCCAGGGAACTCGAACAGTTCTTGAATTTGGCTCTCTTATCTTGTTTTTTTTTTCCCTGGAGGTAAAAATCTACAGGTTCCTGGCCTTTGGTTCCTTTTTCATTGCAGTTATAAAATAGGGCGATAGTTAGAGGGCTGGAAATGACCAGCCTTCCATAACAGCAAAATTCCAGCAAGAAGGAAAGGTTCAATTGACAGACAAAGGCGATAGAGTTTACCTAGGCAGGATGTAAGCACAGAAGCACTGCACTTGAGGGCACGTGGAAGGACCCCATCAGCACCCCATAAGGCCCATATGTCTTGTTGATATTGAGGCCAGTGATGGCTGAAAACACATCAAGTGAAGAAATTTTAATGTCAGCCATGAGGAGGCAAGAGGGAGGAAGTGATGGAGGAACAGCACTAGTATTGTCTAAGGCGGAACTGGAGGAAAAAGTCTGAGCACAGAGTTCTGCTTTTTCCGTAGAAGAAACAGTTACAGAGTTGTCAGAGTGGAAACCAGGAGGAAAGGATGATGAAGAAAAGTTGTTTGAAAGGTTTTTGGCAAGCATCAGAAGGAGCAGGAGAAATTTGAGTTAGTACTACTGATATTATATTCGGCAGAGTGATGGACGGGCTTAACACGATTCCAACCAAAGACATAAAAGATATGTGATTCAGGGATGGGTTGGCTCCGGTACCTTTTGAAGGCTCTCTTCTTGATGTGGACAGCATTTGAACAGGCGTAATTAAACAATTTTTTTTTTCATTAGTCGAAGGATGATAGAGAGAAATGTGTTTCCAGGCCTGAGAGAATAACCTCTGTAATGCCTGAGGCACACTCAGACGATTCTCGGCCACGGAAGCAACAATCATTACAGGGAATAAATATGTACTGTCTGAGGTCCTCCCAATCAGCAGCTGCAAAATGCCAAAGTCGCCGCTTATTGGGATGGTTCACAGGCCTTACTGAGGTAAGAGGACAGTTAAGGTGATAGGACTGCAATCAGAGGAGCCCAATAGAGAGAAAATATTAACAGCATAAGCAGAACGACTGGGTGTAAAGAAATCGTCAGGTATGTTGGAACTCTCCACAAGACTGTTAGCGATATAGGTTGGGTGCTGTCCAAGCTGCTCCAGGTCATTAAGGATGGAAAAGGTGTAGCCTTGTTCTCCAGGTGGATCAGTGTTGGAAGAGGAGAGCCAAAGATGGTAGTGAACACTGAAACCACCTAGACTTCAGGGAAAGAAGAAATTGACAGGATGTTCCATCTTAGAAAACAAATATGACTGTCATAGAATTTTTCATCATAAGCAGAAGTAGAGGATAAGCAAACAGCACAGATATACTTAGTCAGAGAGTGGTAGATAGCCGAGGCTAGAGAGTACAGAATTCAGAAGACTGAAGTACAGGAGCATGAGTGCACGATATGTTGTTATGTAGCCTACATATACACAACAGCAACTTATTGCTTTGAAGTGAGTATAGAGAAAATTGGAGGATACAGAGAAGGGTTTGCTTTAAGTTGACTTAGACAGCTAAGTCTCAGTACTGAGCAGAAGGTGAGGTTTAGAGGAGGAGAGGTGGCGTTCAACAGAGAGAAAATTAAAGGAAATGTTGCGAATGTGCAGAAATAAATAAAAAGTATCACAACAAAACCAGTTTTCACTATTACACTATATTACCATAACACATATTTACACTTGTAATGCAAGTTCACTTGTACCATAAAATGAAAATAATTTATTTCTGGCACATATATTTCGAGTTCATCCACCATATGCTGGGATCATTTCCTTACACACGTACTTTTCCTTATATTCCATATTCTTCTGTGGTAAAATCACATGTTAAGTTAATTTCTTAGTGCACTTGATGAATAGCACAAAGTAATTACTAGTTTACTATCATAACAAATTCAATTTGCATGTGTATTGCCCTGTAATACCAGAAAACATATTTACACTTGTACTGTTAGTTCACTTGCAGTGAAACCTCATAGTGTTTTAAGTCCATATCTCTTTTATGTTATAAACTATTTATAAATACTTATGTAATAAGATCACAAGATACACTATTTACACTCTTCCACACACCAATGACTGAAGAAGTCTCCTTTAACTCACTGCACTGGTAGAGCATTTCCCTGTGAACCTGCTGCCGTCACTGACAGTTCAGACAGACATGGCACTGTCTGTACAGTTTTTAACCTGCAGATGCCCAGGTTCACCATGCAGTGACACGTGATGTAGTCTGCCTGGGTGACCCTGTCAGACATTACTGCAGCACTGTATCCTTGGTGCAGCAGTTATGTCAACAACCTGTCTGAACAGTATGAATACATTCACAGCAGTGATAGCAGAAAGGTGTAGGAACACCTTCTTGTACCATCTGCGGCACATACCGCTTGTCATGCCAGTGGATGACCGACATGTTACTACATTTCTCTATAAGTAAAGCACCATTCTCGGTCTTGGCAGGGAAAACAGAGTAGTGCTTCCTACTTGGCTTGACAGTACCGCTGGTTCCTGTCCCATCCTCAAGGAAAAACTTGGCAGTCACATTATACAAGGAGAAATGCAGGCAGTTACATTATCCTCTCGTTAGATGGGCAGTAACTACGAAGTCCAGCATATAGACCTTTTCCAGTGACGTCACAGAAATCACGTGGTTTTGTTTACGACTCCATTTTGGACGGCAAACTCCTTGCAGTAATGGCTGTTCAGACAGGGCTGTCAGAGACTGAACTGTCTGATATATGCAGAATATTGGATCAACGCCATGAAGATCTGTACAGGAACAAGATAAATTTTGGGGGGCTGGAAGCTTACACCATATCTAGGGAGAATTCACCCGTTTCAAGTACGGGAGACCGAAACCGGATCTCAGATATGGCGATCTCTATCACTTTGGTGAACAACCAGTGAAAGTTCACCGGGGCATCCCCCAAGGTAAATATGTGTAACATATCTAGCTGGTACTGACATACAGTACATGTAAATCTTCATGGTAATCAGTTAATTACTGACGTGGGGCCAAGGGGGGAGGGATTGCATACACTTGACTGGGAATCGAGCAGTTGATGAATGAGTGGAGGGTGGGGACATGGGTAGTGGGAGGAGGTGGAGGGAGGGTGGGGGGGTTTGAATGGCGGTGGGGGGTTGGATGTGGGATTAGGGCTGGTGTGGGGGTGGGGGTGGGAAGGTGAGGGTGTGGGGGAGGGTTGGGGATGGGTGGTAAGGGGTGGGACGGGTAGGGGATGGAAGGGAAGGGGGGGTTGGGTTGAGGGTGTGGGAGAGGGTTGAAGATGGGTGGTAAGGGGTGGGACGGGCAGGGGGTACAGGGGAAGGGGGTTGGGTGGTGTTAGGGGGTGGGGGGTGTGGGTGAGGTTGTGGGGGAGGGTTGGGGATGGGTGGTAAGGGGTGAGACGGGTAAAGGGTGGAGGGGAAGGGGGTTGGGTGGTGGTGGGGGTGTGGGTATGGGGGGTGAGAGTGTGGGGGAGGGTTGAGGATGGGCCGTAAGGGATGAGATGGGTATGGGGTGGAGGGGAAGGGGGTTGGGTGGTGATGGTGGGGTATTGTGGGGAGCTGTGGGGCTTGTGGAGGGGAGTTGGGGGCCGTGGAGTGTGGTAGGTGGAGGATTCGAAAGTGGGAAGGTAGGAGGTTGTTGGGGGTGGGAGTGAGGGGTGGTGGGGGACGGTGGTCGGGTGGTGATGGGGGGGGGTCGAGGTGGCAATGGGGAAGGTAGGGTGGCAGTAGTGAGGGTGTACAGGTGAGATGGGGGTTGTGTGTGAGGTGGTTTGGTGGCGGTGGAGGGATGAGGATGGGGTTGGAGGGGGTGGGGGGTTGCTCACCTGATATGAAATGCCTGCTACAGAGTCGGGTGTAGGCCGTCGGCTGCCAATTCTTCCTCTTCACAGCAGTTATCCACTTCTGTTGCCTTTCTTCATTGGCTGGAAACAGGCAAAAATTTACCCCACTTATACTTTTCTGCCATGTCTTACAGCCGAAGGCACAGCAGTGGAATATCATTGTGGAATCTGCAGTTCTCTCTCTAGACGTCCGACAATTTGCCGTCCAGTATGGAGCCGCAAACAAAAGTCACATGACCCGTGACGTCACGTGGAAAAGATCTATATCCAAACCTCGCAGTCACAAGCAACAAAGACTGTGATGGATAGGTGACGACGTTTGGACGATGTGTATTGGATGAATGCCAGTCAACCCAAGAACAATACATGCAACTCAACTACCACCGCTTTATGAAAAGGCAAAAAAAAAATCATGGTGGAAGAACCTTTTAGCATGGTCAGAACTGGGCGAATTTTCCACACCCTGTCATTGGGTAAGGGTCCCACATTGGGGGAAAAATGCAGGAACCATAATATGGCAAAGTACTCTGTAATGTGCCATGTACCTCCCAAAGATAGATGTGGCTGTGAGGTCGTCCATGATCCTATAGTTCTGTATGGCATGCTTTTTTATGTGTGCCATCAGTACGGTCAGAGCTTGCCACACGTATAATTCACTGACTTCAAAAGGATACCATTCCTCTTGTCAGAGGAAGGGCAGTCAACCCAGTGTAGGGAGAGTTTCTGGTGATAATGATCCTGTGGTATTCATTCACGGACAATGACAAAAAAAAAATGACGAAAAATCGATGATGCACGAATTGCCTGTCCCCGGAAAATTTGACCAAATAGCTGCCTGAGGATCATCAAAAGTAGCTTTCACGGGCTGAAACCCTTTCCTCTTCTTTCACACAGTAATTTTGACTGTCCCCACACTTGGCTGATGAGAACTAGGGCAATGGGCAAGTGCACCACGTACACCACGGCCACAGACATGCATAAATTTATGTTATTCTTTAGAAGTCCGTATTCCCCTTTGTAATTTAAGTTCATTGTCATTTGTGTCGAGTCCCCATCGCCTTACGAGAGTAGGTAGATTCTTTATTTTTTTTTCTTTAATAATTATGCATGGGGCACCCTCTTATTCGCCTGTGTGTTATTGAAATAGCTTTAACAACGACGTATACGTAATCATAGACGAGATCTTAGCACCTTCAGAACCATAACTTCTCAAATTTTACTCAAGAGTAAAACCAAAGAATTTAAATAGAGTTTTGGGAAGGGGTTTTCGTCGTGAAAGATTTGATGGAGGCTATTTTTCACCTCAGTATTTCAAAACTGTCCAGTGTTAAATAAAATCACCTAGCGGTGTAGGAATCCCCCTCTCCCCCCCAAAAAATGAATACATACAAGATGCTGTAATATCTAGATAGCTAATATACACATTCACTTTTGAGCAACAGTATCTGTCAATCCTCTAATTTTCCCAACAAGTACAAGGAAATCGTAGCCAGAGTTCCACACTGAATAAAAGCCTGCCGTCCAGTGCTGATGTAGTGCCATAATTTTAAGTATTAGTGTGAACTAGTATAAGCTAGTATTGTAAGTGTAATATTAAGCTTAAGTATTGTAAGTATGGCTCATGATTTAACCGATAAGTTCTACATAATCTGAACATAATTCTGCTATTGATAGTGGTAAGTCGAGTTTTGATGTGAATATGACTAATGTTTATACATAATGAACCACCCGTTTTCAGCAAAGACATATAACCGCAGAAATTTTAGCAAAGATTAATAACCGCGAATGTCTTTCAACGTAATCTGATCTAGAGATTTATATGTCAGTGTTAGTAGATTTCCTCTTTTGAATTATGCAGTGGTGATTGAGAGTTGACCAGAGTAAGCCTATTGAAGATTGTCATTTATGAAACGCGAAATTCATGTTATTGAGTCGGAGTTACAGTCACGTAGGCATATGTAACTTTCAGGGGTAATAAAACTGTTCGAATTCCTAATTAATTTGGTTTCATTATGATTAAAGTTCCTGTACGTTTATTACAAAAATTTTAAACATCGTAAGTCATTTTCCTACTTATGTCAAGGGCAAACGTATCTCCTGTATTCTTTGGAGATATAGTAGAAACAAAATAGTACAAAGTAATCAGTTAAAGTTTTAGCCGATTCCCGAACGCTGTCTTAATGCTTATAAAAGGCAGGGGAAGCCGCGTCAAGCAATGACACCGTCGCTCCTATTCATCGTTGCAGATGAAAGTTATGAGGGCCGTGGCTCGCATTCCAAGGATTCGAGCGTTCTACCCACGGCCTAACCTCTAATACACTAAATCACCCCCCCCCCCTTTAGTTCATGGAATCAAAGTGATATCGGCTGGTCCATTTATCCATTTGATTACGGTCCATATGATTCTGATCCTATTGATTATTGTGTCTAGTTTATATAAGATTCTTCGGTTGTTTTGCATTTAGTCTTAGAGAATATTCTTTGGTCTTAATCTTTAGGTTCCCTGCCGATGAGTCCGTCAGAGACCACGGGACTATATCCATGCATATCAATACTCTTGGAATATTAAGCTAGTGTGTAAAGATACACATTTCTGGAGTTATATTGTAAATCCTGATTATTGAGTATTAACTTAGTTCGTGAAGCTTCATATATCTGGAAAGTGTAACAGTATTGTTTGAATATTTAGTTTGAGAAGATTCATATAGCTGTTGATATACAGTTCCTCATTATATTTCGTTTGGTATAGTTCACAGTTTGAAGAGTAATTTGTGTCTCAGTTCTTAATGCTTACTAAATCTTAGAATAAGTCTTATCGGGTTTTGAATTTTTTGTATCCTCCAAAGAGTCGTTCAGACGAGGTTGAGTGGCCAGCAAGGTGTGTTAATATCTAACGGCTCACGCCCTCTCTTCAAAAGATCATACTACCACATTTTCCTTAAATTCTCTAATATTACCACGCTACCCTAATTCCCTTAGTCCTTAAAATTCTCAAAATAAGATCACGCTACCCCATTTTTCATGATCTCTAATATTGTCAGTATTAGTGGTGGTTTCTTTTATTCCCTTCATTATACTGGTGTCATTTATTGATGATTAAGATTTCCGGATTTAAACTGGTAGTATCTAAATTGTGATCATTACACTGGTGACTAGTTCTCAGCATCGTATTGAGGATGTATCCAAAATTTACGTTATTACACTGGTGGCTAAAGTGGTGGAATAAGGTATTGTTGTGGGATAAGATATTGTTGTGGGATAAGATATTGTTGTGAAATAGAATCCCTCAGTACACTGAAGGTCCACTTAATCTCACGATATTTCTAGAATTAAGGATCTTTAAAGCTCCTTGAGGACCAGCAAAATTATGTTTCACCGAGAATAGAATGAATTCCGAGATGGAAACACAATTTCTGTATTTTGTGGCTTGGTCTAGTGGAAGGAGGACTAAGGTAGAAGATGAGTTGTTGATGGAACTTAGGGGTCATAATGTCAGGAGGAGCGAGTGTAGCTCAGTGGACCATGATAGCCGATCCATTAGGTTCTTCCCCCTCAAAACCAAACAATCCACATACATCACGCCATCATGTAGTGGAAATGTTGATGGACAGATGTGTGTACGTGGTAGAGGATGTGTTCACGGGGAAGAGGATGCAGGGAGCCGCGGGGTGGGTGAGGCCCTGTTGCGGAGGAGAAGAGTGGCCCTTGGGACCCCTGGAGGGGGCCTTTGAGCTGATCTGGTGGATGAATAGTTGCTGGTCCGTGAGAGATGCTCTCCCCCGAGACTTATAGAGAAGTGATGAGTGTTAAGCTGGTTTTGGCAGTATTAAGAGATGGATAGGGAAATGTGTTGGGGTCGGACCGTCTGACTATTGACTGTGAGTTCATAGAAGTTTGGGTTATGGGTGCAGCCCAGTTCAGTGGAAATATTAGATTGCTTTAATTCGAGGGGCTTGTGCACCTACCTCTCAACTTACAGTCAACACGGTCTCGGGTGAAACAGTGACTTCAGGACCTGACAGGCACTTGTCAGTTACTAGGTGAAGACCTGGAGGAGTAAGATTGAATGGATGAGAATGTGAATGTGATTAGTCTGTATATTGTATGAATGGGAAGCACTCCTAGGATTATCCTGGCAGTGAGAGTACAGGTCTGTCCAGGTGAGACGACCATGTTGTCACCCAGGCAGGAGGTTGGCTGGGGCATATCTCTTCATTGAATTTCGAGTGTTTATCGTGACAGAGAAGCAACCCCCTGGGGTACGTATTTTTTCTTGTGGACCAACAGGTGCCACTTGTTGGAGTCGTGTTCACAGTCAAATTTGGTCTGTCCCGTCTGCACACACGTCCCTAGATTGAATGGATGAGAATGTGAATGCAATTAGTCCGTATGTTGTATGAATGGGAAGCACCCCTATGATGATCCTGGCAGTGAGAGTACGGATCTGTCCAGGTGAGACGACCATGTTGTCACCCACGCAGGAGGTTGGCTGGGACATATCTCTTCACTGAATTTCGAGTGTTTATTGTGACAGAGAAGCGACCCCCTGGAGTACATGTTTTTTCTTGTGAACCAACAGGTGCCACTTGTTGGAGTCGTATTCACAGTCAACTTTGGTAAGTCTGTCCCGTCCGCACACACGTCCCTAGGAAATGTAGATGAATGATTTGAATGTTGACTTCTGATGTTAAAATTTTTTTGTCCAGAGAAAGGACCCGTGCAGTGCCATAATTTTAAATATTAATGTAAGTTAGTATAAGCTTGTATTGTAAGTGTAATCTTAAGCTTAAGTATTGTAAGTATAGCTCAGGATTTAACCGTTCAGTTCTATATTTAAGTCTAGTCTTAGATGATATTCATAATCTGAAAATGATTCTGGTATTGATAGTGCAAAGTCGAGTTTTGATGTGAAAATGACTAATGTTTATACATAATGAACCAGCCGTTTTCAGCAAAGACGTATAACCTCAGAAATTTTAGCAACGACTAATAACTATGAATGTCTTTCATCATAATCTGATCTAGAGATTTATATGTCAATGTTAGTAGATTTCCCCTTTTGAACTAAGCAGTAGTGATTGAGAGTTGACCAAAGTAAGCCTATTACAGCTTGTCCTTTGTGAAGCACGAAATTCATGTTATCGAGTCGGAGTTACAGTCACGTAGGCATATGTAACTGACATGGGTAATAAAACTGTTCGAATTCCTAATTAATTTGGCTTCGTAATGATGAAAGTTCCTGTACGCTTGTGACAAAAATTTTAAAAATCGTAAGTCATTTTGCTACGTATGTCAAGTGCAAACGTATCTCCCGTATTCTTTGGAAATCTAGTAGAAACAAAATAATACAAAGTAATCAGTTAAAAGTTTTAGCCAATTCCCGAACGCTGTCTTAATGCTTATAAAAGGCAGGCGAAGCCGCGCCAAGCAATGACACCGTCTTTCCTATTCATCGTTGCAGACGAGAGTTATGGAGGGCCGTGGCTCGCATTCCAAGGATTCGAGCGTTCTACCCACGACCTAACCTTTAACACATTAAATCACCCCTCCCCATTTTTGTTCATGGAATCAAAGTGATATCGGCTGATCCATTTATCCATTTGATTACGGTCCATATGATTACTGATCCTATTGATTATTGTGTCTAGTTTATATAAGATGCTTCAGTTGTTGTGCATTTAGTCTTAGAGATTATTCTTTGGTCTTAATCTTTAGGTTCCTTCCTGACGAATCCGTCAGAGACCACGGGACTATATCCATGCGTTTCAGTATTCTTGGAATATTAAGCTAGTGTGTAAAGATACACATTTCTATAGTTATATTGTAAATCCTGATTATTTAGTATTAACTAATTAGTTTGTGAAGCTTCATATTTCTGGAAAGTGTAACAGTATTGTTTGAATATTTAGTTTGAGTAGATTCATACAGTTGTTGATAAATAGATCCTCAGTATGCTTTGTTTGATATAATTCACAGTTTGAAGAGTAATTTGTATCTCAGTTCTTAATGCTTAGTAAATCTTAGGTTAAGTCATATCGAGTTTTGAATTTTTGCTATCCTCCAAAGAGTCGTTCTGACGAGGTTGAGCGGCCCACAAAGTGTGCCAATTTCTAGCGGCTCACGCCCTCTCTTCAAAAGATCACGCTACTACATTTCCCATAAATTCTCTAATAAGATCACGCTACACGAATTTTTTTAATCCCTAAAATTCTCAAAATAAGATCACGCTACCCCATTTTCCATAATCTGTAATATTGTCAGCATTAGTGGTGGTTGCTATTGTTCCCTTCATTACACTGGTGTCATTTATTGATGATTAGGATATCCGGCGTTACACTGGTGGTATCTAAATTGTGATCATTACACTGGTGACTAGTTCTCAGCATCATATTGGTGTTGTCTCAAAAATTTCCGCTATTACACTCAGTTGGCAGTTCAAAACTTTGTTGGTTTGAGGAGAGAACAATGCACAATGATATTATTACTTGTGCAGTCTATATTCTAATTTTTTTCCCCTCATTATAACTTGTCCCAGATTTTTTTCCTTTTGCATCTTATTTCACACAGCTGAGTGGCAGAATAACAATTTCGTGGTTATACATCCTTTCAGTGACAATTTTCACGAGCAGCAACGTATCGTAGTACTGATATCTGGTTACGGCTTAGGATTTAAGATGGAGAGGTGATATCATGCCAAGTTAAAGTGAAAAGAGTAGAGTAAGTGGTCTTTATCCCGGGAGAAACCCTGCAGACGACTTTGTTTCGGCGAGAGAGAGATATTTTTCCGTTCATTCCTGCTACCGCCAGAATATTTCACTCAGGAGACAATTTTCAGATTGAGGGGTTAATAATACTTCTCTTTACGAAGGGGTTAAATTATAGTCTCGATTAGATATAACTTCCAAAGACTACATGAAACTGTCTGTTCATTAGCTGTCCCTTCATTAGCTACAGTGTCAAGGTAATAAAGATATTTAATTCTGTCTGAAAACTATAAACGTATTGTGCAGGTACAGCATGTTGGTTCACTTGCCGTACAGTCTTGACGGTGCCCGGGTGCTGCAAGTGGCTTCCTGGACCCCCACATCAGGTCTACGCTATCACCCACCTCCCACCCTTTTCCCGGAGAAATACACCAAGTAATGTGTACAGATTACTGGCCATTTAAGAACTGGAGTATCTTATGTACTTTGTCGAAATTACTGGGCATTACAAAACGGGAAAAATATAAGTAATATATCCAAATTACATATGAGTATAGACTGGGCTATACACATTTCATTCTAACCTGGCTTAAAACTGTCATCTCATCTTGAATGGGTTTAACAAAAGATTACCACTAGAATATGCTGCAAGTCATGATAAAGTGTTTATGGAAATGAAACAGAGACAGCTTTGTAATGCTAGGTGTTTTAGGGTCGGCTTCCCGTCCCTCTAACGCCTAGTGTGTAGCTGAGTTCTCTTTCTAGACCGGAGCTTAGACAAATAACAGAGAGGCAAGACAAAAACTCAAGGCAACGACCTTACATGAGTACTGATAAATTCTACTGTGGAACGGGCAGATGTCACAAATACAGTTATGCTGAACAATTATAATTCTAAGGCTTAGATATTGGGTGTTAGTATCGTGCAGGATACCACTTAGGACAAGATCGGGTAAGGTGAATAGCACTTAGGGCAGTGAAGCTAAACACTACTATTTGGGAAAGTCTAGGTTCTGTCTACTGGTGGAGTTTGTGGCACTGTTTTCACTGCTGGCAGGCTAAGGTATGTCTGTTGTGCTCTTGCACTGGGGCCTCTGTATGATCTTAATGTGAGGCAGAGTCACTATATGGTAACGTGTGCACTTGAGACAGACCCTTATTTTACAGCCTTACAGCATTCACTGTTTCACTGTTATCTTACTAAATCCACCTCTCTTTTATGTTATCACTGATGCTTTTCTCACTGACTTTCCATATTCTGATAACTCACTGTTCTGCCCTTACTGCACACTGTCATGGACACTGTGCTTTCACTGTCACTCACTTTCGGGACTGGGCTTACTGGCGGTCAGGTACAAGGGTGGCGGGAATGACTCAACCTCGCTACTGAAGGGGTTGAGTTCTGCCAGGGGTCTCCATATTCAGAGGCCACGGGATCAGGCGTAGGGGCGTTCTCTCTTGTCAGGGGCTGCTAGTGGCGAATGGTCACACACTTTCAGCGCTTGGGGGAGGAGTCTGGCCCTCAGGGCTGGAGCCAAACAGCTGCCTGAACCTCTTGCTCAGGCGCCTGACGGAGGACAAAGATCTTCGGCGTCGGGGTGAAGGGATGTCCCGCCTGGGGGTCCTGGGAGCCCTCTCTTCAAAAGATCACGCTACTACATTTCTCATAAATTCTCTAATAAGATCTCTTAATCCCTCAAATTCTCAAAATAATATCACGCTACCCCATTTTCCATAATCTGTAATATTGTCAGCATTAGTGGTGATTGCTATTATTCCCTTCATTACACTGGTGTCATTTGTTGATGATTAGGATTTCCGGCATTATACTGGTGGTATCTAAATTGTGATCATTACACTGGTGATTAGTTCTCAGCATCATATTGGTGTTGCATCAAAAATTTCCGTTATTACACTGAGTTGGCAGTTCAAAACTTTGTTGGATTGAAGAGAGAACAATGCACAATGATATTATTACTCGTGCAGTCTATATTCTCATTTTTCTCCCTTCATTATAACTTGTCCCAGATTTTTTTCCTTTTGCATTTTATTTCAAACAGCTACCTGAACCTCTCGCTCAGATGCCTGATGGAGGATGAAGGTCTCTGGCATCGGGGTGAAGAGATGTCCCGCCCGGGGGTCCTGGGAGTGGTCTGGAGGTCCCGGGGGCTGCGGTCTCCGGCGGTTGGGGTATAGGACTACATAATAGATAGATAGATAAATAGATAGATAGAGAGACAGATAGAAGCAGGAAGTCAAATGATGAGAAGGTGTTGTGTCTGCGAGAATCCAGCAGTGCTAAACATGCTTACACACTCTTAACACTGAGGAAAGCTGACGACAGCGGCCAGTAAGGAGATGATGCAGTTAGCTGTCAGCAGTCCTCTCGTGAGAAAGATCTGGTAACCATGAAGAACATACGTGACACACCCCTGCTACACCAGATTTTAGGAAAGAGTGTTTAGAAGGAGACAAGCGACCCTAGAGAGAGGTCGAGACGGAGATTAGCCTTAGAACAGAGAGAGAGAGAGATAGTGAGACAGGGAGGTAGCTACCCGGGACTTATACTCTTTCCATGTGAGAAACCTGTTTAATATTTCTAAGACAAAATAAAAATAGTCCCATACTATTCTTTACCTCTCCCGTCACTACATGACATCTGGTGGGGAAACTACTACAAGATATAAAAGCCGCTCGACCACAAGTCTAAAATATACTTCTCTACAAGTAACTACAAAGTCTTTATGACATTTGGTGGCAGCGAACTTATACGAACCTCGTCTACGAATCAACATTAAATTCCTACAAAATATCAAGATTGAAAACAACCAACAATATCAGCTCCTGACAGTATTCTCTCCATCCTGCCCCCTCCGTCTCCCAGATCATTACGCTGATGCAGAGGTCAAGAGATCACTCGACGCCTTGCAAGTAGCTTAACGACAAACCAGCAAATCTGCGGACATCGTCTCCGAATTAAAAGCAAATTTCTACAAAAGCAACCGAGACTACAAGATTAGCTTCGGTTCTACATTGAATCCTACAAAATACAGTCTACAGTGCAAATAGTCTTCAAAGTCTAAAGCCATCTACAATCGACTACAGCCATCTACAATCAACTACAATTAACAACTCTATGTCGTCTGTATAATCTTCTACACGCACCTACAAGTAGCGGCAGTCTTCATCCCACAACGAGTAAATCACTGGAGAAAAGGACCGAGAAAACTTCCACATAGAAAAACGGAACAAACAAACGAAGAGTGAGACACGACTCACAACTCATCTTACTCACTCGTCTTCACTCAAGTTACTCATCGCTACTCATTCACTCACCACAGCTACCAGTGTGGGAAGCCGACGTCACCATGTGCTGAGATGACATCACAACGCGAGTCTGCCATGCCAAGCAACGTGTGACTGACACCAGGTTCTTCTCACCCACTACTCATTACTCATTATTCACATAGCTCCTACTCATATTCACTTATTTTCACAGTTAAGTTGGAAATTCGACGTTCTATGCTGAGGTTTGCCTGGGACAGCTGTTAACCACTACAAATACCAGGCCATGGAGTTTCCTGAGTAATATCGTCCATCAACACACCACTAGAATTATCAAGAGATCTTCAATCAAACCTGTATTTTCTTCCGAGATTGACTTTTGTATCGACACACCTCTACGATCTGTATCAAGTGGGTAAAATTATACTTGCTCATTTCTTCTCAGTGCTAAAATTAGCTATATTCAACTTATTTACTCATCTATTTTGCTAGGACATAAATAAACAAGAGGCGTATTTCATAACATCATATCTTAATGACAGGAATATTTTCGCCACCACCCACGTTAATACCAGATGACACACAAATTGCCACAACATCAGACTCACAATTAAGAGACAGCCCACCCATTGTACAACCCACACCACACGTTATAGATAAAGAAACAAATACGGGAGTTTCGGATGATGAGTGGGAAACCCCTTCAGACATAGAGAGTGTCGACTTTGCAGCTGCCTTGCATACGTATGCCAATATACTTAACAGGGTTCACCGGTCTGGTCATACATATTCCACCATTCCCTCACATAACGATAAACTCGTACAAGTTGAATTAACAGGGCAATCATTAAATATGAATCAAGAACCAAATACTGCTGATCTAAAAACCACACCTCACGTTTTTGTGTATCACGAGGATAAGACTGCCCCAAAATTCTCTGGCACAGACAAGGATCGCATTGATGTCATTTCATTAATCAGTCAGTGCGAACAAATGTTCATCAAGCGCCACATACTAGATGAACAAGAGAAAATTGCTATTTTTTCATCTTGCATAAGCCAGGAAAGATGTCCAGCAAGCAATTTATTGCGCTCCGATAAGCTACATCGTGCTAGGACATATGATGAATTTAAAACTGAATTTCTGAAGAAATTTTCTGGAGGTATGAACTTCTTGCCAGGTATAATTCCAGAATTACATAAAATTGTAGATCTTGTAAGGGAGCACACTACAAACCATGTGCTCAGTGAAATAACTGCTGATGTCTCCACAATCAAGAGAACCCTATTAGCTACTCTGGAGAATTCCAAGTGGATAACAGATGATGGAAAGATGTCCCCAGACCTCGTCGTGGACATCATTGGTTATGTAGCTGCCTTGTGTAAATTACCTGATAGAACCCTTAAGATCGCCAAAACGATCGCGTACACCCCGGGAATGTGCTTACTAGACTTAATGAACGAGGTAGAGATGCAGTGCAGTAAAGCAGGTGTGGTCGACACACATGCACATTCTGGTAGAATCAGGGTACCTGAGACAGTATCAGCTGTGAAAACATCAACACCGACCCCAAACAGAGAACAAAATCGATCGCGACCAGAAATGAGGCAGCCCAAACAAACAAAGACGCCTAGACCTCGTTCCCACACGCCTTCCTACAGGCAGTTTCATAAGTTTTCGCGCAGCCCGAGCAGGTCTCGCGCCATAAACAACACTTCTTATGGGAAATCACCTCGTAGGTCACAGTCAAGGGATAGGTCCATTCTGTGTCATTACTGTGCAAAACCAGGACACACAAGGTATGAATGCTTTATCAAGGCAAAAGAGGATAATCAAAAGACACAAGGATTTGGTCCTTACTGTAGGCATCATAGATACCAAGGGCACTGGACTAGTGATTGCAAAACAGTAGAAAAAATTGTGTCTATGTTCAAATCGGGGGAAGACCAAGTCATGACAAAAAACGAACAAACGTAAGGAAGAACAAGGTTAAACTTCACATAGGAGGCATGTTGGGAAATGAGTGTATCTTGATACCAGCTGTATGTGAGGATCAAAACGTTTCCTTATTTTTAGATACAGGCTCTCCAGTGAACTTAATAACACATGAAGAACTAAACAGAATCCTTAAAAAAAAAAAGAAAGTAACTTTTCTGGATGAAGCTGATTTAGAATTATACACAGTAGATGGTCAAGAGATTACAGTAAAAGGTATGATAAGATTAAATCTCAGTTTCACAGAAACTACAAGACCATTCTCTGCATTGTTCTATATCGTTGAAAACTTAGCAATTAAAGCTCATATGTTACTGGGCTTAAGATCCATGAGAACTGAGAACATAACTATACTCCCACAAATGAATGGAATAGACTTTGATAATGAATTCATAGAGGAAATACTTTCAGAGCCCTCACCGATTGGTAGAAGAGAGCCAAAAAGAATTGGTAATATTAAAGGCTTAAACAAACATACACAAACAGATGAGTGTATAAATCCACTTACACCAGCAACCCCATCCTCCAGAATTAGTGACCCAGATAACAGTACTGATTTATCAATTTTTCCAGCCCATCTCACTAATGATTTGGTTATACCACCTAATTCATACATGAAGGTTACCGTAAAGAGCAAATTACGGAATAGTACTGTTCTTGTCTTAGAAGAATTATGTAAAGTAAAGGGATTGTCAGTAGAAAACGCATTATGTCATACGAACGACGAAGGGCTAACTCAGATATTCATTATTAATCACATGAATGGGGAAGTTCAGTTGAAGAAGGGAACTTTCATAGTTAATATTGAAAAATGTTTCGCCCCTGTGAAGGAAATAAATATTGGTGGAGTAACAAGTGAGATAAAATCTACGGATAGAGAAAGAATAAAAGAGAATTTAATTCACTCAGGTGAATTTGACGAAGAAAATGATTTGTTAACCCTGCTGGAAACACAGGGACACCGTGGCATTGCCCGGAGAACAATTAGGGTGTACTAACTTGATTAATCACATGATTAATGTGCACCCAGAAACACCACCAATTTTCGTACCAGCTTATTGCATACCACACTCCCAACGTACACTTGCAAATCAGTATGTCGATGAAATGTTAAAGCTTGGAATTATTGAGCCTTCAGTTTCTCCGTGGAACGCTCCCCTTTTCTTTGTGCCCAAGAGAAGTGGAGAAATGCGTGCAGTAGTAGATTACCGTAAACTAAATAATCACACAATCCCAGACAGATTTCCCATGCCATTGCTAAGTGATGTTCTACAGAATATTGGTCCTGAGAATAATATATTCTCGACCATCGATCTCCTAAACGGATACTATCAGATTCCGGTATCTCAGGAGTCACATAAATACACTGCCTTTTCAACAAACAGAGGCCATTATCAATATACAAGAATGCCAATGGGACTGAGGACAGCCCCCGGTACGTTCCAGCGTCTTATGAATTACGTATTGTCCGGAATTTTAGGACAAGGAATATTTGCTTATCTTGACGATATTATTATCGCAACGAAGAATATTAAGGATCATCTCAGGAAATTAGACTTACTCTTACAAAAGCTTAGTGATGCTGGATTAAAAATTAAACTTTCTAAATGCAAATTTTGCTTTAAGGAAATAAATTTCTTAGGCCACAAATTAAGCTCTGATGGTATTCACACCACTGATGACAAAATACAGGCAGTGAGAGATTTTCCTGAACCCACTACGACTGACGAAGTTAGACAATTTTTAGGTCTGGCTGGGTACTATAGGTCCTTCGTACCACAGTTCTCTCATATAGCCTTCCCTCTATTCCAACTACTCAAAAAAGATGCTGTATTCCAATGGGAAGAAGAACAAAAAAGGGCATTTAACAATCTAAAAATTAAACTAACGAATGCACCTTGTTTAGCATATCCGAATTACACGAAATCATTTCTTATTTGTACAGACGCATCAGTTAAAGGATTAGGGGCTGTACTGATGCAGGAAGATAAAAGAGGAAAGAATCAACCAATTGCATTTGCCAGCAGACAAACAAGAGGTGCGGAGAAAAATTATAGCACTACAGACTTAGAGGCACTTGCAGTGATTTTTGCATTACAAAAGTTTCGAGATTTGGTATATGGTTACGAAATCCACTTATTCACCGACCATAAACCACTGGTGGGTATGTTTAAAGAAAAACTCCTTTCTAGGAGGAGAGCAAGATGGAAATGTACAGTTGAAAACTACAATGTACAAATACATTATATACAAGGTAAAATGAATATAGTAGCTGACGCATTATCTAGGAACCCGAACACAATTCAGGTTGCGGCGTTAGATCTCAAAGGAAATATCCCAAACCACGAGGATATCGCAAAGGCACAAAGACTTGACCCAGTATGGTCAAAAGTAATATACAAGTTAGAAAGTGGAGATGACATACAATTACCCAAACTTCATGTCCCACTTGAACAATTCACAATGGTCAATAATACATTATACAAAATTAACTCTAAACAACCAAAACGCCAAAGAAATACTAACCAGTTGGTAGTACCTAATGACATGATACCCCAAGTATTACGAATGATACACGACAGCCCACATGCAGGACACCCTGGAAAGGATAAGACATTCAACCAAGCCCAGCTATTATATTACTGGCCTTCATTACGAAGAGATATAAACAATCATATAGACAGATGCGAATCATGTGCGAAACACAAAGGATACCCAATCACACCTGCACCGATGGGTAATTACCCAGTACCACATCAACCATGGGACGTTGTCGCTGTTGATTTACTCAAGATGCCATTATCATACAATAATAACCTATACTTATTCGTAGCAACGGATCATTTTTCCCGTTATGTCATTTTAGCTCCAATTAAAGATAAGACAGCAGAGACAGTAGCAAAGGCAATAACAGATAATGTAATATGTCGCTTTACTACCCCAAAGGTATTAATAAGTGATAATGGAGGAGAATTTAATTCTGAGATCTTACAAGAAATATGTAAACAATACAACATCAAAAAGGTTAACGTTTTGGCCTATCACCCAGCATCGAATGGGTTGGTAGAGAGACAAAATAAAAAGGTATTAGATGTGCTACGGCACATTCTCAGTGAAAATTATGCAAGCTGGGATGATTGGATTCCCAGAGTAGAGGCCTCCATTAATGGGTCTATAAATAAATCCATTGGTGACACACCACATTTCATTATATATGGCACAGATAAAAAATTACCATATGAGCTCCTAGAAGGTGACAGCATGCCTATATACAATTACGATGATTACTCTAAACTCCGTTTACGTGAATTCCAGGACATTCACAAAAGAGTGAAAAAACAATTAACGATGTCCAAGGAAGAAATGACGGAGGCATTTAACAAGAAGGCAAAAGATTCACCTATCAGCTTAGGAGACATTGTTTACGGAGTCATTCATACGAGAGACAATAAATTATCCCCTAAATTTGAGGGCCCATACAGAGTAATTAACATACAAGCAAACAAAGTTTTAATTAGGTCACTTTCAAGTGGCGAGGAAAAACAAGTTCATATTGACCATTTAAAACGAGTTTCAAGGGACTTATCACATAATTATTCAGCCTCGGATACAACCGAACAGGTGAACGTACCTCAAGAAACCAAGCAAGAACACAACAATGATTACAAAAAGAAATTAAGGTCATATACCAAACAATCGAACATAGGTGCAACTATTCCAATGAAATCTACAGTACATCATTTACGAGAATTAAATATCGATTTAAACTCCTTCTATAAATGAAATAACAGCCAACCGTAACGCACATCATCACTATCATCAACCACAGCTTTATAGGAAATTAATAGATTTTTTTTTTCGGTAGGTTACGATGAAGGGACTTATGCTATGGATTCTCCTATACATAGTAAGAGTATATGCGCACCTAGACCCCAAGCATATAGTACGACAAGGATGCCTCATAGCTCCAACGGCCACGACTACAATCGTCAAGGACGTCATGAGTACTGAAATAAGTCTAGATTACTTGTATGACTTACCTACTTATGTAGAAAGACTTGCAATGCCGATGCGAACTCTGGACTTCAAGATAGGGAATTATGTTTCACAAGCACATAACACCAAGGAAGTGGATGAAATGGTGAAGTTAGCGAAATGGAAACTAGAACAGGCGAAGTCAACTATGCTCGTTATGATCCAAGATCTCCCATCTTATGGAACGGAGGTACTGAGCGACAGGAACAATATCACACGTACTCGCCTAAAGCTCGGTTTGTTCGATCTGGGCGGCGCAATTCTTGGGAACATCTTTGGATTGGCTACAGAGGATGACCTTAAAGAAATAAACAACAAATTTAATAAGATAGCTCAGGTACTAACATACCAGGATAAATTCATCACAGGACAGAACTCGGCAATGAAGACAATTGTGAAAAATCTGAAACAAGCAGAAAACGTAGCTCTCGAGAGTGTAGATAAAATAAATGACTTAGAGGGCAACGTTACTCTTTTCCAGCACTTCTCCATCATCACAGAACATATTGACACGATTCTACTACAATTAGAGAACACTAGAGATCATTTCAGGGCACTTATGCATGGAATTTCGAATGCTGGTGATGGCGAGATCACAAATGACTTACTCCCAGTTCATGAGCTACGTCAGATAGTTAGTCAAGGCATACATAAACATAAATTGAAGCCATTGTTCCGCAGTAGGGAATTTATGCAATATTACCCGTACTTCGAAGCAACACTAACACCAACATCAGTGATAGTTCATGTACCATTCATCACGGAAGACCTGTTCACAGTATACCAAATACACCCCTTCCCCTATAGAAACAACAACACTTTGGTCATCATCAACATCAACACAGACACCGAACTCATCATGGTCTCTAAGAGACGAGACACTGTCACTTTCGCAAGTGAGTCAACGATTGAGCGAAAATGCCGCACCTCCTTACATGCTGTTCATCTTTGTCCTGCGTACATTTTCACGTTTCAGCCTACTGATACGGTCTCTTGTGAAATGGCTATCATCAGCAATAACAATATTCATCATCATTGCAACTTCACTTTTGCTCCAGATAAACTTGTACACCATCAACGCATTGGACACTCGCAGTTTTTTTATTTCCCTCATAACACATCAGTTTACATAGTCTGTCCAGATATACCACCATCTCATACATCAGCCTCAGGATTATACATAGCACCAGACTACTGTGCGGTATTTACACCATCCATGTCTACTTTTTCCACCATCAATCACTACGCCATTATCAACCATACACACAAACATTTCCACCCACTGCCTGATATGAACTTAAACATGAGCACAAGTATTAAGCTGACTTCACCTAAGTTTGAAACTATGCAGCTGATCAATGAAACAATGAAGCCCTGGGAAGATTTGAGTTTGAGTATGTTCAACCCATATTATGTGTATAGCCAAGCACCTTCTGTCTTTATAATCGTCTGCATTGTAGTTGCAGTATTGCTGTTGGCAATGCACAGAATGCATGCAAGAATTGCTAATTTGGAGTCATTGTTTAGTGGGGGGAGAGTTAACATCACAGTTAACCACCCTGAATGAAGTGTATATATTTTGAATATAGTATTAATTATATATATATAAAAAAAAAAATAATAATAATAACACAAAGAAGAATGACCCATATATGACAGACCAGTACCATTATCTTTGAATGAAATATTAATAACTCTTACAATAATCTTAATTTTAAACTATTTTTATTCTTGCATGTATGCATTTCACTATAATATCCCAAGTACATACTGTATTACAGTTAAATAATTTACTTTAATGCATTTATTCCAATATGTATACAACTTATTTAAAATGTAGTATTACTGAATAATCACTATTTACTATGAATAATATATGTATACAATATTCATACAATTATGTTACTTTACAATATTATGTATTTCAATTAATTAGCTTATAAGTTCATTATAATGTGTATGTAGTATGTATTAATATGTTATAACTATTAAATGTCGATGGTACGCCATTTTCGCGCAGCCGAGCAAATATAGGACTACATAATAGATAGATAGATAAATAGATAGATAGAGAGACAGATAGAAGCAGGAAGTCAAATGATGAGAAGGTGTTGTGTCTGCGAGAATCCAGCAGTGCTAAACATGCTTACACACTCTTAACACTGAGGAAAGCTGACGACAGCGGCCAGTAAGGAGATGATGCAGTTAGCTGTCAGCAGTCCTCTCGTGAGAAAGATCTGGTAACCATGAGGAACATACGTGACACACCCCTGCTACACCAGATTTTAGGAAAGAGTGTTTAGAAGGAGACAAGCGACCCTAGAGAGAGGTCGAGATGGAGATTAGCCTTAGAACAGAGAGAGAGAGAGATAGCGAGACAGGGAGGTAGCTACCCGGGACTTATACTCTTTCCATGTGAGAAACCTGTTTAATATTTCTAAGACAAAATAAAAATAGTCCCATACTATTCTTTACCTCTCCCGTCACTACATGACATCTGGTGGGGAAACTACTACAAGATATAAAAGCCGCTCGACCACAAGTCTAAAATATACTTCTCTACAAGTAACTACAAAGTCTTTATGACAGGGGACGCTGTCAGGAGCGGGCTGTGGTGTTGGCCTCCGTCGGGGTCTGTCAGGCGGGTCCTCTCAGGAACCAGCTGTAGTGAGAAGAGCCCGGTGGTAGTTACAGGGCCTCTCCGATACTCTTCCAGGCTGGGGTCTCCCTCTGGGTCGTAGTTTTGTGGGCTTGAGTCAGCACCTGACAGAGGAGTGGCTACTGGCCGTCTCCTGCCGTAGGGCCCGGCTACTGGCCATGGCCTTCTAGGGGTGCAGATACCGGCCGTTGCTAAGGCCCGGCTACTGGCCGTGGCCTGGGGGAGGGAGTGGCTACAGGCCGACCCAAGGGCACCTTCGGAGCGGCTACCAACCATCTCCTGACAAAGGCAGGAGCGGCTACCAGCCGTCTCTTCATTACCTCCGGAGCAGCTGCAGGCCATCTCCTGTAGGAGTGTCAAGTGGTTACAGGCCGTCTCTCGAGGGGCACCTTCAGAGTGGCTACCGGCTGTCTCCTGACGTGTGGCTACAGGCTATCTCCTCATTACCTCAGGAGCAGCTGCAGGGTGTCTCCTGTAGGAGGGTCGAGTGGCTACCAGCCGTCTCATTTAGGGCACCTTCAGAGCAGCTTCTGGCCTTCTCCTGATGAAGGCGGGAGTGGCTACCGGCCATCTCCTTGTTACCTCCACAGCGGCTGCAGGCCGTGTCCTGTAGGAGGGTTGAGCAGCTACCGGCCACCTCAGGGGTGCTGACTGAAGATAAAGTAATAGCTCCACCCCGTGGTTGTCGGTGGTCGGCTCGCCCGGAAGGTAGTCTCACTCTCCTGCTATGGTGGCGGCAGGCAAGCTCCGGGTCACAGGGGCACACAGCCCGGGCGAATTTGTCCCAGTCGCTCGGAGTCCAGCCGTGCTGTATTTACTCCTCTGTGGGTTCCTTCTGGGGGTGTTGGGTTGCCCTCAGTGATACAGTACTGCATTTTATGCTTTGAATTTTTCTGCACCTGAGGTATGTGAAATATTTTGTGAAAGGTTGCAAATCTAGTACAGATTCATGTAAAACAGGTATAACTTGCAGCTGACAGTATACATGTTATAAATAATGTAATCAAAGAGAACACTGAGCCGAAAAACAATTACTTAGATGAAATTAATATTAGTAATCCAGTAATAATGTTAAAAATTTGAATAATATGCAATTGCCTTTATTCCTACAGGATTATCATAAGCTGAATAAAAAGTCACATCCACCTAATGTTGCACTGCAACTTCCACACGTTCAGAATATGACATTATTTTTGGCAGTTTTTATGGCGCGACGATAAACGTGACGGTGCTTACATATGAACCCTACTGGAGAGAGTCCATCGAGGGCAACACCACCAGGTACTCAGGCACTGACTACAACCAGCTGGATGCGGTTGCCCAAGCCCTGAATTTTACTTTCCGTGTTCTCCCATCACGCAGTTGGATCGAGGTGAGAATTATATACTTGTCTACTTTGCAACTTTTGCTCCTACTCTCTGTTGCTGTTGTAAAGTAAATGATTTTAATATTACATCCGAATATAACATCAGCATTGTTTTGCAATATTTAGTAGCCCATTCACTTTCTTATTTGATATGTAAGCGATTATTTACAATACGATCTCTACAGAAACTACATTGTTTTCCTCAAAATTAATATTCAGAAAGTATTCACTGCAATGGTTTGAATTTGATCTAATTTTGGCTGCTGCTGCCAGAAACCTGATTTCAAATAAGATGCCATCTCTTTGAAGGTGTTATTCAAACTCGATTCAGCTCTAGCAAATCAGTATTCTACAGTATCACCCTAGATTAAATATGTACTCATACTGAAACAGCACTTTAACCTCTCCACTGCACTCAGTGATGATCGATGTCAATCAATGAAATGTACAGTACAAACTGTCGCTGTCATCGGTCTCGTCAGTGCCACCTAAAATTGCATGATAAACCGCAGGTATATTATATTTGGTGTCATTTACGAACCCCCAGTATGTATATAGATAATTTTAACCAAAGTGCACTGCTGTTTGTGAGTGACGTCGTTTTTTTCTTGTTTGATATGCACCACTGGGCTTCTTTCGACTCTATCTCTGTTTTCATATATATCTCATTATTTACAGGATGTCATGAAATTTCTTACTATTTACAGGATGTTGTTAAATTTCCTTTCAAAACTGATTGGTACCGAAAGCAATAATTTATGTTTCATTCTATTTTCTCCCTAGCGGGTAAAACTAGAGAATATAAAACAAAATTGCCGGAGCTCATCCATTATCCCTGGACAGTTTGCTGGCTTTGTCCAGGGGATTATTTTGACTCTAAGGAGTCTCTCTCTCTCTCTCTCTCTCTCTCTTATTTAGAACACAGTGGAGGTAAAGGAATAACTTCCCCCACCCCCCCCTCTTCTTTGTGGCATCGTTCTTCTCGCACTTCACTGAAGCGTTGCATATCCTGCCATATTTTACTGAAATTTAAAAGATCAATACTCCTCTGAAGTGACTGCCTCTTTCCCTCCCCAATTACGGAAGCCATATAGCATCCGCCAAGCAGGTAACCCTAGTCCCCTTTCCTGTCCAGCTCTTTCTTGCAAAAGTTACCGGTTTTATTCGCCCCTGTTTAGAGTACAACTCTCATGTGTGGGGAGGCTCCCCACATACAGCTCTTCTCATTAGGGTGGAGTCAAAGGCCTTTCGTCTCATCAACTCTCCTTCTCTTACTGGCTCCCTTCAACCTCTGTCTCTTCGCCGCACTGTTGCATCTTTATCTTTTATCTATCGCTACTTCAGTGGTCGCTGCTCCTCTGAACTGTTTGGTTGCATCCCTCTACCTCTACGACGGGCGCGTTGCACCCGTCTAGCAACAAACTCTCATTCCTTTTCTGTCCAACTCTCTAATGCACGAGTTAGCCTTTACTAGTCCTTCATTTATGCAACAGGTCAACTCTGGAACTGTCTCCCTTTGTCTGTATTTCCGACTTCCTATGATCTCGAGTCTTTCAAACGCAGTGTGTCCAGGCATCTCGAAATGAATGGATCTTGAATTTGGCTCACTTTTGGACTGTTTTTTTTTTTTTTTTTTTTTTCCGGAAGGAACGGTTTGCGGGCCCCTGGCATTTGGTTCTTTCTTTCTTGCATTAAAAAAAAAAAATCTCAGTCCTTATGTATACAAATGATCTAATTAGGAACTGTCATCATTCTGTATTTCACACTGCCTATGACCTCTAAACTTTTGAACAATGTGTCCAATCCAGACATCTCGAAATAAAAGTGATGCTTTTTTTTTTTTTTTTTTTTTAGTTCTTCCTTCCTTAGGAAGAACAATACATTATTATACTTGGAGCTTTTGGCTCGTACTTTATTATGCACCAAAATGGTCAGTTTCTTTCAAAATAGGAAGGGCATCTTGCTGGTTAGCTTTAAGGTATGCTACATCATAACTTTTAGTTGGAAACATTTCCCTGAAAGAGTTTATGGTAAAAATGACACATGAGAAAAAATATTTATCAACTGGGGTTTTCATTTCTTTATTTTAATATTATATTTACTTGCAGGTGACAGATCAGGTGCAGATTCGTAAATCATTCATGGCAACAGTGATATATGCTGTTATTGCAGAAGAACTAGAGAGGTGAGATTTTAAGCTAAGGGTAACCTTTGCACTGCAGTGTTCACTGTTGTTTCTGATAATCCGGTTTAATTGCAGATAGTTTTATGCAGCAAAGATAAAATATACTGTTCATATCGAAAGATATATATATATATATATATATATATATATATATATATATATATATATATATATATATATATATATATATATAGCCTATCTAATTTGAAACTGCGTAATGTTTTATTAATTATAGATAATATAAGTGAAGAGGAAAAAAAAAATTGAATTTTGTTCTACTTGCTTAAGTGGAGTAACTAGAAAATGAACCTGTCAATGCACAGAAGTCAAGAGCATTCTTCGACTGATTGCCTACAAATGCAGAACTGAATTCTGCACATATTACTTTCTTTTACTTGTTCACAATAATGACACTTCTTTTGGATAACTTATGTTACTAAGCAACATTAGTAAGCCTAATAAAGTCCATTCCATAATGAAGGGGTTAGAAATTGGCTCGGTTAAGTCCTTTTTTAGAAAGTATCTTATTTCAGCCGATGAAAATAAAATGTCAGTACCGTAAAACACCGTAACTTCGGACAGCGCCCAAACTTCGGACATTTTGTGAAAAAATGTAATAATTGAAGTTTATTGGAAGAGAGTGCGATAATTGCAAAAAATAATGATATGAGTAGGAAGGGTAATCTTTTAAGATTATTATGTATAAGTCCTATTAAACTAGCTTGAATATGTGTGGGTGAAAAAAAATTATGAATCAAATGGCAAAAAAAAAAAAAAATCGACATTTGTTAAACCTGCAAAACTTTGTTCACACAGAAGAAACAGTTTCAATTGTAAGAATGTGATTAGTACGATTATATGTGGAAAAGTGTTGTAAGTTCTGGGCAGTAAAATATTTTAAAATATATATATGCATAATCTTGCTATGACTGTTTTAATGAATATTTCTGTATTTTGCAGAAAAAAATCCTAAATTCGGACAGACAAATTACTGGAAAAATACCAACTATAGGTATGTGTGTGTGTGTGTGTGTGTGTGTGTGTGTGTGTGTGTGTGTGTGTGTGTGTGTTTTAGAAGCACAGGGCCATTAGGAAAGTGTGTGTGTGTGTGTGTGTGTGTGTGTGTGTGTGTGTGTGTGTTTTACAAGCACAGGCCTCTTAGGGGAGTGTGTGTGTGTGTGTGTGTGTGTGTGTGTGTGTGTGTGTGTGACCAAAGTGTGTAGCTCGATAGTACATTCCCTGGTGCCTTCATAATGTGCCTGTGTAAGCGTGTGTCTGTTGATTTGTGTGCGTGTTAGTGGGTGTGTGGGTGTCATTAGAACCAGTAAGAAGTGTTTAACATTATAATATGTTATTTCAATATGCATTTATTGAGTCAGTGAGGTAGCTACTTGATAATGAAGTGAAGTTTTGTTTAGGAAAAAGAGATCAGTTCCCTTACAGTTTGGAATATATGCAATGCATTTTTATATAATTGTTTCGTCTGAAAAAGTTTCTGAAGAGTTCGTAGTTATATCTATGGCCAGAATACCTCACTACAATGTGATATGATGCATCTTAATGTGATCTCAAATTATGAGCTCAAAAAAGATATTTTTGGATATATCTCTATATATGTATAACTTGGGCCACGAGTTCCCTAGATTATTTTTTTTCACATTTTTTAAAAACTTCTAAAGTGCCCGAAGTTTGGCCAGTGTGTCCAGAGACAGGTGCTATTAACCATTCTCATGTTTAAAGGGCATAAATACCTGGATGTCCGAAGTTTGGAACAGCTGTCCGAAGTTAGGAACAAATTTCCTAACTTCGGACACGAAAAAAAAAAAAAAAAAAAAAAGTTTACCGTGGCTAATTTTTTTTATTATATGGATTCAGTAGGTGCTGTCCCTGGCTACCACATGACACCAAAAGAGATAAAATTGCACCATTTTACACAGAGATATTTATCTATCTATCTATATACCTAGGCTGCTTCCCCCAAGGAAAGGGAGGTAGCCGAGACAGGACGACACACTCCCCATTTACTCATCCATTCAAACACATTCATTCGCATCTTAGCCCCAAAGGGGAGATATTTATTAAAACACAAAAAAGTGTCGGAAGTTAAGATGTTTTACGGTACCAACATGTTATATTCTGGCAGTGCGTCCAAGAAGGACTATATATTCATCTACGATAAAAATATATTATCTGGGCCTAACTTTTGGTTGTTTTCGTCTTCCCAACATAAACAGAACTGGGAAGGATAGATGGATGGGAAGATGATGATTGCGTTGTAAATAATATACCGTAGCTTCTTGTAGTCTGACAATGTTCGATGGTAAAGGTAATAATCTGGAGGGTATGCATGGAGCTATGGGAAGATGATGAAGCTGGAAATATAAACAGATTGTAATATTACGGTACTGTTTCCCGATGGGACTTCACTTTCAACTGTAATAATAATAATAATAATAATAAT
>NC_136986.1:27926137-28169740 GCF_032717465.1 Coenobita brevimanus
TGCCATGTCCGCACTTGCTGCCTCACCACTGATTTTCTTGTTCTTGATCTGTTGCCGTTTCATAAATTTATCCACCCATCCCTTGGAGGCCACAAACAATGGTGGTTGTGCAATAGCCAGCTTCCTTGCAACCCCAACATATATCTCCCTGGCTGTGTCCATGACCTCACGCGTCTCCACCGCCTGGTTCCTCCGTGCCTGCCGATCAAGATACCTGGCCAGCAACTGTTCTGTCTTAAGGAGCACCTGATTACGACTCCACAAGGCGTTGCTGGCTCCCTCTGACGATGCCAATTCCATGTGCTTCCTTATGTGCTCTCGTTTCTGGTAGATTCCTCGGACCGTGGACTCGTTGATACCAAATTTCTTCCCCACGCTGCACTTGCTCTCACCACCGTCAATCAGCAGCACAATTTCCAGTTTCTGAGCATAAGGCAGGTTCTTCCTCTTCCTCACTTGCCGTCCTGGGTTAGCCGCGTTACGTGCACCAATGGTAGGAGGGTTGGACGGGGTATTGGTGGCCATTGTGGTTGAACAATAGGTCTTCACGGCTATAGCTGCTGTCGACTGGTAACGCGGACTCTCTCTGAGCCTTGGCGGGAAGGATGGGTAGCTGTAACCATGTCTTGGGCCAGTCAGCGCTCGGGTAGCCTGTGACGTCGCGCCAATCATGGCGCGAGTATACGCATGGGGGGAGCCCGCGCGATTTCAATGTTTCTGGCCGACCATCGTCCATGATAGCAGTATTTGAGGTCGCGATAAAGGTAATCGTGTTGCATTTCACCTGTCCGTGTGATAGCCATGAAACGCGATAGCAAAACCCGTGATAGCCGAGGGTTGACTGTATATATATATATAGGCCTATTGCTGTTTTTATACAACATGTCCTTAAAGTCTTTGCTGGAATATATATTTATGGTATAGATGAGTAAAGAATGGGGTTCAGATTGTTATTTTGCACCCCGAGTCTATAATACAGCCACCATTGTCATATAAGTGGTAGGCTAATTCACACTTGTTGATTTCTTGAAACCATAACATGGAATTGTTAATTAATTCAGCTTTCATGCAGCTTTAATTTGGTCTACCTTTCTCGACAAAGAAAGAGCTTCAGCCATTCCTAATCGAATGAACTCTTAAAAAATGAGTAATACATCATACCTTCACAATAACCAATATCTGTCTATTCCATGACATCTTGACTATTTTAGAGCATGCCATATGTAGTCGAAAAATTACATTAAGAAAAGCAGAAAAAGATCAAAATTACTTTACGAAACATAGACCTACCAAGCGGCTCCGCAAAAAAATGGTGCAAATGACCTTTTTTGAATTGTGTCTTCCTGACGTAGCAGCTGCGTAAAAGAACACTTTCTTTCGTGGTTCGTATTATCAAAACCATTCCACTGTCAGAGACATCACTGCTCGCCCCATTGACACAATAAAGAAACAACTACACACTCATATCGTTGTATATGTAAATCACTGTATATATATATATATATATATATATATATATATATATATATATATATATATATATATATGTGTGTGTGTGTGTGTGTGTGTGTGTGTGTGTGTGTGTGTGTGTTTTACAGATTACGAGGAGAAAAACGTGGCAAACGCGGCATGGAGTGCTGAGTACTGGGGCGGTGGTGATGGAGTCTGTGGGCATCCTGTTGGGCCAGGGACTGTACGGACGCCTCTCAACCAGCCATTCCAACCACATCCTGGTCGGCATTTGGTTGTTCTTCGGTGTGGTGCTGGGTACAGCATATCGCGCCAGCCTCATCGCTTCCCTCACCCTCCCAAGGCTGCCACCCAGACCAGAGACAGTTGAGGAGCTGGTCAAAGTAGTTGACAGGTGAGATATCGAAGAACAAATGTTTGGATGCAGAGGTATTGGATGAAATTGAAATGTAAGTTAATGCTGGGCCATTTGGTTATTTATCTCTGCTCTATCACTGCATCAAAGGTCTTAAACTCTCAGTTCTGTTTTTCCCCTCAATTACCAACACAAAACATAATGAGTTAGTTTTCACCCAGCAGCTAGTGTTTTATTCAAAACCTTCGATACGTTACTTTCAGACCTGATTGTTCACAAGCAGAACAGTACTGAAAGAATCAGCAAGTGGTATTCTCAAGTACCAAGTAATACATCGTCCATATAACCATACCTGAAATATTTCATCCCTCAATATTTATCTCCACTTTTTGTGTGTGTGTGTGTGTTCACCGCTCTTGTAATCTTATTCACTTCCACATGCATTGTTCTCCAGAGACATCACTGCCGTATAGTCTTTTGCTTATCCCTCCTCCACTCTCTGCCTTAATACATGGACTAGATCCGCACATCCTGTAGCACTTTGGAAATTATTCAGCTTATTACTTATCGTATATTCGGACAGTTGTGTAACTAGATCCGCACATCCTGTAGCACTTTGGAAATTATTCAGCTTATTACTTATCGTATATTCGGACAGTTGTGTAACTTTATTGTTATTATTCCTATACGATAAATGCAAGAAATGTGCTGTAATAATTAGACAGTATAGAGAGAGGCCAAATAAAATCACTATTGCTCGTTCATTTTAACTTGCCCCCCCCCCCTCCTTTTTTTCCCATTTGTAGCTTATTTCACGAAACTCAGTGGCAGGAAGAGACAATACTACGTCTTGCTTTCTTTCCATAGCATTTCTTCGTGACTAGCATTATATCTTGGTTTTAATTTATTGTCATAAGTTAGCATTCGAGATGCAAATATGGCAATATTAGGCCAATTTTCAAGTTAACAAAAAAGATTACTAAGTGAATCTTGAAGTTAATTTTTGGTGTTGCGTTATTCTAGGGGCCTCAATAGTAATACTAATTAAACAACTTTTATTTGTACATGTTACAGGGTGACAATAAGATCTTTTAGTGGTTCATTCAAGAAGTTCTTTTTAAACTCTAAATCAAGTGCCTATAGAGAACTTGGGAGCATGCTGGTCGGGGGAGATGTTATGGACGGACTCAACGCAGCTCTGGAGATGAAGTGAGTTGGTTTTACTTAGTGATATTTTTTTCTTTAATAACAGAGAAGAGGAAGGAAAAACAAATGACTATAAAAGAATCAATACGCCAAATTACTGGTGTCCTCGATTCATAAAAATCTGTAAAAGTTGAGCATGAACAGCTGTAGGTTGAAGTTTGGGGGGAAACAACACTGGGGAAACGCATTGCAAAGAGTTGCAGTTCAGGGAATAAAAGATTTCAGATAGGCGGAAGTTCTGCAGTACGGCAGTGTGACATTCCAGTCATGAGAACTACCAGATGCCCATGTAGCACAGGGGAAGGCAATGGAGAGGTGGCACAATAGATGTACCTTCGTCTGACCATTTATCATAAAAGTATCTGTAAGTGTAGGCAAGGAAGTTTATTAGTAATATCAGGGTTACTTATAATTCTAACAGCTTTGTCCTTTATTTTGTCTAGTTGTTTTAGTGCAACCTGTCCTCATTCATTCCACAAGGGTGAGCAATATTCCAGGAGAGAGCGCACATGGCACGTATAAACGATAGCTAACTGCTCGTCAGTGAAGAGGCTACGAACTCCATACAATAATCCAAGTTTCTCTGAGGCGGTTTTAGCAAATGATCTGACATGAGAGGTCCAGCTGAGGGCATTGTTAAGGAAACATAGAGAACTTCAGTACTTTTAGAGATAGGAATATTAGTAGCACTGAAGATAATATAGGAATCTAGCAATATCTGTCTATTAGTAAACTGAATATATTTGGTTTTAGTAGCATTAAATGAGACAAGGTTATTTTGTCCCCATTCAGTGATCCTTGATAAGTCTTGATCATGGAGATGGCTGTACTGAGTTGTGAGTTAGAAATATTAAACTTTGTGCATGAGTGTTTAAGTGTGAATGAGCTGTGACGTGTTGTGTCATCTACATATGAATGAATTGATTATGAGTGACAGATAAGAGACCATTAATATAATTTACGAATAGGTTTCCAGTCAGAACTGATCCTTGTCGCACGCCGTTGGTCGTTAAGGGATATTTGAATATACATCATCTACTTTTACTCTTCTATTTCTGTCGCTGAGATATGAGGAAACTGGAGGAACAAAAGAATGATGTTTGTCTATCGCAAGGGAGTTTGGATAGCAGGGAATGGTGCCACACTCTGTCAAAAGCTTTAGAAATATCAAAGGCTACTGCATCAGTTTCTCCATGTTGGTCAACTGATTGACGGATAGTGTGAGTCAGGAGATTGAGTATATCAATAGTGGATCTCTCGTGGTGAAAACCATACTGCTTATCACTAATCAAGTTGTTGAATTCAATATATTTAATTATGTGCTTATTCACTGCAATTTCAAATACTTTACCAAGAGAAGACATGATAGATATTGGTCTGTAATCAGGGTCAAAGGAACTTCCTTTTTTCAGAACTGGGTTGGTAGTGGCTTCCATCCAGGAATTAGGGAATGAGGAAGAACGTAAGAATCGCCTGAATAGTGTAGTTAAAACATAAGCAAGTTCTTGGGAGCACTTTTCAAAACAATTGGAGGAATTCGATTTGGACCTGGAGTTTTGCTGGTTTGTAAGTTGTCTAGGATGTATTCTATGTATCTACTTTGTATTTTAAGTGAAGCAATTTCGGGAGTCAAGTTCTAGTATTGGGACGTTCTACCTGACTTCTAGTAATATAGAAGTTCTTGCAGATGTACTACTAAGGATGTTCGCTTTACCACGCGGGTCCTTTGTAATATTATCATCTCTAGATATTAGTGGGGTAATGGGTGATGACTTCTTACAAAATTTTTTGGTATTTCGGATATACGTTGACTGACATAAGATAAAGTTACTGGGATGCATGCATGAATAAATTTGATTTTTTTATGTATGTAAATCTTTTGTCATATACATTTGCAGTAGAAAAAAAATAACTCTTGTACTGTATATGAAAATAGGAAAAAGAAGAGAAAAAATGTATCGGCATTATCAATTATTTACGAGTACTTTTTGTTCAAATTTACATACCGTATATTATACCTTGTCTTACGTTACTGTTTAACCCCTTAACCACGGGGCGTCACTTTCGTGATGCTTGGGAGCAAGGGCTCATACCGAGGGGCGTCGCTTTTGTGATTCTGTGTTATTTTGAATTCACCCGGGCTTCCAAGTGGGGGCTTGTATCATCTATCAGTACTGCCAATGTCCAACACTAGTCAGCACTCCTAATCTCATCTGAACTCCCATCCATTGTTGACAATTTAGCCATTTCTCCCCGTTCTTGACTCCCCTCCCTACCCCCCCTCCATTACCCTATCCTCTCGCCTGCCCGGCCGTGCTACGCTAAGTAAATCTTCCCTGGAATTTTTCACTGATTTCATCCATTGAAATAAGCCCTATACCCTATTCTTATACCAAATAATATATACAAGAAAGAAATAAGGTAAGTGAGAGTGCCATACACCTGGAATTGGCTAATTATCACCTGACAACACCTCGTTCGCTAATTTTCGCTGTTTTTTTCCCCTTGAAATATGCGGTATAATCTATTTTTGTAATAAATATACATATAAGGAGGAAAGGGAGAAGCCTAAGTGATATTTACATTCACCTGGAACTACCTAATTTATAATGTATTGTCTAGATTTCCTGCCAATCATTTCAGTGCTATACATAGCTGTTTCAAGAGCTAACGTTGGTAGTACTGAATATCCCCTAAGTAGGCCTCCAACCCCGGCCCTCCCTTATCAGTTCACTTTCATCTTCCGAAGTGGAGGTACGTCTGTTTCCTCTTGCTGACTTCAGGGACTTTTTCACCCCCATGCAAAGGGCCCTATGACCTTTACCCCCTACTAAACCTCGTGTGGAAAGAGGTAAAGGGCTAACAATTGATAAAAGAGTGACTACGATCTTTCTATTGAGTAAAACAGAGCAAGCGGAATTGTAAACAATGTGTAAATAATGTGTAAACAGCAAGTGAAAGTAATGAATGTAAATATATGTGAACAATGGAAAATAGTTTTATAAGTTACTTCAAGTGACAGTGCATAACACAGTGTAAATAAAATAGAAATGTAAATAACATAAATAAAATAGAGAACGTAAATAAAAATGTAAATGAGTAGTATTATAAGAATACGAGTATATACCCTAGGAGTAATGAAAGTGAAAGTTTCACTCTAGCATGTCAGAATACTATGAGTTATGAGAGTGAAGATGAAAGTGACATTCACTCTCAATGCTAGTATGCAGGACGAGAAAGTGAATGCTACGTATTTTACTGAAAGAAATTGAATCCCTACAGTGACAATAAACTAATACTACTGAAGGAAACTTATGGATAAAGACTGTAGATATATATAAGTGTTATATAGTAATAGAAATATAAAGTGTGAGGGGTTTTATGAATAATAAATGTCAGAGTACCAAGAGGGAACTAGCGCAAGTGCGACGGTCAGACACGCTCATAATTTTCATTGCTTTCACAGTGGTTTTTTTTTTTGGAGTATGAATCCCAAACTACTTGAAAATCATAGAGTAGTGTTTATAGTGTTAATATCTGGCTGTGGTAATCATATTACGGGTTGTCGGGAAGTGTAAAGTGGAGACTTCATTACCCAACTTCAGAGGTCTCCACAAGTCCTACGGTAACTGACGAAGGCTCAACAAACATTCCAGGAGAAAGCTGAAGGTATGTGCCATAAGCATATTTAATTTTAATATTCTAGGACTAATAATTGATTTTTGGCAAATATTATTTGAGAGTCTGTCGGAGCCCGAATAACCCCGCGGCTCACGCAAAACATCGGTAAACATGACCGCGGTGTAGGGGTTAAAGTGCGATAATTCAAAATCATGATTGTTAGAAATGTATTCAAATCAGGGTGTAAGCACCATGAAGTCCAGCAGTCCCTCTACGTACTGTACCATACACCTTCACGTGTCACCACTTCTGCACTAACATTCGCCATCCATATTAAAAACATGCTAAGGCTGTCTCACACAGGATTGGTGTACTCGTATCAGAGAGGTTTTTGTTACGACATGTTAGCAGGTCTGACAGAAGATCAGTAAAGTCTGTTTGGAACGAAATTCAAATCCATATACTGTTCTCTGCCCCAACAGGGATTCGAACGAGCAACATTGGGATACGAGAACACCTTTCTACCGACTCGGCCACCGATAGATAAAGATAATTATCTCCCAGGGTCTGTTTCTTAAGCCTCATTATCTCCTGTCTTTTGCAAGGTGGAGCAATAATCTTTTTGCCAGTGTCTGTATCTGTGTGCATGTATGTGTAGCTGGTCCCGACATGGCTTGAAGAGTTGTGGACAAATTTTCACCAAACCTTTGGGAAATAGCAGCTATGTGGATGTGCAGGAGCCCACTACTTTTGGTGTGGATTTGATCAGTGAAGGCCGAATGTCAGCCGTAGTATGTCTTTTGATATGGACTGGCTTTTTGCAAAGAGCGGTGACTGAATTCCGTAGAGTCTCGTGAATGTTCTTCAAATTTATTTTGTACGTAATTTGATCCACCTGGTGAACAAGCCTACATCTTTTCTATCCTTAAATACTAGAGCAGTTTCTACAGCACCCTACCCGTATCCCAGACCACCTTGGAGAGAGCTCCAATATACCTGAACTCTTCCTTACAACTAATCCTTCTGCTTACACTATTAATCTTTTCTCTTCATTGGGCTCCTCCGATCACAACCTTATCACCTTAACCTGCCCTATCACTCCGGTATGGCCTGTGAACCCTCCAGGGAAACATCGTCTGTGGCATTTTGGAGCCACAGATTGGGAGTCCCTCAGGCAGTACTTCTTTGATTTTCTCTGGAATGATTATTGCTCCCATGGCCGGGACCCATCTGAGTGTGCCTTGCGCATTACGGAGGTTATTCAATTGGGCATGGAAGCATACATTCCTTTCTCGTATCCTTTGTCTACCGCAAGAAAGCCTTTGTTTAATCACGCTTGTTCTAATGCTGTCCGCAACAAGGAGAGGGCCTATAAAAGATACCGGAGCCAACCCATCCATGAGTCACATCATCTTTACGTTTCTGCCCGGAATCGTGCTAAGTCTTTTCTTCGCTCTGCTAAAAATAATTTCATTCGTACTAAATGTTCTCAGCTTTTCAACTCAAATTCTTCCCGCTCTTTCTGGCACCATGCCAAAAACCTTTCTAACAACACTACTTCATCATCCTTCCCTCCTCTTTTCTACTCAGATGGTTCTGTAGCTAGTTCTTCTACTGATAAAGCAGATTTCTCCACAAAGATTTTCTCCTCTAATTCCACCTTAGACGATTCCGGTGCTGTTTCTCCATCACTTCCCCCCTCTGACTTCCTCATGGCTGATAATAAAATTTATTCAGCTGATGTATTTTCTGCCATCACTGGCCTCAGTACTAACAAGGCATATGGGCCTGATGGAATCCCTCCTGTTGTTCTCAAGAACTGTGCTTCTGTGCTTACACCCTGCCTAGGCACTCTTTCGTCTTTGCCAACTTGTACCTTTCCTTCTTACTGGAAGTTTGCTCTCATTCAGCCAGTCCCGAAGAAGGGTGACCATTCCCAACCCTTTAACTATCGTCCAATTGCTTTAACGTCCTGTATTTCAAAAGTTTTCGGGTCAATTCTCAATAGAAAAATTTTAAGGCATCTTTCCTATCACAACCTTCTTTCTGATCGTCAGTACAGGTTCCGTCAGGGACGCTCCGCTGGCGATCTTCTCACCTACCTTTCAGACTCCTGGTCATCCTCCTTTCGGGACTTTGGCGAAAGCTTTGCCATTGCACCTGACATCTCAAAGGCTTTCGATCGAGTCTGGCATAAATCTTTAATTTCCAAACTGCCCTCTTGCAGTTTCTATCCTTCTATCTGTGCCTTCATCGCTAGCTTCCTTTCCGGTCGTTCTATAGCTGCTGTTGTAGACGACCATCGCTCTTCTCCTAGATCTATCAACAGTGGTGTTCCTTAGGGCTCTGTCCTATCACCAACTCTCTTCCTTTTATTCATCAATGACTTTCTGAGATGTACATCTAACCCTATCCACTCATACACTGATGGCTCCACCCTTTACCTTTCCATTCGGTTCCCGCAATGCCCATCTTAGCAGTTACTTCAACAAACAAGGGATGAGGCTATGGCACACCTAATGTCTGACTTGGCTTGTATCTCTGACTGGGGTAAGAATAATCTGGTGTTTTTTAATGCATCTAAGACTCAGTTCTTACACCTATCAACCCAACAAGATCTTCCACTACCCATTAACGTTTAATAATATTCAACTTAACCCTGCATCATCCTTGAACATGCTTGGGGTTTCATTTACTCGGTACTTATCTTGGAAAGATCATATTACATCTCTTGTAAAATCTACTTCCAAGAGATTAGGTGTGCTAAGCCGACTCATTTCTTTCTTTACCCCTGCACAACTGTTGGCTCTATACAGGGGTTTTATCCGCCCCTGTGTGGAGTATAACTCTCATATATGGGGAGGCTCCCCAAATACAGCTCTTCTCAATAGAGAGGAGTCAAAGGCTTTTCATCTCATTAACTCTCCTCCTCTTACTGACTCCCTTCAACCTCTGTCTCTTCATCGCACTGTTGCATCTTTATCTCTTTTCTATCACTACTTCAATGGTCACTGCTCCTCTGAACCGTCTGCATGTATTCCTCCACCTCTACGACGGGCGCGTGGCACCCGTCTAGCAGCAAACTCTCATCCCTTTTCTGTCCAACTCTCTAATGCAAGAGTTAACCGTTACTCCCAGTCCTTCATTTATGAACCAGGTCAACTCTGGAACTGTCTCCCTCTGTCTGTATTTCCTGCTGCCTATGATCTCCAGTCTTTCAAACGCAGTGTTTCCAGGCATCTCGAAATGATCGGATCTTGAATTTGGCTCTCTATTGTATTTGGTTTTTCTCTTAGAGAGAAATGTTATTGTGGGCTCATGGCCTTTGGTTCCTTCTTCCTCGCATAAAACAAAAAAAAAAACTCGGCGAGAGTTTCCACTGGACCACCTGGTTGCAGGATTTGGCAAACGTGGCAACAGCGCGCACCGGTGTGTGTGTGTGTGTGTGTGTGTGTGTGTGTGTGTGTGTGTGTGTGTGTGTGTGTGTGTGTGTGTGTGTGTGTGTGTGTGTGTGTGTGTGTGTGTGTGTGTGTGTGTTCTTGCCTAATTGTTCTTACCTAATTGTATCTTTACAGGAATGAGTCAAGCTCGTACTGCCCCGTGTCTAAAACCATATTAATCGTACATATCCTTAAATTTGTTAATTATTTTGGCACACACTATTTCATTCGGTAGTGCATTCCATTGATCAATTGCTCTGTTTGGGAAACTGAATTTCCTTACGTCTTTATCACCTCTCTTCTTATGCAGTTTTTTGCAGTGTCCTCTTGCTGATGCTTCCCCATATGTTAAGTAGTCATTTATGTCTATTTTCTCCTTCCCTGATATGCATTTATGTAGCATTATCATGTCACCTCTTTTCCTTCTCTCCTGTAGTGTTGGTAGATTCAGTTTATTTAGTCTTTCTTCGTAGCTTAGGTCCCTTAAGCTTGGTATCCATCTTGTAGCGGCCCTTTGAACTTTTTCAATCTTGTTTATGTGTTTTTTGAGATGAGGACTCCAGACTACAGATCCATACTCCACGGTTGGTCTAATGAATGATGTTATTATCCTTCTTGCCATGTCTTCATTTATGTATGTGAATGCTATTCTCATATTTGCAAGCAGTGTATACATGTTCCGTACCTTCTCACTGATGTGGTCACTCCGAGATAGTCTGTTATTGATAATCACACCTAGGTCCTTCTCTCTTTCTGATGTGTGTAGGGTTTTATTTCCTAACGTATAATCCCAATCAGGTCTTTTTCCTCTTTTACCAAACTTGATTACATGACACTTGTCCACATTGAATTCCATTTGCCATGTATTACTCCATTCATGGAGTTTATTTAATTCTTCTTGTAGCTCTTTACAAAAGTCTATGTTAGCAATTCTCCTTTGTATTTTTGCATCATCTGCAACCATATTCAGATAGCTTTCATTTCCAGTGTTACTGTTTATATCATTTATATACACTAAAAACATGATTGGTGCCAGCACTGAACCCTGTGGTACTCCACTAGTCACTTCTTTCCATGATGAGTTATTTCCCCTTAGTACTGTTCTCATTTCTCTTTTTATGAGAAAATCTTGCATCCAACAAAACAGTTTGCCTCGAATTCCTCCTTGATGGTACAGTTTCCATAAAAGTCGTTGGTGTGGTACTGTGTCAAATGCTTTAATGAAATCTAAATAGATACAGTCCACCCATCCTTCTCTTTCCTGTATTGTGTTTGTTACTCTGTCATAGTAGCTCAACAGATTAGTAACACATGATTTTCCTTTTCTGAAACCAAGCTGTCTTTCTGTTATCATACTGTGTTCTTCTAGATGATTTACCCAACCTTTTCTTTATAAGCTTATCTAATACCTTGCTTACAACACTGGTCGATAGTTGAGTGGATTTTGTCTATTTCCTTTCTTGAATAAAGGGACAATATTTGCTTTCTTCCAAATATCAGGTAGTTTACCTTGACTCGAGGATTTCTTGAAAATTCAAAATAATGGTTTACTTAACTCCTTTGCACATTCTCGTAGTACCCAACATGAAATTTCATCAGGACCACTTGCTTTTCCTCTGTTTAATTTACGTAACTCCTCCTGTATTACTTTTTCTGATATTTGTATATCTGGTAGTATGTGCGGACATGCATGTTCCACATAGTCCCTCTCAAAATTTTTTTCTTCTGTAAAAACTAATTGGAAATTCTTATTTAGTGCTTCACAAATATCTTTCTCTTGTGTAAAGGTGATTCCCTCGTCCGTAATGGATGGTATTATATCTTTTACTGTGGTTTTGCTTCTGATGTAGCTGTAAAATAGCTTTGGTTGATCACTACTTTTATTTATTATATCCTCCTCAAACTGTTTTTGGGCTTCCCTCCTTATTCTTGTATAATCGTTTCTTGCCTGTTTGTAATTATTATACGCCCTTTCACTATTGTATTTTCTGTATCTATTCCACAACAAATCTCTTCTTTCTTTTGATTTTTTACATTTTGTATTGAACCATTTCTGTATTTTCTTATCTGCTTCTTTGTGCTGTGGGATGTACTTCTGGACTCCTATTTCATAAAATTCACAGAATTTTTTATTTACAGCATTTAAATCTTGTCCACTAAGCTCATTTTCCCAATCAACTTCTAAGAAATACTTCTTTAGGTCTTGATAATTTCCCTTTTTATAGTTTAGGCTCTTTTTGTAACTTTCATTGCTGTTAACTATGTCATATGCTATCCTGAAGTTGTAATTTAGTACTGCATGATCGCTTTTGCCGAGTGGAGGGTGATATATTAAACTGTCAATATCATTTTCTTGCCTAGTAAATATTAGATCTAGCATTGAAGGTACATCGAGTCTTCTTTTTCTGGTGGTTTCCCTCACATGTTGCGTTAGGAAAAACTCTTGCACGAGATCCAGGAGCTTTTGGTCCCAACAGCTTTCTTGGCTAATTATATCTAGAGTATTCCAATTTATCTATCTATCTATTGCCAGACGCCTCAATCCCGTTTGGGGTGGCAACAAACAAATCGCCTCCAAGTCGCCCTGTCCCCCGCCATTTCACTGCCCTGCTCCCAACTCACACCCCCCTCTCTCATATACCTCTCCACCCCATCCCTCCATCTCATCCTCGGCCTCCCCCTCCCTCTTCCCCCCTCCACCTCACTCACATACACTCTCTTCGTCAGTCTTTCACCCTCCATCCTCTCCACATGGCCAAACCACCTCAGTGTGTTCCTCATAACGCTTCCTATCACATCCACATCCACACCACAATGCTCCTTTATATCCTCATTCGTCAGCCTGTCTCTCCACGTGACTCCACAGACTCCTCTTAAATAACTCATTTCCACTGCTCTCACTCTTGACTTGTGTCCTTCCAACAACGTCCAAGCTTCACTTCCGTACGTTAGAGTTGGTAACAGAATACTGTCATGTAGTAATTTTTTCACTTCCATGCTCACTTCCCTGTTTCTTATCACTGCTTTCAAACAACCAGAAACCTTTCTTCCCTGTTGTACCCTTTCAAGCACTTCACCCTCCAAACCTCCATCCTTACTCATCACACTACCCAAGTACTTAAACGTTCTCACATTTTCCAATTCCTCACCATCCAACCTCGCTGTACATTCACTGACTTCACCTCTCTCAAAGACCATCACTTTACTCTTCCCTACATTCACCTTTAGATTCCGTTTCTTACACAATCTCCCAAACTCATCCACCAAGCCTTGCAGCTCCCCTTCGTCTTCACTCAACAACACAGTACCATCTGCAAACAACAGTACAGGGAGTTTCCAAACACTATCCTCTCTCACTAGGGCCACTCTAAATTCCACTACCCTACCTTGTACCTCTTTTATTACCCCATCCATGTACAGATTGAACAACCATGGAGACATGACACATCCCTGTTTCAACCCAACTTTCAAAGAGAAAAATTCACTTAGTTCACCATCCACACGCACTGCAGCCTTCGCACCATCGTACATACTCTTCACAGCATTCAACAGCTTCCCATCTACTCCATATATTCTTAACACTTTCCACAATCCTTGTCTATCCACCCTGTCATATGCTTTCTCCAAATCCATGAAAGCTGCATACAACTTCTTTTCCTTCTCTAGAAACTTTTCCACTAAAGATCTAAGAATGAATATCTGATCTACACAACCTCTTCCCTTCCTAAAGCCTCCCTGTTCTTCTCCAACTAATTTCTCTGTTCTTTCTCTAACTCTGTCAATAAGACCTCCAAAGGTAACTTTCCAGAGTGTAAACACTGTGGAGGAGATACTAAAAAATGCAAAGAATCTTATGGAAAAAGAGGAGTTCAAAAATGTATGGATAAAAAGATCCAATTTATATTTGTATTAAAATCTCTAGTTAGTATAATTCTTTCCGATTTCTCTTCCATTTATGTACTAATGATCTTAAACTCTGAATTGTACTCTGTGCCAGGTCCTCATATTCGTCTCTTTCCCAAGTGTTTGATCTGGGTGGCATGTACAAATTGGCTACAATTACTTTCCCTTCAGATGTGTTGATCTCTATTGCAATCAGTTCTACTTGTGATGGTATATCTAGTTTTATTTCATTGACTTTTAGATTTTTCTTAGTTAATATTATAATTCTTCATCCGTTTTTTTAAATTTCTGTCTCTTCTCCATATATTGTATTCCTCTAAGTTTATTATGTCATTGGATATCCTTGGTGTTAATTTTGTTTCAATTAGGCATATTATATGTGGTTCATTTTCTCTGACATAATCATTCATCTCTAGTAATTTAGATACCATTACATCCACATTTGAGTACATCAACTTTATCATCTTGTTTATATACTTGTCTTGACATGGTTCTACTACCTTCCTCCTTTTTATTCTCTCCTGTTTGTGTACCACTTTCGTACCTGCAATCCTATTACTTTGTAAAAAAAATGTGTTCTCCTCTTCTGATCTTTCCTCATTTTTTGTTTTTGCTTCCTCTCTCTTCCCTTTCCAAAATTCCGGTTCCTCTTGTGTTAGGCATCTTTTTATCCATACATTTTTGAACTCCTCTTTTTCCATAAGAGTCTTTGCATTTTTTAGTATCTCCTCCACAGTGTTTACACTCTGGAAAGTTACCTTTGGAGGTCTTCCCTTGCTTTTCTCGTATTTCCCTAACCTTTTGTGTTCCTCTATATCTTTACTACAGATTTCCTCCGTTACTTCACTCAGTAAGCTCATTACATTTGCCATCTCCTTTTTGTCTCTTGTGATCTTGTTTTTTACTTCTTCCTCTTCTATACCAGTGATTACTATAGATTTGTTGATATCTACTGAATCTCTGACTAACTTTGGATTGTTTTGGATTATTCTTTTCACTTCCTTTTTAATGCTTTTTTCCTCTTCCCTTGTTTCTAAGTCTTTCTTTACTTTCACCATTTCAGCATATGTGGTTTCCACATCATTTTTGTAGCTTTGCACAGCTTCATTCACCTGTGTTATCTTCTCCTCAATATCACTGCGCTGGTCTATCAGACTGCTTACTTGCCTAATTGTCTCTCTATCATTTTTGAACTCTTCCATAATACTCTCGTGATTGACTACTGTACTTGCCATTTCACTCATTTTCTTCCTAAGTGTACTCAATTCCACTGTTAGTTCACTGATGGTTGTGTCTTTCTTGTTGGCCTCCCTTCCTAGTTTTTCTATTTCTTCCTTTTGCAAGTGCATCTGCTTCTTTATTTCATCAATTTCATTTTTGAAAGCCATCTCCAGTTTGTGAACACGTTCAACCAGTCTATTGTGAGTCTCCACTTTAACCAGTTCTTGGTAGAAATCATCTTGCTTTCTACCTTTATCCCTTTTCTTTTCCAGATTTGCTTTACTAAAATATGTGTCCATTTTGCAATACTAAAAGCACAGTGTACTTACTGAACATTCCCTGGGGCAGTTGTAGTCTAAACAAATCTCAACTGACAGCGCATTCTTTCGCCACTCGGTTCTCTTTTCTGTTTGAACAAGTCTTGTTTAAACTTCTTATTTTTTTTTTTTTTAATAATAAAAAATCATTTAGTCTAACCTGGTACTAAGCTTGACTCATATAAAGATACTAATTTAGGTAATGCCACTGGCTGTGCTGGCTCGGTTTGGAGCGCTCTAGGCGAACGTCTGCACTCCTTTGTGTCTCGTGTGTGTGTGTGTGTGTGTGTGTGTGCCAGAGAATTTTTCGGATCACTAAGCTTATATTATGTGGCCATTGTATTATGCTATGATATACGCCAATAAATATGATTGTTTCTGATAATGGGCTGTGCACTATACTAATTATAAAGTCTGAGTTATATGAAATAATTCTCTTGCCTTGTAGCGTGAACCACGATACAGGTTGAGCTGTGGTTCAGAAACAGAGGGCAAGTTCACCCATAAATGGCGCGATGTAGGGGGATGGGGGAAGTATGGGAGTGAGCGGCCAACATTTATACATTCTTTGTCATTACAGTATAGTTATTAAGGTGTCAATGATATCATGTATCCTAAATAATAATAAACCTATTTATTTTTATTATATTTATATAGACCGATTACACACTTTACACCAAACATAGGATACCTCCTCCATCATTAACGGAAAACATTCAGCCTGCTCCACCACCTCGTCTCTCTTTCTCTCTCTCTCTCTCTCTCTCTCTCTCTCTCTCTCTCAGGTGGCTATCGGTAGACACACACACACACACACACACACACACACACACACACACACATTATCAGTTTGTGCTAACGAGTAATGACGTTGCATTTAATAAGTTAACCTTAAATTTAATACTGTGTCAAAATACAAGTGCAGAACAAAACAACCTCACATTACAGATTACGTTAACCAGTAATTAATATTAACCCGTTGGCTGTGGTATTTACTTGAATGGGACCTTTTGCCTGTGCGGCTATCTCGCCAAAATTCAGATTTCGCAAAACATGAAATATATATCAGTGTACTCGCCATATAACTGTGTATCCTCTGGTAAACTATTTTTTTTTCCCTAAAACGCTGTGGTAATGGCGAAGTTGTGAACAGATATAGGAGAAGTTGGTAACATAAAGCATCCTACATTTACCGAGTGTGAGAGAAAATGGAGCATCAGAGCGGACCCTAAAATAAACTTAATACACCGATACAAGTGTAAACCACATCGGGAAATGGGTGTACTGATAAAGTACGTGGCTGATGTGTACCATAGAATATAAAAACAATATGTGGATTTGGATATGGCATGGATATGAGTGATAGGATGATGTTCTAGTCACACCGACACATTGACATAACTGTGCACCACCTGATAATAGCACGCTAAAATGCCCTGGTATGTTCACAAGTTAGCTAGTTAGTGACACTAAGAATTTGTCATGTGTGTGTTTGTGTGTGTGTGTGTGTGTGTGTGTGTGTGTGTGTGTGTGTGTGTGTTCTTACCTAATTGTTCTTACCTAATTGTATCTTTACAGGAATGAGTCAAGCTCGTACTGTACCGTGTCTTAAGGCATATTTATCGTACATATCCTTAAATTTGTGAATTATTTTGGCACAACTATTTCATTCGGTAGTGCATTCCATTGATCAATTGCTCTATCTGGGAAACTGAATTTCCTTACGTCTTTATCACCTCTCTTCTTATGCAGTTTTTTGCAGTGTCCTCTTGCTGATGCTTCTCCGTATGTTAAGAAATCATTTATGTCTATTTTCTCCTTCCCTGATATGCACTTATATAGCATTATCATGTCACCTCTTTTCCTTCTCTCCTGTAGTGTTGGTAGATTCAGTTTATTTAGTCTTTCTTCGTAGCTTAGGTCCCTTAAGCTTAGTATCCATCTTGTAGCAGCCTTTTGAACTTTTTCAATCTTGTCTATGTGCGTTTTGAGATAAGGACTCCAGACTACTGATGCATATTCCAGGGTTGGTCTAATGAATGACGTTATTATCCTTATTAGCATGTCTTCATTTATGTATGTGAATGCTATTCTCATATTTGCAAGCAGTGTATACATGTTCCGTACCTTCTCGCTGATGTGGTCAGTCGGAGATAGTCTGTTATTGATAATCACACCTAGGTCTTTCTCTCTTTCTGATGTCTATAGGGTTTTATTTCCTAACTTAAAATCCCAATCAGGTCTTTTTCCACTTTTACCAAACTTGATTACATGACACTTGTCCACATTGAATTCCATTTGCCATGTACTACTCCATTCATGAAGTTTATTTAATTCTTCTTGTAGCTCTTTACAAGAGTCTGTGTTAGTAATTCTCCTTTGTATTTTTGCATCATCTGCAAACATATTCAGATAGCTCTCATTTCCAGTGTTACTGTTTATATCATTTATATACACTAAAAACATGATTGGTGCCAGCACTGAACCCTGTGGTACTCCACTAGTCACTTCTTTCCATGATGAGTAGTTTCCTCTTAGTACTGTTCTCATTTCTCTTTTTATGAGAAAGTCTTGCATCCAACAAAACAGTTTGCCTCGAATTCCTCCTTGATGGTACAGTTTCCATAAAAGTCTTTGGTGTGGTACTGTGTCAAAAGCTTTCTTGAAATCTAAATAGATACTGTCAACCCATCCTTCCCTTTCCTGTATTGTGTTTGTTACTCTGTCATAGTAGCTCAACAGATTAGTAACACATGATTTTCCTTTTCTGAAACCAACCTGTCTTTCTGTTATCATACTGTGTTCTTCTAGATGATTTACCCAAGCTTTTCTTATAAGCTTTTCTAATACCTTGCGTACAACACTGGTCAGTGATACTGGTCGGTAGTTGAGTGGATTTTGTCTATTTCCTTTCTTGAATAAGGGGACACATATTTGCTTTTTTCCAAATATCAGGTAGTTTACCTTGACTCAAGGATTTCTTGAAAATTAAAAATAATGGTTTACTTAACTCCTTTGCACATTCTCGTAGTACCCAATATGAAATTTCATCAGGACCACTTGCTTTTCCTCTGTCTAATCTACTTAACTCCTCCTGTATTACTTTTTCTGCTATTTGTATATCCAGTAGTATGTGTGGACATGCATGTTCCACATAGCCCCTCTCAAAATTTTTTTCTTCTGTAAAAACTGATTGGAAATTCTTATTTAGTGCTTCACAAATATCTTTCTATTGTGTATAAGTGATTCCCTCTTCCGTAATGGATGTTATTATATCTTTTACTTTGGTTTTGCTTCTGATATAGCTGTAAAACTGCTTTGGTTCATCACTACTTTTATTTATTATATCCTCCTCAAACTGTTTTTGGACTTCCCTCCTTATTCTTGTATAATCGTTTCTTGCCTGTTTGTAATTATTATACGCCCTTTCACTATTGTATCTTCTGTATCTATTCCACAACAAATCTCTTCTTTCTTTTGATTTTTTTACATTCTGTATTGAACCATTTCTGTATTTTCTTATCTGCTTCTTTGTGGTGTGGGATGTACTTCTGGACTCCTATTTCATAAAATTCACAAAATTTTTTATATACAGCATTTAAATCTTGTCCTCTAAGCTTATTTTCCCAATCAACTTCTAATAAATACTTCTTTAGGTCTTGATAATTTCCCTTTTTATAGTTTAGGCTCTTTTTGTAACTGTCATTGCTGTTTACTATGTCATATGCTATCCTGAAGTTATAATCTAGTACTGCATGATCGCTTTTGCCGAGTGGAGGGTGATATATTAAACTGTCAATATCATTTTCTTGCCTAGTAAATATTAGATCTAGCACTGAAGGTACATCAAGTCCTCTTTTTCTGGTGATTTTCCTCACATGTTGCATTAGGAAGAACTTTTGTACGAGATCCAGGAGCTTTTGGTCCCAACAGCTTTCTTGGCTAATTATATCTAGAATATTCCAATTTATATTTGTATTGAAATCCTCAGTTAGTATAATTCTTTCTGATTTCTCTTCTATTTTATGTAGTAGTGATCTTAAACTCTGAATTGTACTCTCTGCCAGGTCAGGACACACACCACACACACACACACACACACACACACACACACACACACACACACACACACATCCAAAACAATCCTTAGTTAGTCAGAGATTAAGTAGATATTAACAAATCTATAGAAATCACTGGTATAAAAGAGGAAGAAGTAAAAAACAAGATCTCAAGAGACGAAAAGAAGATGGCAAATGTAATGGGCATATTGAAAGAAGTATCGGAGGAAATCTGTAGTAAAGACATTGAGGAACACAAAAGGTTAGGGAAATACGAGAGAAGTAAGTCACGACCCCTAAAGGTAACCTTCCAGAGTGTAAACACCGTGGAGGAGATAATAAAAATGCAAAGAATCTTATGGAAAAAGAGGAGTTCAAAAATGTATGGATAAAAAGATGCCTAACACAAGAGGAACCGGAATTACTGAAAGAGAAGAGGGAGGAAGCAAAAACAAAAAATGAGGGAAGATCAGAGGAGGAGAACACATTTTTTTTTACAAAGTAATTGGATTGCAGGTATGAAAGTGGTACATAAACAGGAGGGAATAAAAAGGAGGAAGGTAGTAGAACCAAATCATGACAAGTATATAAACAAAATGATTAAGTTGATGTACGCAAATGTGAATGGAATGGTATCTAAATTATTAGAGATGAATGATTATGTCAGAGAAAATGAACCACATATAATATGCCTAACTGAAACAAAATTAACACCAAGGATATCGAATGACATCCTAAACTTAGAGGAATACAATATATGGAGAAGAGATAGGAACTTTAAAAAAGGAGTAATTATAATATTAACTAAGAAAAATCTAAAAGTCAAAGAAATAGAATTAGATATACCCTCACAAGTAGAACTGATTGCAGTAGAGATAAATACATTTGAAGGGAAAGTGATTGTAGCCAATTTGTACATGCCACCCAAATCAAACACATGGGAAAGAGACGAATATGAGGACCTGGCGGAGAGTACAATTCAGAGTTTAAGAGCATTACTACATAAAATGGAAGAGAAATAAAAAAGAATTATACTAACTGGAGATTTTAATACAAACATAAATTGAAATACTGTAGATATAATAAGCCAAGAAAGCTTTTGAGATGAAAAAGCTCCTGGATCTTGTGCAAGAGTTTTTCCTAACGCAACAAGTAAGGGAAAGCACCAGAAAAAGAGAACTCGATGTACCCTCAATGCTAGATCTCATATTTACTTGTGAAGAAAACGATATTGACAATTTAATATATCACTTTCCATTCGGCAAAAGCGACCATGCAGTACTAAATTGCAACTTCAGGATGGCATATGACATAGATAACAGCAATGAAAGTTACTAAAAGAGACTAAACTATAAAATGGGAAAATATCATGACCTAAAGAAGTGCTTCTTAAAAAATGCTTGGGAAAATGAGCTTAGAGGACAAGATTTAAATGCTATATATGAAAAATTCTGTGAACTTTATGAAATAGGAGTCCAGAAGTACATCCCACAGCACAAAGAAGCAGATAAGAAAATACAGAAATGGTTCAATATAGAATGTAAAAAATCAAAAGAAAAAAGGGATTTGTTGTGGAATAGATACACAAGACAATAGTAAAAGGGCATATAATAATTACAAACAGGCAAGAGACGATTATACAAGAATAAGGAGGGAAGCCCAAGAGCAGTTTGAGGAGGATATCATAAATATAAGTAGTGATCAACCAAAGCTATTTTACAGCTACATCAGAAGCAAAACCAAAGTAAAAGATAAAATACAAACCATTACGGACGATGGAATCACCTATACACAAGAGAAGGATATTTGTGAAGCACTAAACAAGAATTTCCAATCAGTTTTTACAGAGCAAAAAAATTTTGAGAGGGATTATGTGGAACATGCATTCCCACACATACTACCAGATATACAAACATCAGAAAAAGAAATACAGAAGGAGGTAAGTAAATTAGACAAAGGAAAACCAAGTGGTCCTGATGAAATTTCATGTTGGGTGCTATGTGAATGTGCAAAGGAGGTAAACCATTATTTTGAATTTTCAAGAAATCCTTGAGTCAAGGTAAACTACCTGATATTTGGAAGAAAGCAAACATTGTTCCCTCATTCAAGAAAGGGAATAGACAAAATCCACTTAACTACCGACCAGTATCACTAACCAGTGTTGTAAGTAAGGTATTAGAAAAGCTTATAAAGAAAAGCTTGGGTAAATCATCTAGAAGAACACAATATGATAACAGAAAGACAGTTTGGTTTCAGAAAAGGAAAATCATGTGTTACTAATCTGTTGAGCTACTATGACAGAGTAACAGACATATTACAGGAAAGAGAAGGATGGGTGGACAGTATCTATTTTGATTTCAAGAAAGCATTTGACACAGTACCACATCAAAGACTTTTATGGAAACTGTACCATCAAGGAGGAATTCGGGGCAAACTGTATTGTTGGATGCAAGATTTTCTTATGAAAAGAAAAATGAGAACTAAGAGGAAACTACTCATCATGGAAAGATGTGACTAGTGGAGTACCACAGGGCTCGGTGCTGGCACCAATCATGTTTTTAGTGTATATAAAATTGATATAGACAGTAACATTGGAAATGAAAGCTATCTAAATATGTTTGCAGATGATGCAAAAATACAAAGGAAAATTACTAACACAGACTCTTGTAAAGAGCTACAAGAATTAAATAAACTTCATGAATGGAGTAATACTGTATATGAGAAATAGAATTCAATGTGGACAAGTGTCATGTAATCAAGTTTGGAAAAAGTGGAAAAAGTCCTGATTGGGATTATTTGTTAGGAAATAAAACCCTACACCCATCAGAAAGAGAGAAGGACCTAGGTGTGATTGTCAATAACAGACTATCTCCGGCTGACCACATCAGTGAGACGGTATGGAACATGTATACACTGGTTGCCAATATGAGAATAGCGTTTCAATACATAAATGAAGACATGCTAAGAAAGATAACATCATTCATCAGACCAACCCTGGAGTATGCATCAGTAGTCTGGAGTCCTCATCTCAAAAAACACATAGACAAGATTGAAAAAGTTCAAAGGGCCGCTAGAAGATGGGTACCAAGCTTAAGGGATCTAAGCTATGAAGAAAGACTAAATAAACTGAATCTACCAACACTACAGGAGAGAAGGAAAAGAGGTGATATGATTATGCTATATAAATGCATATCAGGGAAGGAGAAAATAGACATAAATGATTACTTAACGTATGGGAAAGCATCACCAAGAGGACACTGCAAAAAATTGCATAAAAAGAGAGGTGATAAAGACGTAAGGAAATTTAGTTTCCCAAATAGAGCAATTGATCAGTGGAATGCACTACCGAATGAAATAGTGTGTGCCAAAACAATTCACAAATTTAAGGATATGTACGATAAATATGGTTTAAGACACGGGACAGTTCGAGCTTGACTCATTCCTGTAAAGATACAATTAGGTAAGAACAATTAGGTAATAACACACACACACACACACACACACACACACACACACACACACACACACACACACAAGAAAAATACTTGGATATGGGTAAGGAAACAAATAATTGGGGGAAAAAAGGGGTGTACTGATGAAGAGAGAGAGAGAGAGAGAGAGAGAGAGAGAGAGAGAGAGAGAGAGAGAGAGAGAGAGAGAGAAACACCGGTGGGAGATAGGAGACAAAGACGGGGCTCGCTCAGGTCACCACAGGGCAGGTGAGGCTAAGGAATAAACGGACGAAGGCGGGGCTGCCGGAAATCAAGTGTGCAGCGTGAACTGCACCTATTTCCTTTGTCTAATAAATCTATTTCCATACTCATGGGATATGATTATAGAAGATGACTAACAATCTGTTGTCGGATGAGGTCGAGGAAGCCTAATATTCAAATATTGTGGGTGATGTATCGGGGTTGTCACTTTAGCGAGGTTAAGTTTCAGATTTCCTGCATTCCTTTGACATTGTATAGTACGGAAGACATGGATATGGGTGAAAGAGTTATGTTCAAGTCATATAGGCACACATACATATGGATGGGATAACAGCTGGCTAAAATGCTGTCATTATTTTACTGTGGTGGCTTATATAAGGGTGGTTTCATAAAGCGGGGTCAAGGTTCAGGTAAATTATCCTGCTTTTCTCAGATTCATTTGAAATTGTACAGTACTGAATGTAATAAGCATGGATATTATTTGCAGGGTTGTGGTGAAGTCATATAGACACAAAACTGTACATGGGATAATAGCTAGCTGTAAATCGCGATTTGAAAATATAACACGGAACATAACATGTATTGGAACAGTATGCCAAATAAAACATAAAAATGGCTTACAGACTTTCACTAAATAAGTTAGCACAAAATGGAGCATGATAACATGAATTACGAAACATAACAAAAGTGCATAGTATGACAAACATAGCAGTGACTTACAGACTTGTATAATTTGGTAGGTGGTGGCGACCATCATCCAGTCACTTGATGTGGTGCTGCTACTTCTTCCTTAGCCTTTATCATTGTTTTTCTGTGCCTGCCCTCCTCTCTTCCTATTTCTCCCATCTTTCTTGTCACTTCTTATTGCCTTTCTTTCCTTTACGGGTGGCTTTACGTTGGGTGACAAGCCTAATGGTTTCCTGTAACCCAAGAAACCATTTACAACACTAGGTGGTAACCATATAACCAAACTAGACGTGCTTCCTACGTGACAATAAGTGGGTTGGTGGAGGGTTAGTACCCCTCCCCGTAAAACAACTAAATCAAAGTCAAATGACCACCCCTTATGGGATTATGGCGTCTGGCAATAGATAGATAGATAAGAAAGGCCTGTAAAGAAAGTACTATTAATTATAAAAATTACAAAACATGAAACTGAATAGTATGACAAATAAACAAATGACTTGCGAACTTGTAGTACATAAGCATAAAAAGGACCTGGAAAGAAAGTACTACTGATACACGAGTATATTATAATATTACACGAGTTTATTGTAACGTACTGTACAGTATATGCAAAAACAGTACAGTGTGTGTGTGTGTGTGTGTGTGTGTGTGTGTGTGTGTGTGTGTGTGTGTGTGTGTGTGTGTGTGTGTGCATACAAGTGTTGTATAGGTGGGTAAGAATCTGGGTAAAGACTGGAGATATGACGGTTGGGAAGGAAAGAAGGGTGACGTTTTGAATTTCCTCCCCCCCCCCCTGAACTCAAAACATCATCCCTCTTTCCTTCCCATCCATCCTTTCTCCTCTTTTCACCCAGATTCTTACCCACCTATACAACACTTGTACACACACACACACACACACACACACACTCACAGTTTAGGTGCATTCCACGCCTGTCATTCCACCTCAACGTGAAAACATTGCCCAACTTCTCGCTCGAGATGAATAGGTCCCTCTTTTTTCGTCCCTTTCGTTGCTTCCGGCTTCTCTCGTGGTGGGCTTGAGCTGCTCTTCATCAGCCGGTGTATCATTCGAGCTGGCATATCAAGCAGGATCTTCTCTCCATTGAACTTTCCCATAAACTTCCTGTACCTCCGTACAGTTCCACATGACCCAGTTTTGTTGTCAGGTAGGAACTGACAGAGAGCAGGGCTAGTATACCAACCGTCACTGTAAAGAATATGACCCCTGCCCATGTAGTCTGCAATCATCTTTTTCACGACAGCACCAGACGTGCCAATAGGGTCTTTCCTGCTGACCTGCGGTATATCTATGTGCCTGTGTACACGATCATGTCGAGCACAAATCCTGTCTCATAGTCACACAGCACAAACAGTTTCATGTCAAAGTGATGACTCTTGGATGGGATGTTCGTTAGATAATTAGTGACACTGAGAACTTGTGTGTGTGTGTGTGTGTGTGTGTGTGTGTGTGTGTGTGTGTGTGTGTGTGTGTGTGTGTGTGTGTGTCCTGAGCAGCCACTAAACTGTGTAAGTCGGTGCAAACACAAACCATGGGGGAAAAAAGGGGAATTCTGATGAAAAAGCTCAGGTGTATTGTGAAAAACAAGAAAAAAGCCTACTGGCTACACCACGCCCCTCATGCAAAACGCCCTTATTCTGACACACACAAACACACTGTATATATATATATATATATATATATATATATATATATATATATATATATATATATATATATATATATATATATATAGACACACACACACACACACACACACACAAACATATATATATATATATATATATATATATATATATATATATATATATATATATATATATATATAATAAATGAAAAATGTGGATATGGATATACAAACAAAGAATAGGGGGAAAATCGGGTGTACTGACAGATAGGCTGATGTGTGCCGTGAAAAAACAAGGCAATAAAGTATGTTAACACCACTGGTGATAATAAAAACGAGAGAGAGAGAGAAACACCGGTGGGAGATAGGAGACAAAGACGGGGCTCGCTCAGGTCACCACAGGGCAGGTGAGGCTAAGGAATAAACGGACGAAGGCGGGGCTGCCGGAAATCAAGTGTGCAGAGTGAACTGCACCTATTTCCTTTGTCTAATAAATCTATTTCCATACTCATGGGATATGATTATAGAAGATGACTAACAATCTGTTGTCGGATGAGGTCGAGGAAGCCTAATATTCAAATATTGTGGGTGATGTATCGGGGTTGTCACTTTAGCGAGGTTAAGTTTCAGATTTCCTGCATTCCTTTGACATTGTATAGTACGGAAGACATGGATATGGGTGAAAGAGTTATGTTCAAGTCATACAGGCACACATACATATGGATGGGATAACAGCTGGATAAAATGCTGTCATTATTTTACTGTGGTGGCTTATATAAGGGTGGTTTCATAAAGCGGGGTCAAGGTTCAGGTAAATTATCCTGCCTTCCTCAGATTCATTTGAAATTGTACAGTACTGAATGTAATAAGCATGGATATGATTTACAGGGTTGTGATCAAGTCATAAAGGCACATGACTGTACATGGGATAATAGCTAGCTGTAAATCTTGAAATGGTTAAGAGTCTCATTATACATTTTTTTTTTTTTCCAATAAAAGGCATATGGGAAACTATGGTTTAGATGTCTTTCATTTCCAAGGGCCGTGGTAGCTTAGTGGTAAAGGACTGAATGATGACAAAGAGAGGTGGTTGGCGGTGGAAGTGCATCGACGTTTTTTTATCATTTTGTTTTAGGACTGATATTTTTTTTACAAACTCGTGTCATTTACCTGAGGAAATGACACAAGTTCATTTTCCTTGGGAAAATTACACGAGTTTGAAGAACCTGAAATGTTAATATATATTGTTAAGGAACAGAGAAAGATAACGTACACTTTAAGTGAGAATACTAAGAGTCACTACTGTCCCGTAAAGTTCCAGGTTCAAAACAAAAGAGTTAGGTAAAATTACAAGTTAAAGTTTAATGCTCAAACTAACAACAAAACATTCAGGACTCATAAGGATAATGTAATGGCAAATAAACAGGTTAAATATATGGTTAACTGCAATAGCCTCTATTAACACGAAATTAGCAAGAGTAAATTTATCTAAGTCAGCCCTGATAAAATGAGATACCAGATAATACCCAGTGAATGCCAGATAAATTATTACAGATACAAACTATTATCAAAAATGACTGATATAAAACTCTACATTAATCAAAAACCCCACTAGGCCTAAGAACCAACCCCATGCTACACAGTACAAGAAAAAATACAACTGTTATACTCAAATTACACACAGCTGCTAGATGTTTGGAGATTTCTTGAGCACTCACAATAATAATATCTGTACAGGGGAGGACAGAGATGTGAACAAAATGAGAAGCAGATCTAAGTGGCAATGATGCAGAGACTGAGCTCATTATATAGGGGCCAGGAGAGCTTGATACAACTTGTAAGAAGGACGCGCAAATGAAGCCATGGGGACAAAGAGCTGAAAATCCCGCAAAGTATAACAGAGAGAACGACTTACTCTACTATAACGGTAGAAAGGGGGGACTGAGGCAGAACACGCTCGTGATCAAACATGCAGCAACTGTGCGTTAAAATTACACAAAGGATGATGAAATCATAGGCTATGTAACACCTCCCCACAAAGAAAAAAGAAATTTACAAAGGAAATTTCTTATTACTCTAAAACAATCTGTCTAAAGTCTAGATAAGCAATCTGCAATAACATTTTCTTTCCCCTTGACATGTTGTATGTCTAATGAATACTCCTGAAGAAGTAGACTCCATCTTGTCAATCTCTGATTTTTATCTTTAAACTTACTAAGGAATTTCAGTGGGTTATGATCGGTATAAATGACTATGGGGTCAAAACCAGAACACAAATAAAATGAAAAATGCTGTAAACCCAAAATCAAGGCCAAAAGCTCTTTCTCAATAGTTGAGTAGTTCTTTTGAGGTGGTGTGAACTTCTTACTGTAATAAGAAACAGGGTATTCAATACCCTGATCATCCTCTTGCAGCAAAACAGCCCCAGCTCCTGTATCACTTGCATCAACAGCCATCTTAAAAGGCTTAGCAAAATTTGGAGTAGCGAGCACTGGCTGACTTAATAGAATAGCTTTAAGTTTGTTGAAAGAGGATTCACAGTTATCAGTCCAGACAAATTTAACTCCCTTTTTCAGTAGGTCTGTAAGTGGTGATACAAGAATAGAAAAGTTAAGAACAAATCTCCTGTAATAACCTACCATTCCCAAAAATCTTTGTAGCTCCTTCCTACTTTTAGGTCTGGGAAGATCACTTATAACCTGAACCTTAGCTCCTGGTGGTGCAACATGTCCATCACCAATTACATACCCAAGGCACTGAACTTCAGCTTGACCAAACTCACACTTTGATAAATTAGCTACAAGACTAGCATGAACCAAACGGTCAAGAAATTTACTGACATGGCATAGGTGATCTTTCCAGTTGTCACTGAAGATTAATACATCATCAATATAAACAACACACCCTGCCAAACCCTCTGTTACAACATTCATGAGCTTCTGAAATGTGGCTGGTGCATTTTTCATACCATATGGCATTACCGAACATGCAAAAGCCTTTCCTAGTGTTACAAAACATGAGATCTCCCTAGCACGTTCAGTCATAGGTACTTGCCAGTATCCCTTTAACAAATCAAAGTTACTTATGTACCTAGCCTTTCCGATCTTGTCTATGCAATCTTCCACGCGAGGGAGAGGGTAAGTGTCTGTTTTGGTTATCTGATTAACACGTCTGTAGTCGATGCAAAGCCGCTGTGACCCACCTGGCTTAGGGACTAGAGTGACAGGAGAACTCCACTCGCTCTGACAGGGCTCAATCATCTTGTGGTCCAACAGGTAGCCAAGCTCATTCTGGATGAGAGGAACTTTCACTGGGTTCACACGGTAAGGAGGCAATTTAATTGGCTTTGCGTCTCCAACATCGACATCATGCATCAACACAGTGGTTCTTCCTGGAGTGGCACGGAACACTTGCGGGTACTCCTGCAGTAATGCCGAAAACTCCTGCCTTTCCTTGGGAGGTAGATGAGAAAGCTTAGTCTGGAGATCATTCATGATATCAGGATTTTTCCCCAAACTATCACTCAGGCTCATGCTGCATGGGAGAACTTCACTTGTAGACTCGGGTGGAACAGCTACAGTGCAGACTGGATTATTTTCGTCCCGCCTGTGATATAACTTTAGCATGTTGATGTGACATAGTTGCTTGCTCTTTCTACGATCTGGTGTGGCGATGACATAGTTGACATCACTGAGTTTCTTCTCCACGGAATAAGGGCCACTAAACTTGGCTTGAAGAGGTTGCCCATGAACTGGTAGCAGAATCAAAACCTGATCTCCTGGCTGAAAGTGGCGTAACCTGGACTTCTTATCATACCAAGTCTTCATCTTCTCCTGAGCAGCTCCTAAATTCTCTCTCGCCAGCTGTAAAGCAGTGGACAACCGTTCTTTGAACTTCATCACATACTCCAGCAGGTTGACGTCATCTTCCTCCGACAGCCAGCATTCCTTGAGTAACTTAAGGGGTCCTCTTACTTCATGGCCAAACAGTAGTTCAAAAGGTGAGAAGCCCAGTGATTCATTTGGAGATTCTCTTGCAGCAAACACAACGAATGAAAGACCTTTATCCCAGTCTTTCTGATGTTCCAAACAGTATTTCTTGAGCATCGATTTGAGTGTTTGATGATATCTCTCCAACGCTCCTTGGGTCTGGGGATGGTAAGCTGAAGACGTGATCTGGGTGATGCCCAACTCTTTCAGAGACTGCTTGAAAAATTTGACATGAAATTACTTCCTCGGTCTGACTGTACCTCCTTGGGCAGACCAAACTTTGTGAAGAACCCTAGCATTTCCTTAACCACGTTCTTTGCTGAGATGTTTCTAAGTGGAATGGCTTCTGGATAACGAGTAGCCATATCAATCATGGTCAACACATAAGAAAATCCTGAAGAAGTTTTAGGAAGAGGGCCCACAATATCCACCAACACACGGGTGAAAGGCGCCTCAAAAGGAGGAATGGGAACTAGAGGTGCAACCTTTTCGGTCTGATTACACTTCCCCACAACTTGACAGGTGTGACAAGACTTACAATACCAGGAAACATCCCTGAAGATACCTGGCCAGTAGAAGTGTTTCAAAATGCGTGCCACAGTCTTCCTCACTCCAAGGTGGTCTGCCAAACTGGAATCATAAGCCACTCGAATGATATCCTGCCTACAAACACGAGGGATGACAACTTGATGTACAACCTCCCATTCACAGTCGGCTGATGCTGTTGCGGGTCTCCACTTCCTCATAAGTACTCCTGACTTTACATAATAACAAGTAGAAGCACCGGCTGACTCTTCTTCACTGTAAGCAGAGTGAGCTAGACCTTTCAACTCAGGGTCAGCAACCTGCAACTCAACCAACTCTTGACGAGACAAATTATCAACACTACGGGGTTCTGCCTCATCTGGTGAGTGGTCCAAATTAGCAAGAAAAGTGTCAGCTAGGATAACATCATCATCATCATTATCCTCTAAATCACCAGTAACTTTAGACTTAGCCCTAGTGACAGCACATGCAGGGAACACATCAGGGACATCACAATCCTGGGACGCAGCCACTGGCTCACTAGACAACTGAGGAGCTGGACACACTTGACTTCCACCAATATCATTTCCAAGTAAGAAAGTTACACCTGACATTGGGAGTGTCTCAACCAACCCAACCATAACGGAACCATTAACAAAACCAGACTCTAAATTCACTCTGCACAGAGGGACAGAGAAGTAATTATTCCCTACACCTTGTAAGATTACAGTTTCATCAGAGGAATTAACATTAGAGCCTAGAACACTGGTCAGCATAAGGGATTGGCAAGCACCTGTATCACGATATATTTTAACTGATTTCCTGTCATTACTGTCCAGAGGACTGACAAAACCATCAGACAGGAAATTAGCACATGAACTCTTGAGAGTGTCACCCACGTTACTGCTCAAAAGAGGAGCTCCATCATGAGAATTTAAGTTACCCCTCAAAGCAGGTTCAGTTAACTCAGTTAAAGAATTCTGGGAACTCTCAAGAGTGGACACTAGACCAATTGACTGAATATTTAAAGACTCCTTTTTGTTCACATCACGCTGTCTCCTGAAACATCTCTCCGTAGTATGACCAAGCTTACTACAATAAGTACATTTACTTTTCTGAAATCTAGAGGTGAAGCTGGTATTTACTTCCTGAGAAACATCATCCTTATTCTCTTTCCTGTTACCTGTACTCTGAGTAGAGGCAACGTACTTACTCTCAGCTTTCCCTTTTTCTCTAGAATATCTCTTGTGAGTGAGAACATACTCATCAGTTAAAACTGCAGCATCAGACAAATTATCTATTCTTTTCTCATCAAGATATAGGCTTACATCTTTACTAATACACCTTTTGAAATCCTCCAGCAAAGTCATCTGCTTAAATTTACCAAAATCAGAATCCACATTCTTAGAATTTAAACACTGCTCTAACAAATCTTCTTTGATTTTTGCATACTCAACATGGGATTGCTTATCTTGCTTGTAAGTTGTCCTAAATTTTACTCTATAGGCTTCAGGAACAAGCTCATAGGCCTTAAGAATCAAGCTCTTAACTACATCATAATTATCAGACTGATCCTGAGGCAAAGATGCATAAGTTACTTGAGCTTTACCGGTGAGAACAGTTTGAAGGAGTACTGGCCAATACTTTTTGGGCCAATTAAAACCTGTAGCTACCCTCTCAAACAACTGAAAATACTTTGTTAAATCAGATTCATTAAAAGGAGGGACAAGTTTAACATTTTTAGCCACATCAAAAACATCAGAGCTAGATGATCCAGTTCCACCTTGTTTCATGCGATACTCATGGTCTGCCTGAATCCTAGCAAGTTCAACTTGTGCGTGAAACTCAGCCTCCTTAGCCTGTGCTTGAAATTCAGCTTCCTTCACACGAGCCTCCTGCAGGGCTAGCTGTAACTTAGCTAATTCAATCTGCGTTTGCTCATTTGGAGGAGTTACATTAAACAAACTTTCATTAATCATGTCAACAATTTGATCTTTAGAATGATGAGAGCGAACTGCAATTCCCAATTGTTGAGCAACAAGCTTAAGTTCATTCTTTGTTCTGTTTTCTATATCACACACTGTTTGCACATTTGACAAAAAATCTTTGGCTTCATCAAGTGTAGTAATAGTAGCCATCATGAATATATCACAGTCACAAAATATCAAGCAATATCCTTATGATAATATCCTAAATATCCTGATATGAGGTCGCCAAATTTATGTTACGGAACAGAGAAAGATAACGTACACTTTAAGTGAGAATACTAAGAGTCACTACTGTCCCGTAAAGTTCCAGGTTCAAAACAAAAGAGTTAGGTAAAATTACAAGTTAAAGTTTAATGCTCAAACTAACAACAAAACATTCAGGACTCATAAGGATAATGTAATGGCAAATAAACAGGTTAAATATATGGTTAACTGCAATAGCCTCCATTAACACGAAATTAGCAAGAGTAAATTTATCTAAGTCAGCCCTGATAAAATGAGATACCAGATAATACTCAGTGAATACCAGATAAATTATTACAGATACAAACTATTATAAAAAATGACTGATATAAAACTCTACATTAATCAAAAACCCCACTAGGCCTAAGAACCAACCCCATGCTACACAGTACAAGAAAAAATACAACTGTTATACTCAAATTACACACAGCTACTAGATGTTTGGAGATTTCTTGAGCACTCACAATAATAATATCTGTACAGGGGAGGACAGAGATATGAACAAAATGAGAAGCAGATCTAAGTGGCAATGATGCAGAGACTGAGCTCATTATATAGGGGCCAGGAGAGCTTGATACAACTTGTAAGAAGGACGCGCAAATGAAGCCATGGGGACAAAGAGCTGAAAATCCCGCAAAGTATAACAGAGAGAACGACTTACTCTACTATAACGGTAGAAGGGGGGGACTGAGGCAGAACACGCTCGTGATCAAACATGCAGCAACTGTGCGTTAAAATTACACAAAGGATGATGAAATCATAGGCTATGTAACAATATATATATATATATATATATATATATATATATATATATATATATATATATATATATATATATATATATATATATATATATATATATATATATATATATATATATATATATATATTGTTACGGAACAGAGAAAGATAATGTACACTTTAAGTGAGAATACCGAAAATCACTACTGTCCCGTAAAGTTCCAGGTTCAAAACAAGAGTTAGGTAAAATTACAAGTTAAAGTTTAATGCTCAAACAACAAAACATTCAGAACTCATAAGGATAATGTAATGGCAAAAAACAGGTTAAATATATGGTTAACTGCAATAGCCTCTATTAACACGAAATTAGCAAGAGTAAATTTATCTAAGTCAGCCCTGATAAAATGAGAATACTAGATAATACTAAGTGAATGCAAGATATATTATTACAGATACAAAATATTATTAACAATGACTGACATCCAAACTTTACATTAATCACAAAAACCCCGCTAGGCCTACAAATTAACACCTTATGCTATACAGTATAAGGAAAAAATGCAGTAACACTTATACTCAAATTACACAGCTGCTAGATGGTTGGAGACTTCCTGAGCACTCACAATAATAACAACTGTACAGGGGAGGACAGAGATGTGAGCAAAATGAAGAGTAGATCTAAGTGGCAATAATGCAGAGACTGAGCTCATTATATAGGGGCCGGCAGAGCTTGATACAACTTGTAAGAAGGTCGCGCAAATGAAGCCATGGGGACAAAGAGTTGACAATCCTGCTGTGAACAACAGAAAGAACGACTTACTCTACTATAAGGGAGGACGGGGGGAGTGAGGTAGAACACGCTCGTGATCAAACATGTAGCATACTGTACGTTAGAATTACACAAAGGATGCTGAAATCATAGGCTATGTAACACCTCCCCACAAAGAAAAAAGAAATTTACAAAGGAAATTTCTTATTACTCTAAAACAATCTGTCTAAAGTCTAGATAAGCAATCTACAATAACATTTTCTTTCCCCTTGACATGTTGTATGTCTAATGAATACTCCTGAAGAAGTAGACTCCATCTTGTCAATCTCTGATTTTTATCTTTAAACTTACTAAGGAATATCAGTGGGTTATGATCTGTATAAATGACTATGGGGTCAAAACCAGAACACAAATAAAATGAAAAATGCTGTAAACCCAAAATCAAGGCCAAAAGCTCTTTCTCAATAGTTGAGTAGTTCTTTTGAGGTGGAGTGAACTTCTTACTGTAATAAGAAACAGGGTATTCAATACCCTGATCATCCTCTTGCAGCAAAACAGCCCCAGCTCCTGTATCACTTGCGTCAACAGCCATCTTAAAAGGCTTAGCTTAGCAAAATTTGAAGTAGCGAGCACTGGCTGACTTAATAGGATAGCTTTAAGTTTGCTGAAAGAGGATTCACAGTTATCGGTCCTGACAAATTTAACTCCCTTTTTCAGTAGGTCTGTAAGTGGTGATACAAGAATTGAAAAGTTAAGAACAAATCTCCTGTAATAACCTACCATTCCCAAAAATCTTTGTAGCTCTTTCCTACTTTTAGGTCTGGGAAGATCACTTATAACCTGAACCTTAGCTCCTGGTGGTGCAACATGTCCATCACCAATTACGTACCCAAGGTACTGAACTTTAGCTTGACCAAACTCACACTTTGACAAATTAGCTACAAGATTAGCCTGAACCAAACGCTCAAGAAATTTACTGACATGGCATAGGTGATCTTTCCAGTTGTCACTGAAGACTAATACATCATCAATATAAACAACACACCCTGCCAAACCCTCTGTTACAACATTCATGAGCTTCTGAAATGTGGCTGGTGGATTCTTCATACCATACAGCATTACAGAACATGCAAAAGTCTTTCCTAGTGTTACAAAACATGAGATCTCCCTAGCACGTTCAGTCATAGGTACTTGCCAGTATCCCTTTAACAAATCAAACTTACCTATGTACCAAGCCTTTCCCATCTTGTCTATGCAATCTTCCACGCGAGGAAGAGGGTAAGTGTCTGTTTTGGTTATCTGATTAACACGTCTGTAGTCAATGCAAAGCCACTGTGACCCACCTGGCTTAGGGACCAGAGTGACAGGAGAATTCCAATCGCTCTGACAGGGCTCAATCATCTTGTGGTCCAACATGTAGCCAAGCTCCTTCTGGATGAGAGGAACTTTTACTGGGTTCACACGGTAAGGAGGCAGTTTAATTGGCTTTGCGTCTCCAACATCGACATCATGCATCAACACAGTGGTTCTTCCTGGAGTAGCACGGAACACTTGCGGGTACTCCCGCAGTAATGCCGAAAACTCCTGCCTTTCCTCGGGAGGTAGATGAGAAAACTTAGTCTGGAGATCATTCATGATATCAGGATTCTTCCCCAAACTATCACTCAGGCTCATACTGCATGGGAGAGCTTCACTTGCAGACTCGGGTGGAACAGCTACAGTACAGACTGGATTATTTTCGTCCCGCCCGTGATATAACTTTAGCATGTTGATGTGACAAAGTTGCTTGTTCTTTCTACGATCTGGTGTGGCGATGACATAGTTGACATCACTGAGTTTCTTCTCCACAAAATAAGGACCACTAAACTTGGCTTGAAGAGGTTGCCCATGCACCGGTAGCAGAATCAAAAATCTGATCTCCTGGCTGAAAGTGGCAAAACCTGGACTTCTTATCATACCAAGTCTTCATCTTCTCCTGAGCAGCTCCTAAATTCTCTCTCACCAGCTGTAAAGCAGTGGACAGCCGTTCTTTGAACTTCATCACATACTCCAGCAGGTTGACGTCATCTTCCTCCGACAGCCAGCATTCCTTGAGTAGCTTAAGGGGTCCTCTTACTTCATGGCCAAACAGTAGTTCAAAAGGTGAGAAGCCCAGTGATTCATTTGGAGATTCTCTTGCGGCAAACACAACGAATGGAAGACCTTTATCCCAGTCTTTCTGATGTTCCAAACAGTATTTCTTGAGCATCGATTTGAGTGTTTGATGATATCTCTCCAACGCTCCTTGAGTCTGGGGATGGTAAGCTGAAGACGTGATCTGGGTGATGCCCAACTCTTTCAGGGACTGCTTGAAAACATTTGACATGAAATTACTTCCCCGGTCTGACTGTACCTCCTTGGGCAGACCAAACTTAGTGAAGAACCCTAGCATTTCCTTAACAACGTTCTTTGCTGAGATATTCCTAAGTGGAATGGCTTCAGGATAACGAGTAGCCATATCAATCAGGGTCAACACATAAGAAAATCCTGAAGAAGTCTTAGGAAGAGGGCCCACAATATCCACCAACACACGGGTGAATGGCGCCTCAAAAGGAGGAATGGGAACTAGAGGTGCAACCTTTTCGGTCTGATTACACTTCCCCACAACTTGACAGGTGTGACAAGACTTACAATACCAGGAAACATCCTTGAAGATACCTGGCTAGTAGAAGTGTTTCAAAATGCGTGCCACAGTCTTCCTCACTCCAAGGTGTCCTGCCAAACTGGAATCATGAGCCACTCTAATGATATCCTGCCTACAGTACAAACACGAGGGATGACAACTTGATGTACAACCTCCCATTCACAGTCGGCTGATACTGTTGGGGGTCTCCACTTTCTCATAAGTACTCCTGACTTTATATAATAACAAGTAGAAGCACCAGTTGACTCTTCCTCACTGCAAGCAGAGTTAGCAAGACCTTTCAACTCAGGGTCAGCAACCTGCAACTCAACCAACTCTTGACGAGACAAATTATCAACACTACGGGGTACTGCCTCATCTGGTGAGTGGTCCAAATTAGTGAGAAAAGTGTCAGCTAGGATAACATCATCATCATCATCATCCTCTACGTCACCAGTAACTTTAGACTTAGCCCTAGTGACAGCACATGCAGGGAACAAATCAGGGATATCACAATCCTGTGCCGCAGCCACTGGCTCACTAGACAACTGAGGAGCTGGACACACTTGACTTCCACCAATATCATTTCCAAGTAAGAAAGTTACACCTGACATTGGGAGTGTCTCAACCAACTCAACCATAACGGAACCATTAACAAAACCAGACTCTAAATTCACTCTGCACAGAGGGACATAGAAGTAATTATTCCCTACGCCTTGTAAGATTACAGTTTCATCAGAGGAATTAACATTAGAGCCTAGAACACTGGTCAGCATAAGGGATTGGCAAGCACCTGTATCACGATATATTTTAACTGATTTCCTGTTATTACTGTCCAGAGGACTGACAAAACCATCAGACAGGAAATTAGCACATGAACTCTTGAGAGTGTCACCCACGTTACTGCTCAAAAGAGGAGCTCCATCATGAGAATTTAATTTACCCCTCAAAGCAGGTTCAGTTAACTCAGTTAAGGAATTCTGGGAACTTTCAAGGGTGGACACTAGACCAATTGACTGAATATTTAAAGACTCCTTTTTGTTCACATCACGCTGTTTCCTGAAACATTTCTCCGTAGTATGACCAAGCATACTATAATAAGTACATTTACTTTTCTAAAATCTAGAGGTGAAGCTGGTACTTACTTCCTGAGAAACATCATCTTTATTCTCTTTCCTGTTACCTGTACTCTGAGTAGAGGCAACGTACTTACTCTCAGCTTTCCTTTTTTCTTTAGAATATCTCTTGTGAGTGAGAACATATTCATCACCTAAAACTGCAGCATCAGACAAATTATCTATTCTTCTCTCATCAAGATATAGGCTTACATCTTTACTAATACACCTTTTGAAGTCCTCCAGCAAAATCATCTGCTTAAATTTGTCAAAATCAGAATCCACATTCTTGGAATTTAACCACTGCTCTAACAGATCTTCTTTGATTTTTGCATACTCAACATGGGATTGCTTATCTTGCTTATAAGTTGTCCTAAATTTTACTCTATAGGCTTCAGGAACATGCTCATAGGCCTTAAGAATCAAGCTCTTAACTACATCATAATTATCAGATTGATCCTGAGGCAAAGATGCATAAGTTACTTGAGCTTTACCGGTGAGAACAGTTTGAAGGAGTACTGGCCAATACTCTTTGGGCCAATTAAAACCTATAGCTACCCTCTCAAACAACTGAAAATACTTTGTTAAATCAGATTCATTAAAAGGAGGGACAAGTTTAACATTTTTAGCCACATCAAAATCATCAGAGCTAGATGATCCAGTTCCACCTTGTTTCATGCGATACTCATGGTCTGCCTGAATCCTAGCAAGTTCAACTTGTGCCTCAGCCTCCTTAGCACGAGCCTGAAACTCAGCCTCCTTAGCATTTGCCTGAAATTCAGCCTCCTTAGCACGAGCCTCCTGCAGAGCTAGCTGTAACTTAGCTAAATCAATCTGCGTTTGCTCATTTGGAGAAGTTACATTAAACAAGCTTTCATTAATCATGTCAACAATTTGATCTTTAGAATGATGAGAGCGAACAGCAATTCCCAATTGTTGAGCAACAAGCTTAAGTTCATTCTTTGTTCTGTTTTCTACATCACACACTGTTTGCACATTTGACAAAAAATCTTTGGCTTCATCAAGCGTAGTAATAGTAGACATCATGAATAAATCACAGTCACAAAATATCAAGCAATATCCTTATGATAATATCCTGAATATCCTGATAAGAGGTCACCAAATTTATGTTACGGAACAGAGAAAGATAATGTACACTTTAAGCGAGAATACGAAAAATCACTACTGTCCCGTAAAGTTCCATGTTCAAAACAAAAGAGTTAGGTAAAATTACAAGTTAAAGTTTAATGCTCAAACTAACAACAAAACATTCAGGACTCATAAGGATAATGTAATGGCAAAAAACAGGTTAAATATACGGTTAACTGCAATAGCCTCTATTAACATGAAATTAGCAAGAGTAAATTTTAGCCCTGATAAAATGAGAATACTAGATAATACTCAGTGAATGCAAGATATATTATTACAGATACAAAATATTATTAATAATGACTGACATCCAAACTTTACATTAATCACAAAAACCCCACTAGGCCTACAAATTAACACCTTATGCTATACAGTATAAGGAAACAATGCAATAACACTTATACTCAAATTACACAGCTGCTAGATGGTTGGAGACTTCCTGAGCACTCACAATAATAACAACTGTACAGGGGAGGACAGAGATGTGAGCAAAATGAGGAGTAGATCTAAGTGGCAATAATGCAGAGACTGAGCTCATTATATAGGGGCCGGCAGAGCTTGATACAACTTGTAAGAAGGACGCGCAAATGAAGCCATGGGGACAAAGAGTTGACAATCCTGCTCTGAACAACAGAAAGAACGACTTACTCTACTATAAGGGAGGACGGGGGGAGTGAGGTAGAACACGCTCGTATTCAAACATGCAGCATACTGTACGTTAGAATTACACAAAGGATGATGAAATCATAGGCTATGTAACAATATATATATATATATATATATATATATATATATATATATATATATAATATATATATATATATATATATATATATATATATATATATATATATATATATATATATATATATATATATATATATATATATATATATATATATATATATATATATATATATATATATAATTTCTTAGTTATTATTTATTTATTTTTTATACACTCAGACTCTCCTCGCCATAAAAGTATAACGTAGAACATAGCATGTATTGCAACAGTATGGTTGGAGGTAGAATACTCCCGTCACTGCTTGCAACATCCACCCTCCATCGTGAATGACATGTGACTGACCAGAGAGACGGTGAGAAGGGGTTGACAGGTGTCGCTGTGACCTCCGATCTGTCCCTCTTTGGGAAGTACGTCCGGGTCAGATGTGGGTGTATCGCACGCACTCAGGAATGTCCAGATATGGGTGTTTCGAAGCTTACAGGTTAACTGCAGAGTCTATGTTTCAGTAATAGTCATGGGGTAGCCATACCCACAGTGATAGTTTCGTTAATGTTAAAGATAATCATGTGTTCAGTGGCGGATACCAGTTAGAGGGGAGGTGGCCGCTGATACCCCCAATCCTCATAGCTACACTGGTGAGTTGTAGTGTCACTGCAGAGGTTCCTGTTCCTCCAGTTATGTCAGTACCTAAAGTTAACATACTGATGAACAGTCATTTCTTTTGAAAAATAGAAACAGCCCACATGGAACTCTCAAAATACATTATGGAGCATATTGTGGGAGCTTTGCAGCTCTCACGCACCAGTCACAGTTTTGGTCCTTTGTTTCAGTATTGCCAGCTTGACCATATGCAATGTTAATGAACATGCTGTTAATGTTAGTTCTATATGGTTAATTACATTTGGAACAACAGAATTCAAAGCAGGATTTCATTCAGTACACAGAATGCCAAATGTACGTGTGGGTGTGGGTGTGGGACAATACGTGTGATGGGTGTGGGGGGAGTGTAGTGAGTATGAAATGTGTGTCATAATGGTATTATGGGTGTGTGCATACGTGGCTAAGGACGTCCAAGACTGATACGTAATCTTTGCCTCACACACCTCAGTATTTATTAGGTTCTCTTCATAAGTTTGTAGGATGTTACATTAATATATTATGTATGATAATGTTTGGGGGGGTGAAACCTTAAACACCATATAAAGACAAACATTGAAATATTAGAAAAATGCATTATGTGTGGCAAAATACATGAATAGCAATGTTTCAGGAAAAAATATTACCGTATTATAGCATCCATTTAAATACGTTGTAGGTGCAGCGTTTCTTAAGCTTAGATTATAGGATTTCCTTTGATCAGTATGTTACGTTGTACTGTAGCTTTGAGTTAAGTAATGTTATATATTGTATTATAAAATGATGTCATAGTGGACGTTCACTTAAAACTACATCGAACAGATAGCAAGTGCAATTGTTGGTAGTTTACCAGTATTTGTTATTGATCACACACTGACCAACTTATTCCTGAGAAATTTTTTAAAATCTTTATCGCGATTGGAAAACAGCACCTTAGGCATATCAGCAGGTGGCAAGATGTCTAGCGAGTTGGCAAAATATCAAGTTGTCATTGTGCCAATCAAGACAGCATCATATTTTAATGGAAAAAAACTACTATTGTAACAAGGAAGTTGCGTTAAGAAATGCACATAAACGTCACTAATTCCTGTAAAAGTGCCCCGTAATAAAAATCATGTCAGTGAGCAAAATATATAAGATAGTGTCATATCAGTTATATTGACAGATAAGTTTTAGTAAGTTATTAAGGTTACTGTTAGGTTGTTACACTGCATAGAATAATATCCATTATAATCAGAGGATAATAATAATAATAATAATAATAATAAAAATAAGATTTGTATGGAACTCATACATTAGTAGGAAGTCAACCCACCCTCCTTCTCGATCACCTCCCGCAGTCTGTTTGGCATAGAGGCGACATGGTTCCTTATGAGCTGTTGCTGGTTTCTGAACAGTTCCTACTAGGCATGGATGTGGGTAGTTCATCTGGTGTCCGGTCCCTCTCAGGCTCCCAATAGTTAACCATATTCCCCCATACATTTTGATGGAGTTCATGTCAGCTCTCTTACAAAGCCAGTCGAGAAGCTGCTAGTCCTCTCGACCTCCAAACCATTCCGAAACTCTTCTTGCCGTGTGGATGGGGTAGCGGTCCAGAACAAAAATTATAGGGCGGGAGGAAACGGATAGTTCCGCTCCTGGACTGAGAGGAGTGAAAAATCCTGCAAAATTCCAATGTACTTTTCAGCAGTGAAACTCCTTTCTATCCTGGTGACGTCACCCATGCCGTGGATGCACACCCACCCTCAGACATTGACGGTGACGTGTCCACTTCTATCCTCCTCGTAGATGTTCCTATGGTCGTATCTGCACGTGAATAGAATATTAACACATCGCTTATATAGTTTCAATTCTAATATCTTTGACGCTTCGGGAAAAGCCACCGTTCTTCATGTTATAGTTCATTATCCACTATTTGTATGATATATTTTATGGGGATTGTAAGGCTTAATAAACAGTGGTGCAAGTGTTGGTAATATCCATTCATCTAAACGTATTATTACTATGAATATCAACTAATCTCTAAATGTTTCTTTGATATTAAAACTGTTTAGTGATAAAGAATAAAAATATGTTTGTTATACATATGGTCAGTAAATTTATACATATGCATTAGAGTACTGTCGCCTCCAAAAATCTTTTCTTTATCATTAAATTTTATGAATACAAAATACCTTGAAATGGTCATATAGAGAAGCATCATGCATACGATCAACACATCTCTATACTCTTGCCCTTATCTACCTACTGCTCTTCCACACTCTCCAATCAGTTTTTCAACCTGTCTTTACCAGAATTTTTACAATTTCCCATCATGTTTAAATATTGTGTGTGTGTGTGTGTGTGTGTGTGTGTGTGTGTGTGTGTGTGTGGGTGGGTGGGTGGGCTCTCACTTTTTTATGATAACCATACACCCACACATTATATTAATCAAGAAACTTCATACTGGCTAGGTTATATTCAACAAATCCACGTGGGCTATCGTGTCATTTACTCATATCCGTTCCAAGTGGCCCAACATTAAAATAAAACAAAGATTCTGGGTGTGGTCATTCGGAAGGGACATGTAATAATCATATATTATTATCATTGATCATTTTCAAACTACTTTCCGACACTGGGTATTGGTTTTACACTTGACCACTCTTATTTTATAAGGAATTACATTGGCCAGTAAAGGACAGTTGGATTTTTAACCACACCAAAAATACGCGAACTTCGCGAACTACTAAAAACTGACCTTGATGCCTTTTCGAAATAGTTAAAGTGAAAGTCCACTGTGTGAGCCTTCATGACATTGTTAATACAATATATAACGGATATATTGCATATATCTATGCTATAGTATAAATTAATAAACTGATCGCATGGAATCTGGTAAGCTAACATTGAAAACAGATGCTCCTACAGTGTAATGAACATTATAATAACAATACTTTCTCCTGGAAGAAATAGTTATTTATGTAATATGGATTCCATATTATAGTATTATAACACTTCAGTGTTTGTTTTTATATGGTGTTTCAAATTCCACCCGCCAAAGATAATCATAATAATATAATAATGTAATATACAACAACTTAGAACCTAAATAAATACTGAGGTGTGTGTCAACAAGTGTTAAAGGTGAAGCTTACATATCAGTCTTGGACGTCCTTAGCCACGTATGCACACACTCATATTACCATTATGACACACATTTCATACTCACTATACTCCCCCCACCCCCACAACACGTATTGTCCCACACCCACACCCACACGTACATTTGGCATTCTGTGTACTGAATGAAATCCTGCTTTGAATTCTGTTGTTCCTAATGTAATAAACATATAGAACTAACATTAATAGCATGTTCATTAACATTGCATATTGTCAGGCTGGCAATACTGAAACAAAGGACCAAAACTGTGACTGGTGCGTGAGAGCTGCAAAGCTCCCACAATATGTTCCATAATGTATTTTGAGAGTTCCATGTGGGCTGTTTCTATTTTTCAAAAGAAATGACTGTTCATCAGTATGTTAACTTTAGGTACTGACATAACTGGTGGAACAGGAACCTATGCAGTGACACTACAACTCACCAGCGTAGCTATGAGGATTGGGGGTATCAGCGGCCACCTCCCCTCTAACTGGTATCCGCCACTGAACGCATGATTATTTTTAACACTGTGGGTATGGCTACCCCTTGACTAGTACTGAAACACAGCTGTATTTAAGTATTAAATTTTGGTTAACGTAATCCATGAAGTGAGATGGTTTTTTATTGCACTTGTATTTTGACACAGTATTAAATTTTAGGTAAACATATTAAATGGAACGTCATTACTCATTAGCACCAACTGATAATGTGTGTGTGTGTGTGTGTGTGTGTGTGTGTGTGTGTGTGTCTACTGATAGCCACTTGAGAGAGAGAGAGAGAGAGAGAGAAAGAGAGACGAGGTGGTGGAGCAGGCTGAATGTTTTCCGTTAATGATGGAGGAGGTATCCTATGTTTGGTGTAAAGTGTGTAATCGGTCTATATAAATATAATAAAAATAAATAGGTTTATTATTATTTAGGATACATGATATCATTGACACCTTAATAACTATACTGTAATGACAAAGAATGTATAAATGTTGGCCGCTCACTCCCATACTCCCCCCATCCCCCTACATCGCGCCATTTATGGGTGAACTTGCCCTCTGTTTCTGAACCACAGCTCAACCTGTATCGTGGTTCACACTACAAGGCAAGAGAATTATTTTATATAACTCAGACTTTATAAATAGTATAGTGCACAGCCCATTATCAGAAACAGTCACATAATATTTATTAGCATATATCATAGCATAATACAATGGTCACATAACATAATTCGGAGGATGAAGCTTAGCGATTCGAAAAATTGTCGGGCATGTACACCCTCAATCCAAAGTTTCTGAACCCCCCTTGGCGTGAGAGCGGTCGAAGCCAGGGATGTGGAATGGCCAGGCGAACGGACAGTGGTTGAGGAGACGAAACCACGCCCCCAAACACCGTCACTACCACTACTCTCTCTCTCTCTCTCTCTCTCTCTCTCTCTCTTTCTTTTTGTTTGTATTATTACCACCGCCAAAGAAGGTTATGTGTTTGCCTGTGTCTGTTTGTTTGTTTGTCTCTTTGTCCGCGAGCAAGGGCCAGTCACTCCTTGGAGGAGGTATGCGTTTTCAGAGTCCCGTCTAATAACAATCATCATCATCATCATCATTATAATCATTATCATTATCATCATTATGATCATTATCATCATCATCATCATTATTATCATTATTATTATTATTATTATTATTATAATTATTAATATTAACACCGTCACTACCACTACTCTCTCTGTCTGTCTGTCTGTCTGTCTCTCTCTCTCTCTCTCTCTCTCTCTCTCTCTCTCTCTTTCTTTTTGATTGTATTATTACCACCGCCAAAGAAGGTTATGTGTTTGCCTGTGTCTGTTTGTTTGTTTGTTTGTTTGTTTGTCTCTGTCCGCGAGAAAGGGACAGTCACCCTTTGGAGGAGGTATGCGTGTTCCGAGTCCCGTCTAATAACCATCATCATCATCATCATCATCATTCATTATTATTATCATCATCATCATCATCATTATTATTATTATTATTATTATTATTGTTATTATTATATATATTATTATTATATTTATTATTATTAGTAATATTAGTATTATATTTGCTACATCCTTACACACAACGAATAACATCACCGACATAGTAATGCAGGTAGAAGTGAAAGAGGAACGGACCAATGAAAGAGCCAGTGCTGGAGAACACAGTTTAGAATGTGAGTTGGGTATGGCATTTCGGAACAAAATCTGGGGGAAGGTATGATAACATCTATGTTATTTGAAGCCTATGCAACTGTTCTAGAAGCAGTTGCATGTTGAGACACTCTTTTCAATACTATTTCAGTAGGTTTGATAGGAAAGTGAGGTTTGTTAGCTGCATCTGAACTTTTCTCTCATCATGTCTGACAACGATAGTGATGAACTAGATTATACACATCACTTATTCATATATTGTCTGTAATGTTCTAAAAGTCATATTCTTTGTTTGTAGCCACCACATGAAACCATAAGGTATGGAAGAAAAGGGCGTCAATTAAACTTTCTATTTTATTACAGATCACAAGGTCTTAATACCTTGTCCATTCCCCCTGGGCCTCGATAACAGCCTGCAGGCGGGAAGGCATGGAATTCACCAAGTTAGTACAGATGTTTGGACGACATCTGATGCTCTCCCACACCTCTCTCGTCTTCATTAATACGGCATCCCTGGTGATGTCACGAACCTCCCAGTCTTCGACCATAATCCCCCACAAGTTTTCTATGGGGTTCATGTCACACCCCTTAGAAGGCCAGTCAATAAGATGAAACTCTGGGTGTTGACGGAACCAGTTCATCACTGCGTTGCTGGTATGAATTGAGGAGCGGTCTTGGACAAGTATGATGTCGTTTGGTTCCGGGATGGCGTATGCACGGACTGATGGCAAGAGCGAAGTTTCCAAAATATTTATGTATTCTTCAGCATTAAGATAACCGTCAATGGTCACCAACTCTCCTGGGCCTGCTGCCCACATCCAACCATAACAAGACACTGACAACCTCCCACTTCTTGCTCTCTCGGTAATGTTTATGGCATCATAACGAGTGTTTGCCAATCGCCAGCAGTGTTTCCCAGTTGTTGCCACACTTTGAAATGATTTTTCATCCGTAAAAATCGCGTTCTGCCAGAAGTCCACACCATACTGCCTGTATCGCTGAGCGAATCTTAGTCGTGTCTCCTTATGTTGTTGACTCAGTTTTTCCTTTTCTGCTGCAGTGTAGCAGTGCAGCCCCACCTCATGAAGGCGACGTCTCGTTGTCACAGGGTGACACTGTAGCTGTAGTTCGTGTGTCAACGTGACTGCTGTTTTCTTTGGAGCTTGCCTGGCAGCAACAGCGAGCCTTTCGTCTTCATCAGGTGTGGTCACCCGAGGCCGCCCTGACCTCGATCTAGTCGTCACGTGTCCCTCCTCTTCATATCTACGTATCCATAATCTCACTGTGTTCTTACTGATACCCATAACGAGGCTGATTTCGTTTATTGACATTCCAGCTTGATAGCGGCCAACTATCTGACTTCTTTGGCATATGACCTCTGGACGATTTGCTCGAATGTTTGGTGAACGTAAGCCACGTCGTCTACCCTGAACGTCCATAACTGTTGAAGCAATACCATATAGTAGCATCAACACGAGTATCAAGACTTACCTCCAAATATAAGCATCTGTGTCAAGATAATGATAAACAATATGTAACACACAGTAAAAAGTTGTTAGTCAAAGTTGTTACGCTAAAATGTAGGCCAAATCATAAAATAATCAATCAGACGTGTTTATTATCAAGGATAGATACTCACTAATTGCGAAGATGAGTTACAAACATAACTATGCAAGAAGTGTGTATTTAACATTATATATTGTTAGGGGGTCATTTAGATAGGAGTTTCTTATTTCGTTAAGCCAGGTAATGTAAAGGAACGACTGTGGGAAAAACGATACCTCTCATTCACAAACACAAAAACACACCTACACATACTGTATTCTCACAAACACACACACACACCTACACATATTCTCACACACACACACACACCCACACATATTCTCTCTCTCTCTCACACACACACACACACACCTACACATATTCACACACACACACACACACACACACACACACACACACACCTACACATTCACACACACACACACACACACACACACACACCTACACATATTCACACACACATTTTCACACACACATTTTCACACACACACATTTTCACACACACATTTTCACACACACATTTTCACACACACACATATTCACACACACACAATCACACACACACACACACACACACACACACACACACACACACACACACACACACACACACACACACGAAAACAAACAAGAACCCGGACAAAGAAACATACACCCATACACCCCACCCCCACCCCCACACCCACCTCCACACCCCCACCCCCACACACCCCCACACCCACACACTCAACCAAACCCACACACCCACACCCACACACCCATACCCCCACACCCACACCCCCACCCCCACACCCACACCCCCACACCCACACCCACCTCCACACCCCCACACACCCACCCCCACACCCACACACCCACACCAACTCACACACACCACACACACACACCACACACGGCGAAAAAAATATATATATATATACTGTATATACACAGAAATGATACTCACTGAGACTCGAGAAGTGTTGTGAGAGCTTCAGCCAAGGTTGTTGTGTGCACTCGCGTAACAATGGATCCTGGGAAGTATGGAGATAAGGTTATCCCTCACATCACACTTTATCTCCCAAATAAATTCCTTCACTATTCTCCACTTCCCTCACATCAAACTCAACTTCCCAGATTAACTGCCCGATAAGGCAAGGTCAGGGACTTGTAATAGGAGTGAAGAGGTTATTATGGAAACTGAAACGTTGGTTAGTGTGTTAAACAGGATTATTACCTCACTCACAACAGTCTCATCACCAGTTCTATGAGTTTTCATGCGGAATAACAACTCAACGTTAACTCATAATTTATCACATCATGATAATTTGTTCATTTTCATCTTAAGCTATAACAAAAATAATATGAAATCACACGAAGCATGTAATATTAGCAATATATATAATGCCTATTACTATAATCTTGTCAACAATGATAGTGCGTCATGTTTATTACACTAAATATTGAAGCAACATATTAATGAAACTGGAACCTCACCTTATTCTGCGTAAACTTCGGTGATGCTTCCTCAGGTGATCCTCCGAGTCTGTCTGTGTGGTCTGTGCTTTCTCCGGCACTTATACAAAAAAGGTCCAGTGCTTCGATTGTAATGAAAAGATTCAAAACAGAAGGGTCGAACCAGTGTTGAATCTTCCATAGTGGGAAGGACAGGGGGAGGGGTAACTGGGGAGGGACTGGAGGTTGGTGAGGGTATGACAAGCAGTTACACACTAGTTCATCACTATCGTCGTCAGACATGATGAGAGAAAAGTTCAGATGCAGCTAACAAACCTCACTTTCCTATCAAACCTACTGAAATAGTATTGAAAAGAGTGTCTCAACATGCAACTGCTTCTAGAACAGTTGCATAGGCTTCAAATAACATAGATGTTATCATACCTTCCCCCAGATTTTGTTCCGAAATGCCATACCCAACTCACATTCTAAACTGTGTTCTCCAGCACTGGCTCTTTCATTGGTCCGTTCCTCTTTCACTTCTACCTGCATTACTATGTCGGTGATGTTATTCGTTGTGTGTAAGGATGTAGCAAATATAATACTAATATTACTAATAATAATAAATATAATAATAATATATATAATAATAACAATTATAATAATAATAATAATAATAATAATAATAATGATGATGATGATAATAATAATAATGAATGATGATGATGATGGTTATTAGACGGGACTCGGAACACGCATGCCTCCTCCAAGGGGTGACTGGCCCTTTCTCGCGGACAAAGAGAGAAACAAACAAACAGACACAGGCAAACACATAACCTTCTTTGGCGGTGGTAATAATACAATCAAAAAGAAAGAGAGAGAGAGAGAGAGAGAGAGAGAGAGAGAGAGAGAGTAGTGGTAGTGACGGTGTTTGGGGGCGTGGTTTCGTCTCCTCAACCACTGTCCGTTCGCCTGGCCATTCCACATCCCTGGCTTCGACCGCTCTCACGCCAAGGGGGGTTCAGAAACTTTGGATTGAGGGTGTACACACACACACACACACACAGTGGGAGTCAGAGAAAGCAGATGTGCTACGTCGGCGCTCCGTACCGAACCAGCACGGCCAGTGGCATTACCTAAATTAGTATCTTTATATGAGTCAAGCTCTGTACCAGGTTAGACTAAATGATTTTTCATTATTAAAAGAAAAAAAAAAATAGTTTAAACAAGACTTGTTCAAACAGAAAAGAGAACCAAGAGGTAAAAGAATGCGCTCAGTCAGCTGAGGTTTGTTTAGACTACAGCTGCACGGGGAATGTAAGTACATGTACTCTGTGCTTTTAGTATTGCAAAATGAACACATACTTTAGTAAAGCAAATTTTGAAAAGAAAAGGGATAAAGGTAGAAAGCAAGATGATGATTTCTACCAACAACTGGTTGAAGTGAAGACTCACAATAGACTGGTTGAATGTGTACACAAACTGGAGATGGCTTTCAAAAATGAAATTGATGAAATAAAGAAGCAGATGCACTTGCAAAAGGAAGAAATAGAAAAACTAGGAAGGGAGGCCAGCAAGAAAGACACAACCATCAGTGAACTAACAGTGGAATTGAGTACACTTAGGAAGAAAACGAGTGAAATGGCAAGTACAGTAGTCAATCACGAGAGTGTTATGGAAGCGTTCAAAAATTATACAGAGACAATTAGGCAAGTAAGCAGTCTGATAGACCAAAGCAGTGATATTGAGGAGAAGATAACACAGGTGAATGAAGCTGTGCAAAGCTACAAAAATGATGTGGAAACCACGTATGCTGAAATGGTGAAAGTAAAGAAAGACTTACAAACAAGGGTGGAGGAAAAAAGCATTAAACAGGAAGTGAAAAGAATAATCCAAAACAATCCAAAGTTAGTCAGAGATTCAGTAGATATCAACAAATCTATAGTAATCACTGGTATAGAAGAGGAAGAAGTAAAAAACAAGATCACAAGAGACAAAAAGGAGATGGCAAATGTAATGAGCTTACTGAAAGAAGTATCAGAGGAAATCTGTAGTAAAGACATAGAGGAACACAAAAGGTTAGGGAAATACGAGAAAAGCAAGACAAGACCTCTAAAGGTGACTTTCCAGAGTGTAAACACTGTGGAGGAGATACTAAAAAATGCAAAGAATCTTATGGAAAATGAGGAGTTCAAAAATGTATGGATAAAAAGATGCCTAACACAAGAGGAACTGGAATTACTGAAAGAGAAGAGGGAGGAAGCAAAAACAAAAAATGAGGGAAGATCAGAAGAGAACAATTTTTTTTACAAAGTAATAGGATTGCAGGTACGAAAGTGGTACACAAACAGGATGGAATAAAAAGGAGGAAGGTAGTAAAACCATGTCATGACAAGTATATAAACAAGATGATAAAGTTGATGTACTCAAATGTGGATGGAATAGTATCTAAATTACTAGAGATGAATGATTATGTCAGAGAAAATGAACCACAAATAATATGCCTAACTGAAACAAAATTAACATCAAGGATATCCAATGACATGCTAAACTTAACGGAATACAATATATAGAGAAGAGACAGAAATTTAAAAAAAGGAGGAGGAATTATAATATTAACTAAGAAAAATCTAAAAGTCAATGAAATAAAACTAGACATACCATCACAAGTAGAACTGATTGCAGTAGAGATCAACACATCTGAAGGGAAAGGAATTGTAGCCAATTTGTACATGCCACCCAGATCAAACACATGGGAAAGAGACGAATATGAGGACCTGGCAGTGAGTACAATTCAGAGTTAAAGATCATTACTACATAAAATGGAAGAGAAATCGGAAAGAATTATACTAACCGGAGATTTTAATACAAATAAAAAATTGGAATACTCTAGATATAATTACCCAAGAAAGCTGTTCGGACCAAAAGCTCCTGGATCTCGTGCAAGGGTTTTTCCTAACGCAACATGTGAGGGAAACCACCAGAAAAAGAGGACTCGATGTACCTTCAGTGCTAGATCTAATATTTACTAGGCAAGAAAATGATATTGACAGTTTAATATATCACCCTCCACTCGGCAAAAGAGATCATGCAGTACTAAATTACAACTTCAGGATAGCATATGACATAGTTAATAGCAATGAAAGTTACAAAAAGAGCCTAAACTATAAAAAGGGAAATTATCAAGATCCAAAGAAGTATTTCTTAGAAGTTGATTGGGAAAATGAGCTTAGGGGATAAGATTTAAATCCTGTATATAAAAAATTATGTGAATTTTATGAAATAGGAGTCCAGAAGTACATCCCACAGGACAAAGATGCAGATAAGAAAATACAGAAATGGTTCAATAAGGAATGTAAAAAATCAAAAGAAAGAAGAGATTTGTTGTGGAATAGATACAGAAGACACAATAGTGAAAGGGCATATAATAATTACAAACAGGCAAGAAACGATTATACAAGAATAAGCAGGGAAGCCCAAAAACAGTTTGAGGAGGATATAATAAATAAAAGTAGTGATCAACCAAAGCTGTTTTACAGCTACATCAGAAGCAAAACCAAAGTAAAAAATATAATACAATCCATTACAGACGAGGGAATCACTTATACGCAAGAGAAAGATATATGTGAAGCACTAAATAAGAATTTCCAATTAGTTTTTACAGAAGAAAAAAATTTTGAGAGGGACTATGTGGAACATGCTTGTCCACACATACTACCAGACATACAAATAGCAGAAAAAGTAATATAGGAGGAGTTAGGTAAATTAGACAGAGGAAAAGCAAGTGGTCTTGATGAAATTTCATGTTGGGTACTACAAGAATGTGCAAAGGAGTTAAGTAAACCATTATTTTTAATTTTCAAGAAATCCTTGAGTCAAGGTAAACTACCTGATATTTGGAAAAAAGCAAATATTGTCCCCTTATTCAAGAAAGGAAATAGACAAAATCCACTCAACTACCGACCAGTATCACTGACCAGTGTTGTAAGTAAGGTATCAGAAAAGCATATAAGAAAAGCTTGGGTAAATCATCTAGAAGAACACAGTATGATAACAGAAAGACAGTTTGGTTTCAGAAAAGGAAAATCATGTGTTACTAAACTGTTGAGCTACTATGACAGAGTAACAAACACAATACAGGAAAGAGAAGGATGGGTGGACAGTATCTATTTAGATTTCAAGAAAGCTTTTGATACAGTACCACACCAAAGACTTTTATGGAAACTGTACCATCAAGGAGGAATTTGAGGCAAACTGTTTTGTTCGATGCAAGATTTTCTCATAAAAAGAGAAATGAGAACAGTACTAAGAGGAACTACTCATCATGGAAAGAAGTGACTAGTGGAGTACCACAGGGTTCAGTGCCGGCACCAATCATGTTTTTAGTGTATATAAATGATATAAACAGAACACTGGAAATGAGAGCTATCTGAATATGTTTGCAGATGATGCAAAAATACAAAGGAGAATTGCTAACACAGACTCTTGTAAAAAGCTACAAGAAGAATTAAATAAACTTCATGAATGGAGTAATACATGGCAAATGGAATTCAATGTGGACAAGTGTCATGTAATCAAGTTTGGTAAAAGTGGAAAAAGACCTGATTGGGATTATAAGATAGGAAATAAAACCCTATACACATCAGAAAGAGAGAAGGACCTAGGTGTGATTATCAATAACAGACTATCTCCGGCTGACGACATCAGCGAGAAGGTACGGAACATGTATACACTGCTTGCAAATATGAGAATAGCATTCACATACATAAATGAAGACATGCTAAGAAGGATAATAACATCATTCATTAGACCAATCCTGGAATATGCATCAGTAGTCTGGAGTCCTCATCGCAAAAAAACACATAGACAAGATTGAAAAAGTTCAAAGGGCCGCTACAAGATGGATACCAAGCTTAAGAGACCTAAGCTATGAAGAAAGACTAAATAAACTGAATCTGCTAACACTACAGGAGAGAAGGAAAAGAGGTGACATGATAATGCTATATAAGTCCATATCAGGGAAGGAGAAAATAGATATAAATGATTACTTAACATATGGAGAAGCATCAGCAAGAGGACACTGCAAAAAACTGCAGAAGAAGAGAGGTGTGCCAAAACAATTCACAATTTTAAGGATATGTACGATAAATATGGTTTAACCCGCGGCATCCCGTCGACGTTCTTTAACGTCCACACGTTTTGTCACTACCAATCCCGTCGACATACATAAACGCAAAAAAATTGCAAGGTCCCTAATTTGCACAATTTCCAATTTACACGAGTGATTTTTGGTACGTAGACACGTGACACCTTCCTCTACAAGATGCCAGACAGGGACAATGCCTTACCCAGCATGACCTCCTCCCCCCCCCTGCATGCCATTGTCTCAGCAATTCACTTGTTATCAGTGACCTGGCCAGTATAGCTATGTCATGCCACGGTACGAAATTCAGGGCCAGAGTGATTCCCCAATCAATGACAATGTGGAGGACAAACTTTACTTAGCATTAGAGGAAGAAACAGTTAGAAATGATGATCAGGTAATGTGGCAAAAAAAAAGTCAGGTACTAGTGAGTGAAACAATGCTTATAATGCCTATATTGCTGCTTGAAAACCAATATACTCTCGTACTATATATAAATTCGTACCAAGTAAATAAATAAATACCGTTTATGAGTGGTGTGAAATAGTTATCCTCCCATAGAACTCGTTTTCTTTGGTGCCAGCCTGATAGAAAACCCAGTAAGGTAAGGAGGTACTCCTACCTGCATCGAGTATTTTAAACCTCAGGTGAGCAATTTCTCTATGAATTTTCGATATTTCTAACGAAAAGCGAAGGTTTGAGCCAAAAAAAAAAAATCCTAAAATGGTCGGAATTGGGGGGAGTCAGTAGTGGAAAAGTGGTCGGGATGGGGCAGGTTAAGACACAGGACAGTACGAGCTTGACTCATTCCTGTAAAGATACAATTAGGTAAGAATTAGGTAAGGTAAGAACACACACAGGGGCGCGCGCTGTTGCTACAATAACCAAATCCCACAACCAGGAGGTCCAGTTTTAGTGTACCTTATCCAACGACATATTTTGGCAGGTGATTAGCATTCGGCCCTCAAGTGCTTTTGTTTCGTTTATTCATGTTTCCTCAGACGACAATGATCGGCTTCTGGCGGATCTCATGTCATGAAAGGGTAATTGGATGTCCGATCCGCCCTCACTTGTTTGAAAAATCTCTCCAGACCTGAATGACATTCCTTGGAGATAGCATGGATGAAAAGTCAAATGTCACCGGACTGAAGGTAACAGTAGAACATAGGGGTCTTGCTAGTGCTTTTGCTGACTGTATTTATTCTTGACCATTTATAGCAGTGACTTCCATGTGATGTAATTATTTAAAACAATTACTTATTATGCGGAAAAGACAAACTATAATTCTGTATGGTAATAATTTGTTTGGTACTTCTGACTTCACAAAGACTCATGACAATAGTTTGACAACAAATAAAGCTAGAGGAACACAAATTGTAACTATAATTGAACAAAACGTATGAAGATTTTTTTCCTTTTGCAATTTCTCACAGTATATTATAATTACATTTTTGCCACTGACCCTGAATCTCCAAAACTTTCGCATACTGTTCCGAGAGTTAAAAAGATGCAGGTAAACACACTGAAACAATTTTCCGCAATACCTAAAAAGTACTTGTTTTAGGTTTAGTCTGTTCCCCAAAGCAATGCATCTCTCATAGACACAGGCCCGTAATTAGCAATTTAATTTTGGATGTGGCTGGTTAATATCCTTTTGTACGTTATTCATGCAGAGTACGGCGATGTTTGAAGGATTTATATAACACGGAGTATAACAGTAAAGTGCAAAAAGCATAATAAATCACTTAGGAAGAGATGTTAAGGAGCTTCCTTAGCCAACGATAATACGGGCCACAATGGCTAATTGAACAGTGACCCCTGTTATATGAACTAAGTCTGTTACATGTCATTCAGACTGAACTTAGAGTACTGTCAGGCATTAGAGAGAGAAAATACAATGCGTTTACAATACATTTTATCCCTTTCCACTAAAGTATTTGGTGGTGTAGTGACAGGAATTTTAAACTAAGAAACCGTGGACTAAATCAAAACAGTTGAAATTATTTTTCATACTACATCTATTCACTCTATATCTTATATCATCTTACTATCCACACACGATAATATTGAAGACCTTTTCAGGATGAAAACCAATGATCCATTCTTATCAGGCTGGATACAGTTATCTGACTTTACAGTAGGTAAAACTAAATAAGAAATGCATCCTCTAAATAAAGGAATTAAGAGAGATTATGTAAAATAAATATTTGAAAAAAAATATAAATAAATAGAGACGTTGTACCGACGTTATTTAATCCTTTCACCGTCCACAATATTTCAGCTGTACGAGTATTTTCTGGTATGAGCCTAAATGAACCATTTGTATGTCCCTACTTGCAGGAGTGGTTCACTCGCGTGAAGGACATAATAAACTGTTTATTTATATATCTTTTAAGTTTTCTGAATTAACAGTCAGTTGAAAAGCAATTTGGCAACTGAATTTGAAGGAGCAAAAACGTGTAGATGGTTTGGCATGTGATGAGGGGCCAAAATTGCAGAGGACTGGATGGTGTACAAGTGAATATGTGGCCCACTCTACTGGGCATGGTATTCATTATTCTCCAAGTATCCAATATTCCGTCCTTATATACCCTACCACATACTGTTTCTAGGTGGGGAAAATGTCTGGGTAAGTTATTGCTTTTTACTTTTTTTTTTTTTTTTTTTTTTCAGGAGTGCTCATCTTAGTGACCCTCTGAACCTGCAGCTGATAATATCCCGAAACTTTGCTAAACTAGATGGCACTTCCCCCTTGTATATAGGCAGAGAAAAGCTACTACAGCTTTCGATAGCCTGGCCGGTGCCTCATGATGCCCCCTACACACCTCAAATTGATAAATGTCTGCGGATTATAACGCAGGTGGGTAAATGAATTTATTAATTCGGCTGATTATGTTTTTTTACCCGAAGTCACTCGTTGTCTGAGTAACAATGACTACAGATAGTAATATTTTTAAAGGTGTCGTAGTAAAGAAGTTATTTATTTCACAAGGATGATGTCTCATATATTCTGTTTTTGCACCTTCCAAGCACTTTTATTCAGCTGCGGTTAAATCCATAGTAGTGAACGAGTCATCACTAATTCCAAGCCTTCGAGGAGTTATATCCTGAGATGAATACAAAATTTCTGTAGATGACAAGAAAATTGAACTGAATTATTGGAAATAAAAATTATGGAGCTGCAACAGCTCGATTATATGACGTCGAATAAACGTTAAAACTTGTGTACTAAAACAAAATTGATACCTCTATCAAGAAAAAAAATTAGGAACAAAGTAAATTATCAGTCAACTGCAAATGGTGTAAGAAGTACACCTCCTTAAGAAAAATAATTTCAATCAGATAGGCACTGGCTCCTCCTACTACTAAGGAAAGAAAGTAGGCACCATCTGTCTGCTATGCCTATGGAAAAACCTCCAACGCAGGTCCACCAGACTCAGACACAGGACTAGCACGTGACGGACAGTACGGGGAACAAAGCAATCATCACAATACGGTTGAGTCCCACCATTCATCAGGAACCCATGTGCAAGCTGAGAGTGCCCAATGCGAAGCCTGGCAAGAGCCACCTCCAATCGCCGAGGCATAGAAGGGAGAACTCTTGGCACAACCACTCTCTAAAAGATTTAATTTAGCTTATTATGAGCAACACCATCCCAGTGTCTCTGCCAACACGTGCGAATCATGTTCCGCAATAAAGTTGTTACATCTGGAGCAGGATGCAGGTAGTAGGTGAGGGGCCGTTGATATGACGCAGCCTGGCTAAAGTATGTGCTCTCGCATTGTCCACCACACCAACATGTGCAGGAACCCAACAGAAATCCACACGAAGGCCACGATGGCCAAGAAGAAAAAGCCACTCTAAAATTGATGAAGCCAGTGGATGGGATGCATTAACATACTCCAGTGTGGAGAGATGACTATGGGAGTCACAAAAAATCACAAAATCATACAGGGGGAGAGTAAAAATTATTTGGAGAGCATATAAAATCGCAGTCAGCTCCGCCATGTGCATCGAAGGAAAACGAGGAAGGCAACCCCCCCTACTGAAGGAAGGGAAGACAGCACCAAAGCCTACTCCTGTATCACCCTTAGATCCATCAATATAAGCAGTGACAGAACACTCACGAGTGGAGGCATGTTCTAAAAAGAGAGACGGACACCTGAGGGGGAAGTAAGCCCTTTTTTTCCAACAACGGACCTCCAGAATGTCACACGAGGGAGTAGTCAAAAATCCACCCTTGGAATCCGATGTGGACAGACTTCCAGTCTTGGAACAGAGAGTTCCAACATAACAGACTGGAGCCTGTAACCAAAGGGCTTCAGGAAGCTTGGACGGGAGTCATAAATAGATGATTGGGAATCCTGGGAGACCATAGTATAAAAAAGTGAGTCTGGAAGGCGGTGAAGACAATACCAACATCTCATCATCAATGATTGGCGAAGCTAGGCCAGAGGGAGGGCATCAGCATCCACCAACAAAGTAGAATTCGGGGATGACCTGAATGCTCCAGTTGCCAGAGGTATAACAGCATGATGCACAGAATCTAATGTCCACAGATGGGCATCGGTTACAGAGGAGTAGACCTCACACCCATACTCAAGTCTAGGAAGGATAAGAGATCTATGCAAGGGGAGGAGGGTCTGATGATCACCACCCCAAGAGGTATGATCCAAAATCCTCAGATGACTGAAAGCTTTAATACAATTTGCCTTCACAGAACGAATATGAGGAACCCAGGTTAATCGTCTATCAAATAAAAGACCCAGAAACCGAGTCTCTTCCACACAGGATATCCTCTGATGATAAAAATACAAGTCAGGGTCTCAGTGAATCCCCAAAGATGACAAAAATGCACAGCCACTGTCTTTAGTAAAGAAAAACGGAAGCCATGAGACTTAGACCACTCAGAAATTCTATTAAGAGCCACCTGCAAATTTCTATCTGAGACATTCTACAAGCAGTGAAGGAAACTGAGAGGTTATCTACATGTAATGAGCCTCGGACACCACTGTGAAGCAAACTTACTACGCTGTTAATGGCCACTACCAAGAGAGTAACACTGAGGATACTTCCCTGTGGTACCACATCTTCAAGTGCACGAGCATTAAAGAGCACTCCTCCCACTCGGACCCTTAAAAACCGGTTAAATAAAAACTGCTAAATAAAAATAGCCAAGCACCCACGAAGACCAAACTCATGAAGAGAAAGTAAAATGCCATGACACCAAGCAGTGTCTTATGCCTTCTCTAGATCGAAGAAGACCGTGACCTGGTGTTGGTTAGTGAAGAAAGCCTCACAGACAGAAAAATTCCAAAGGACAATAGGGCATCAGTGATAGATCGCATTTTACAAAATCCATACTAGACTGGTGATAAATAATTGCCCCTCTCTAAGGAACCACATGAGCCAATAATTTACCATCTTCTCTAACTCCATGCTAACACAATAGGTCAGAGAGATGGGACAATAATTTGACACCTGCAGATGATCCTTTCCGGGCTTAGAGATGGGGATAACCACAGCAACATCCCAAGAAGACGGAAACTCTAAAGTAGGCCTACACCAAATTCCATTATATAGCGCCAGTAAAAAGGAAAGGGATTTGTCAGACGTATGGAATATCATCACAGCCTAAAGATGAGTCATGATACTTTGACAAATCGCCCGAAGCTCAGAAACAGAAACGGGGACATTGTAAGACTCTCCCCCAGAAGATTCGAAGCACAGGCTACAGGATTCCAATCTCTGACATTGGTATGCTGAAGGCATACACAGCAGCAAAATGGCTGACAAACGATTCAGCAAGCACGAAGGGATCAGTCATAACCCCACCTTCATCAGATAAAACAGGAGGGGAAGGAAGAGGAAATTTACCAGAAATCTGTCTGACCTGGTTTCACACTTGGGTGAGAGAAGTCCTCCACAGAAGGGAAGAAAGATACTCTCGTCATGCAGCATGTCTGGCCTCCTTCAACACGCGACGTGCATAAGCATTTGCCCTCCGAAAAGCCTTCAGATATAGAGTGTCCCCACGATGGCAGCAAAGCTGAGAGAAGGCAACCTGTTTGGCCTTCACATCAGAGGTGCATTCAGGGGTTCACAAGGGAACTGTATGTTTAGGAAATCGACCAGAAGTCTTGAAAATAGATAAAAGAGCTGCAGAGTGCATTATATCAGTTATAAACACCACCGCCTAGTCAGTACTACCAAAACTGTCCACAACGCAGTCAGTGGAACAATTCCCTGAAGAGTGGCCAGTTCGCCTTATGCAGGAGCCAGTGAAAAAGACGGCATTTTGGCTCACCCAGCAGAAGTTAAAATAATTGGGAAGTGGTCATTGTCATGCAAATCAGGCAACACACCCAATCTAAAAGCTAATACAGCAGTAGGTGAGCACAGAGACAAATCAATGGCTGTGAAAACACCAGTCTGACCATGAAAGTACATCACTTCAACTGAACTCAACAACTTGAACTCTTCACCCCCCACAGAAGAAGCCAGCATGGCACCTCTAGGGTTGGTCATACTGTCACTGCACAGTGGGTGACGACTATTCAGATCACCCAGTAAAAGAAAGGGGGGCTGGTAGGTCACGAACAAGGCGAACAAAATCTACCTTTTAACAAAAACACTTGGAGGGAGATAAAGACTACACACCGTGTATTGACGGCGAAGGAAAATCTGAATGACAACAGCCTGCAGTGGAGTAGACTCAGGCCAGTGAACCAGACATCACAGCACACTAGGAGAGCAGTACCACCATGATGTCCTTGACTAGGATGAGGATCAGAATAAAATAACTAGTAACCTGGAGGACTGGAAAGAGCAGCATCCTCAACCATGGTCTCCTGGATACATATGCATACTGGAGAAAAGCAGGCAATAAGACAATACAATTCCTCCCAACCACCATATAAACCAAGACAATTCCATTGAATTATAGATCCCCTAACAGAGTGGTATTATATCAGGTTACATCCAGGACCAGACTTCTGGACACTGGGAACCTTGACGGGTTTCTGAGTATCAGGTCGAAGATTAGGTTTAGTAACAAGTTTCCTAACCACAGCTAATCCCTTGGATAAGGAACCCAAGATACACAAATTGGAAGACGGCAAAAGGGAGGAGGAAGAAGAAGGCTGGATAATGGTCTTTTTTTGTGGTGGAACAAGAGATGGCATCGTAGGGGGACTGCCAGCTGTCTTACCCGAAACAGAGCAGGCAGTGCCATCCCAAGGAGAAGTACTATGAGTAGAACACCCCATAGTACTAGGATCATGAGAGGGCAAAGTCTCACGCAGCTGAGGAGGTGCATCAGTGATCCAGGCATCCCCATTGTCGGATGGAGGTCGGACCTTAGCAAAACACCATCCTCAGCCTGCATTCGTGTAAATCCCTGAGAATCCCGAGCAGAATGAGCAGTGGGCTCCACAGCAGAAACATTTAGTGGTAGGGTTTCAGTCTCTGAGCATTTTGAGGAATCATCATGATGCTTGCCATGCACAGGAGGCATATCGGGTTGTAAGGTTACGTCCATTCATATGGACGTCCACCACAACTATGGAAGGGCAGCACCCCTATTCCATTTAAGTGGAGGCAGAAACAGGGATGGAAGATGGTATTGAAACAATAGTCTCACAAGAAGTAGGATCCCCAAGGATGACAACATGGAGATCACAAGAAAGAGGCTAAGGTGATGGCACAGTTCGAGGAACCTTTGGAAACCTAGGATGCCACACAGAACCACCAGAAAGGACAGAGGCATAAGTAATCTCTGATTGGAGAAGTTGAGTCTGGGCTCTCTTCCTTGCATAATGAAAAGAAATCTTCTCATGGGTACGAATAGGTAAGATTACCCTTTCAAAGCTATAGTGAGGGCATTGTCAAGAAGAAACAGCATGGGCACCCCCACAATGATAGCATTTAGTAGGCCCCTGACAGACACCATCATGGGAGGAACTACCAGAAGAAACACAAATACCAGAAAGATCTCCCTGTGCCCGGCAACAAGAGTGGCTAACATGCCCATACCCTGACAGTGGAAACATCTCATTGGGGTCGAAACATAGGGCTTCACAGGAAGAGCGAGCCATGCAAGTTTCACAGAAGCAGGTGACGTTAATCTGTCAAAGGTCAGGAACAGGGTCATAGTTGGAGTCGAACACCATCGATTTTCTTCTGTACCCAGTCAACATGTATAATGCCAGAAGAGTATATTTCATTCAATAACCGGGTCTCATGGTATCGGAGAAGGTCCAGGAGTAAATGACCCCCTTACACTGGTTAAAAGTGGCATGAGGTAGAGGAGACATACTGTGACCAGATACGGGAGTCAGAGTCAAGAGACAGGAGCTCTCTGCTGGGAAGGGCACCTCAGTAAGTACCATATGCTACCATTCCCTTGGGTTGAGATCACTGGTTCACGGCCACATGAAGAAACAATGGCATGGTGCAATTTGAAAATGTCTACATCCAGTACTGAGCCACCCACATAGGATTTCAGCACTAAATACTTACCTGTAGGAAAGGTCTCCTGCATACCTTCTGGAGCCAAACTAACCCGATATGACCTTCTCCTGATCCCAGTTGAATGCTATGTCAGAGGAAGATAGTCCCATGAGGCCTGGAAAGGTTACAGAGTGGCAATGAGGAAGGAAGCCTGTGAAGAATGACCATGGACAGATGTGGTCTTGTCAATAGCATTTTTATGTAAAGAAGACATTAAATATACTACATAAACTTCATTTCCCCACACCTCCACCTACCGTGGAGCCCAACAAGGGGAGTTCATATGCCAGGGATAGCACCACTGGCGACCTCAGAGTTAGCGGAGGAGTAAACGCAAGTGACCACCAACCCGGACAAGGGTGACTCCAGGGCGATAGGAGCCACCAGGCCCCCCAGTGCCCACTTCACCCTAGCCAATGCATGACCAGCCGATTGACCTGGTCTGGCCCAACTAGGCAGCCTGTCTAGCCAGAATAGGGGACCCAAGAGGTGTATTGCTAGCTGCAGCATGCAACATTCAGTATCACTCAACCCCCAGGACTCCCGTCTCCCAGCATTATGGGACGCCATGCATGGTAAACATGTGGGGAGGCAACAGTCCCATCCTAGATGGCAAATGGGCATGGAATAAACAACATCACCGGCAGGCCTCCTCTACCAGTGATGTGGAGCATGCTTAGTCCACGTGGCTGTAAAATACAGAACCCTACAAAAGTTGGCACACCTCCAGAGTAGGTGGCACTGCCAGCCACGCTTCTAGCCCCATCACCACGTCAAGGTGACGCACCTCAGTGGAGGAGTGGAGGACTATATATCTTCTTAGAGCAGGAAGAGTCTTGTCTCCTACCATAGTCTCCTGAAGGCAAACACTGAAGGTGAAACTCAGACACAAGCAGTTGAAGTTCCATCCATTTTGCTCAAACACCTCAAAACCGCACTAGAGAGCAACTATTACTGGACAGGGTTTGGCTGTTTATCTTCATACAAATGATAACATAGTTTTGCTACAGCTTCTAAAGAATATAAAAGGTGGGTTACATACTCTGCCGCTACATTTAACCCTCCAAAACCCCGATTTGCTGCACGTGGGATTTTGTGGAGAAGGTTCTTAGTGCACTAACATTTGTCTATCAGGTCATAGTCCCAAAGATAATTGAACCCAACCTGGGGTTCCCTCCTTATTTATGTTTTGAAAATGTGCCGAACCTTCATCCAAGGGGAGTAATGGCTTCTACTGGGTTAAACTAAGGAAAAGAAATCTCGTTTTGAAGTAATTTTAAACTTTTAATGAACTGAAAAACAAAAGCATTCAGGGTCCAAATACTAATCACTTTCAAAATATCTTGGCTACCTACAAACCTAATTTTAAGAAAATGGTTCTATCCATTACTGATATATTGACAAAAGTGCAGTTTTATGTATGACGGCTGGTATTCGGCCGCCTTTGATCAAATCCTCATCAAAAGTTAATCACTTTTGCCCGTTCACATATTTGCTGTTTCTTCATGGTTTGGTGGAAATTCCTCCACAACTTTTCGAGATACATCGGGAACACACACACACACACACACACACACACACACACACACACTAAAAAATGCAAAGAATCTTATGGAAAAAGATGAGTTAAAAAATGTATGGATAAAAAGATGCCTAACACACGAGGAACTGGAATTTCTGAAAGAAAAGAGGGAGGAAGCAAAAACAAAAAAATGAGGGAAGATCAGAGGGGGAGAAGAATAAGTTATTTTACAAAGTAATTGGATTGCGGGTACGAAAGTGGTACATAAACAGGAGGGAATAAAAGGGAGGAAGGCAGCAGAACGAAATTATGACATGTATATAAACAAGATGATTAAGTTGATGTAGTCAAATGTGGATGGAATGGTATCTAACTTATTAGAGATGAATGATTATGTCAGAATATGAACCACATATAATAAGCCTAACTGAAACAAAATTAACACCAAGGATATCGAATGACATCCTAAACTTAGAGGAATATAATATATGGAGAAGCGATAGGAACTTAAAAAAAGGAGGTGGAATTATAATATTAACTAAGAAAAATTTAATAGTCAGAGAAATAGAATTAGATATACCCTCACAAGTAGAACTAATTGCAGTAGAGATAAATACATCTGAAGGGAAAGTAATTGTAGCCAATTTGTACATGCCACCCAAATCAAACACATGGGAAAGAGACGAATATGAGGACCTGGCGGAGAGTACAATTCAGAGTTTAAGAGCATTACTACAAAAAATGGAAGAGAAATCGTAAAGAATTATACTAACTGGAGATTTTAATACATATATAAATTGGAATACTCTAGATATAATAAGCAAAGAAAGCTGTTGGGACCAAAAGCTCCTGGATCTTGTGCAAGAGTTTTTCCTAACGCAACATGTAAGGGAAAGCCCCAGACAAAGTGGACTCGATGTGCCCTCAATGCTAGATCTCATATTTACTAGGCAAGAAAACGATATTGAAAATTTAATATATCACCCTCCATTCGGCAATAGCGATCATGCAGTACTACTTGCAATTTCAGGATTGCATATGACATAGATAACAGCAATGAAAGTTACAAAAAGAGTCAAAACTATAAAAAGGGAAACTACTATGACCTAAAGAAGTACTTTTTAGAAATTCCTTGGGAAAAGGAGCTTAGAGGTCAAGATTTAAATGCTATATATGAAAAATTCTGTGAACTTTATGAAATAGGAGTCCAGAAGTACATTCCACAGCACAAAGAAGCAGAAAAGAAAAGAAAGAAATGGTTAAGTACAGAATGTAAAAAATCAAAAGAAAAAAGAGATTTGTTGTGGAATAGATACAGAAGACACAATAGTGAAAGGGCATATAGTAATTACAAACAGGCAAGAAACGATTATACAAGAATAAGGAGGGAAGCGCAAAAATAGTTTGAGGAGGATATCATAAATAAAAGTAGTGATCAACCAAAGCTATTTTACAGCTACATCAGAAGCAATACCAAAGTAAAAGATAAAATACAATCCATTACGGACGATGGAATCACCTATCCACAAAAGAAGGATATTTGTGAAGCACTAAACAAGAATTTCCAATCAGTTTTTACAGAGGAAAAAAAAAATTGAGAGGGATTATGTGGAACATGCATGCCCACACATACTACCAGATATACAAACGTCAGAAAAAGAAATACAGTAGGAGCTAAGTAAATTAGACAAAGGAAAAGTAAATGGTCCTGAGGAAATTTCATTTTGGGTGCTATGTGAATGTGCAAAGGAGTTAAGTAAACCATTATTTTTAATTTTCAAGAAATCCTTGAATCAAGGTAAACTACCTGATATTTGGACGAAAGCAAACATTGTTCCCTTATTCAGAAAGGGAATGGCCAAAATCCACTTAACTACCGACCAGTATCACTAACAAGTGTTGTAAGCAAGGTATTAGAAAAGCATATAAGAAAGGCTTGAGTAAATCATCTAGAAGAACACAGTATGATAACAGAAAGACAGTTTGGTTTCAGAAAAGGAAAATCATGTGTTACTAATCTGTTGAGCCACTGTGACAGAATAACAGACACATTACAGGAAAGAGAAGGATGGGCGAACGGTATCTATTTAGATTTCAAGAATGCATTTGACACAGTACCACACCAAAGACTTTTATGGAAACTGTACCATCAAGGAGGAATTCAAGGCAAACTGTATTGTTGGATGCAAGATTTTCTCATGATAAGAAAAATGAGAACAGTACTAAGGGGAAATTACTCATCATGGAAAGAAGTGACTACTGGAGTACCACAGGGCTCAGTGCTGGCACCAATCATGTTTTTAGTGTATATAAATGATATAGACAGTAACGCTGGAAATGAAAGCTATCTAAATATGTTTGCAGATGATGCAAAAATACAAAGAATGATTACTACCACAGACTCTTGGAAAGAGCTACAAGAAGAATTAAATAAACTTCATGAATGGAGTAATACATGGCAAATAAAATTCAATGTGGACAAGTGTCATGTAATCAAGTTTGGTAAAAGTGGAAAAAACCTGATGGGATTATACATTAGGAAATAAAACCCTACACACATCAGAAAGAGAGAAGGACCTAGGTGTGATTGTCAATAACAGACTATCTCCGGCTAACCACATCAGTGAGATGGTACGGAACATGTATACACTGCTGCTAAAATTAGAATAGCGTTTCCATACATAAATGATGACATGCAAAGAAAGATAATAACATCAATTATCAGACCAACCCTGGAGTATGCATCAGTAGTCTGGAGTCATCTCAAAAAATACATAGACAAGACTGAAAAATTTCAAAGGGCTGCTACAACATGGGTACCAAGCCTAAGTCTTTCACACGATGAAAGATTAAATAAACTGAATGTACCAACACTACAGGAGAGAAGGAAAAGAGATGACATGATTATGCTATATAAATGCATATCAGGGAAGGAGAAAATAGACATAAATGACTACTTAACGTATGGGGAAGCATCAGCAAGAGGACACTGCAAAAAAATGCATAAGAAGAGAGGCGATAAAGACGTAAGGAAATTTAGTTTCCCAAATAGAGCAATTGATCAGTGGAATGCACTACCGAATGAAATAGTGTGTGCCAAAACAATTCATAAATTTAAGGATATGTACGATAAATATGGTTTAAGACACGGGAAAGTACGAGCTTGACTCATTCCTGTAAAGATACAATTAGGTAAGAACACACACACACACACACACACACACACACAGAATTCATAGTTGAAGAGCATTCATATATAGAATGGAAAAGGAATATAAAATAATTATATTAACTGGAGACTTCAATATAAAAATATATTTTAATACTTTAGATGTAAGAAGCCATGAAAGCTGTTGGGATCAAAATCTCCTGGATCTTGTGCAAAAGTTATTCCTATAAATCATGTACTGGAAAACACCAGAAAATGAGGACTTTATGATCCATCAGTACTAGATATTATATTTACTAGGCAAGAAAATGATATGACATTACAATGTATCACCCTCCATTCTGTAAAAGTGACCATGCAGCTTTAAATTGCAACTACAGGATTGCATATGACATAGTTATCAGTAAGTTACGAAAAGAGCCTAAATTACAAAAAGGGCAACTACCATGACCTAAAGAAGTGCTTCTTAGAAACAGATTGGGAAAAGGAGCTTAAAAGGCAATATTTAAATGTTATATATAGAAAATTCTGTGAATTTTATGAAATAGGAGTCCAAAAGAACATCCCTCAGCACAAGGAAACAGCTAAAAATAAAGAAAGGGTTTAATACGGAATGAAAAAAAGAAAAAAAAAATACTGTGAAATAAATACAGAAGACACAATAGTGAGAAGACATATAAAAACTAGACAAGAAATTATTATACAAGGATAAGGAGGGAAGCTCAAAGACAGTTTGAGGAGGACATTATAAATAAAAGTAGTGTTCAACCCAAGCTATTTACATATACATTGGAGGCAAAACGAAAGTCAGAGATAAAATACAGTCCATTATGGACGAGGGGATCATCTATACACAAGAAAAAGATAACTGTGAAGCACTAAATAAAAATTTCCAATCAGTTTATACAGAAGAAAATAATTTTGAAAAAGATGATATTGAACATGCCTGCCCACACATATTACCAGATATGTAAATATCAGAAAAAGAAGTACAGGAAGAGTTAGGTAAATTAGACAAAGAAAAAGCATATGGTCCTGATGAAATTTCAGGTTGGATTTTCCATGAATGTGCAATAGAGTTAAGCAGACCTTTATATTTAATATTCAAGGAATCCTTAGGTCAAGGCAAACTACCTGATATTTGAAAGAAAACAATCGTTCTTCACTTCAAGAAAGGGAGTAGACAGAATCCACTCATCTACCGACCAGTATCACTGGCCAGTGTTGTAATATACTAAAGAAGCTGTTAAGAAAAGGTTGTGTAAACCATCCAGAAGAATACAGTATGATAACATCAAGGCAGTTCAGTTTCCGGAAGGGAAAATCATGTGTTACTTAACTATTAAGCTACTATGATCGAGTTACAGAAACATTACAGAAAAGAGAAAGGTGGGTGGACAGTATCTATTTAGATTTCAAGAAAGCATTTGACAGAGTACTGCACCAAAGACTTTCATGGAAACTGTACGATCAAGGAGGACTCCAGGGTGACCTGTACTATTGGATGGAGGATTTTTTCACAAAAAAAGATATGAGAACAGTACTAAGGGGAAGTTACTCATCATGGAGGGTTGTGACTAACGGAGTTCCACAGGTGCTGGCACCAAATGGGGGCGGGCAACCTTTTCAAAGTGAGAACCAGATGAGACTTTTGGGAGCAGCCCACTGGCTGGAGTGACAAATGAGAACACAAAAGTGACTACATACAAAAAAAATTATTGGAAAACATGCAAATAAAATCTATATCAGGATATAGACTTCCGCACATGAAAGGGTGGAACATGTTTGATCTCGTGGGTTAAGATCTCAAAACATCTATGAACTTGAAAAGTATTACATGCATACATGGATATGTAACAAGTGTGTACCCGCCTTAAAGAGTGACACATATATCCTCTCACTGCGGAAGTCCTACTGACACTGGCGTCTGGCAGGATGGCACAAAGATTGTATCACGCGGGGTGAGGGGAGCGCCAAGTTGCCAAATAGTATCTGCCAGCCACATGCGGCCGGCAGATGCTATTTGTCAGAATGTAATTTGTTTTGGCTGGGGTTTCATGGGCTGGATTGCTATGCTCATGCAGAGCAGGTTGGCGGGTAGGATGCTGCACCTTCGTGGGTCGGATATTGCCCGCGGGCCGGAGGTTGCCCGCCCTTTGTATATTTAAATAACATAGTAACATTGGAAATGGAAGCTATCTAAATATGTTTGCTGATGATGCAAAAATACAAAGGAGAATTAGTAACACAGATTCTTGCAGACAGCTACAAGGAGAATTAAATAAACTTCATGAATGGAGCAATGAATGGCAAATGAAATTTAATGTGGACAAGTGTCATGGAAGTAAGTCTGGTAAAAGTGAAAAAAAAGACCAGACTAGAATTATAAGTTAGGAAGTTCAACCCTACACATATCAGAAAGGGAGAAGGAACAATGAGTGATTATCAATAATAGACTAGCTCTGCCTGACCACATCAGTGGGAAAGTACATAACATGTATGCACGGCTTGCTAATATGAGAACAGCAGTAACATATATAGTGTAACTGAAGACATGGTGAGAAAGATAACATCATTCATCAGACAAGCCCTGGAGGATGCGTCAGTAGTCAGGAATTCTCATCTTAAATAACACATGGATAAGACTGAAAAGTACAAAGGGCCACTACAAGATGGGTACCAAGCTTAAAGGATCTAAGGCTACGAAGAAAGACTAGAAAAATTCAATCTACCAACACTGCAGGAAAGAAGGAAAAGAGGAGACATGATAATGCTAAAAAAATGCATCTAAGGGAAAGACAAAATATATATAACTGAGTATATAATGTATGGGGAAGCCTCAGCAAGAGGACACTGCAAAAACCTACTAAAAAGAGAGGCGATTAAGACGTAAGGAAATTCAGTTTCCAACGAGGGCGATTGATTAGTGGAATGCACTACCGAATGATATAGTGTGTGCCAAAACTCTTCATAAATTTAAGGATATGTAGGTTAAAAATGCTTTAATACACGGGACAGTATGAGCTTGACTCATTCCTGTATAGATACAATTAGGTAAGAACTATTACGTAAGAACACACACACACACACACACACACACACACACACACACACACACACACACACACACCTGTATAGATAAAATTAGGAAAGAACTATTAGGTAGGAACACACACACACACACACACACACACACACACACACACACACACACACACACACACACACACACCTGTATAGATAAAATTAGGAAAGAACTATTAGGTAAGCACACACACACACACACACACACACACACACACACACACACACACACACACACACACACAATCTATCGCCTCGCCTTGCTAAAAGCGGACGATAAAAATCATTACTTGTCTGTAGCATCCCATTTTTTTATGGGTCTGGTAACAGTGTGTATTATGAAGAAGTATGAAATATCAAACTCTTATACCAGAATTAAGTTAAATAGTCAGCATGTACAGAGAAAACCATATTGAAACACAAATATATAACTGACCTATTTGTTTTTTTCCTCTCAACACTGCCTAATAATTAAGTTATTTTTGTTATAAAAGCCTCGTTACTCCATCTGAACAGGTAGTTGATACCCCTCTAGTAAGGATTCCGTATGACAAATTAGGCAATTTTTTCACATATAAGATATTCTGTATCTGGAATCGTCTACCAGCACAGGTAGTTGACACTCCGTCGACAGAGCAGTTCAGAGTAATGCCAGACCTGACTTTGTGGTAGATGGATATTTCCTCCAGTTTCCTAGCCTACCTTTTTTACCTCGGGTTAGGTGTACTTCCTTTTCCGTGCCCATTTCGCAGATGGGAGAGGTGGGTGGAGAGAGCCTTCATCTCTACTATACTTTCCTCTCACTAACAAAATTACAACTATTACCTGGTAAATGCATTCTAGGTACTTCCAAGGTATAGGTCGCAAGACCTTCTGAGGTACTACTTCTCCTTGGAAATCCCCCCCTCCCTCTTTCTGTGTCTGTTTAAGAAACATTTCCTATAATGTATTATCCTAGGGACTTATGGGCGAAAATCGGTGAAATCTGCCTATACGTTGACTATATTTGAGAGGCATAAAAGGTGGTGATTTTTTTGTTATGATTTAAGTATGTATTTGTAATGCAGAGTAAAAGCCTGTAAGAAGATCACCTAAGAATAAAACTGATGCTGTGAAATCTTTCTACATAAAGGCATTATATTATATTGGCAGAAACTAATAAATGACGGATTTTGCAAGAAGTGTTAACGAATCTTGTTCCGGCAACTGTTCATGTGCCTGTGGGAGCAGGTTTGTAACAAACAGTTTTGTCAGTTCGTGGCAAGTGGCCCTTCCTAATGTAACATATACTTCATGTGTAGCCCAAACATCATATTGATCGAATTTTAAACCTGTATCCCCTCAGTAACATGGAGATACATAGGAATATATCAGACGGTTCTATAAATCACATTAGTCCTACACAGGCCTATTCACCGTAGAATTATCATTATCAAAAGCTCAAAAAATGGAAATAATACTTTAAATTAAAAGATTATTAAGAAATTTGAGGATGGATAACATTTACTTGTAACCTATATAGGTAATGTTCTACATAGCTGATGCTTGAAGCAAAGCTATATGACTTAAATGAGATAATCTTTTCCATAGAAGACTCTGTCCAGCTATTAAACACCAGAGTTTTATACATTTTTGCCGAATGTAACTTGAAAATATATCATCATCCGGACCTCCTTTCCCACCCTAGGGAAGGGTGAGGAAATATATCTGCGTTCGTATTTTTATAAAGTGCTTATTTATATTTTCATCCTGTAACAAAGTAGGAAACATTCTTTAGCATTATACAGTATCTAATACATATAATTTATCAACATTAAAAAGTATTGGACCTCATTAATTTTCACTGCACTAAGATATTTTTTTTTATTTTGCGAAATACTGCGCTAATTATACGACTCATATGCACCTTTTTCCTCGAAGAGTATATAAAACAATAAATGCGAGACGAAGATTACGTTCCCCAATAATAAAATAAAGAAGTAATTACGTATGGTGCAGCCTGACTGTTCAAAAGTATGCTACATATGAGCAAGTAACGACAATATTGTTTTAGACCACAGTACGGTATATCGAAGTACGCCAAACAGACGGATAATATGTGGTGATAGTATCACTCAGTACGAGGGGGCGGCACAGTATTCTTAGGGGTTGCTTGAATTATTACCCAACCAGCCACTGTCTGAGTAAGAGACAGGAGTGACCAGCTTAGACTGATGAATTATAGTTAACGATTTTGCTTTATCAGAGTTGTAAAATAGATTGTTAAATCGATTTTTATTATGTTGTATTGCCATTAAACACTGTACATGTAACGTTATGCATATACGGGGTGACTACACACAAATTTTGTATGTCCAGTGCATTAGAATATAGAAGAGTAAATATAATTGTTATAACACTATTGGTTAAGAAATTCCTGCACAGTTTACATAAAAAACTAAAACATTTACTACACTGGGACCAGCTGAAGTCTGTTTTAGGTTCTTCCACGACTCACTACTGCAACTTTCTGTTTTCAGGCTGGTCTGTATGAGCAGTGGAAAAAGGAAACACTGGAAGCCGCTGCACGTGAAAGTCGAATGAAGCAGAGGGAAGAAATAAAACAGCAGGGACAGGATGGAGTAGAACACAGCCAAACAAATTTCAGGAGTCTGTCAATTATCCATATACAGGGACCTCTGTTGCTTCTCCTGGTGGGAATCACCCTGGGCAGTGTGGCCTTTGTAGTGGAGAGGCTGCTGGTGTCGAAGCCTCACCCTTCCTCTACACCGGGACCTATGAGACTAACATTAGACTGATTAATTTTGCATATGATTCCCGGAAGCAGATTTTTTTTTTCTTTTACTGATATAAAACAGGCCCATAACATAATTTAGTATTTGACCCCTTCAGCCTTAGGGCATCATTTCTGTTGTGCATTCATACTATTGTTAATCAATTGGAGGAAACATGAATAATGTAGAAAAGGCATCCAGGGGCAGACAGTGTATTAATATTGTATTTTGAGCATTAAGAAAAAAAAACTATTTCACAAGAGGTTTATGCAAAGTCAGATTAAGAGAAAAATAAAAAAGTAATTCACATGATTTTTTTCTTCAAATCTATAACACCTCATAATAGAAAAGTGTTATCGTTAACTATTCTTGCTACTTTTAGGCTTTGAATATAAAGTGAAAGCAATATGACCCCAATTCTTAACCTGCCGTATCGTGGCAGATTTTTCAACACTGACCCCCCCAGTCCCGACAGATTTTGGATTTTTGGAAGGGGGCTCAAACCTCCGCTTTTGGTGAGAAACGATGGCAAATCAGAGAGAATGTACTCACCTGAGTCGAAACAGGAAATCCTCCGCACACCTGGTACCGTGTTCTCTGGAGACACGCTGCTACTGTCCCTTTTTCTATGGTAGGGGTAAGTATTGAAATTGACTCAGAATAGGCAGATATTTATTATTTTGGTACAAAGTAACATGTACTACAAGAATATATAGGTTTTCACACATAATACTTTTCCACTAACATTTTACCCGTTTCCACTTTATATAACTGTTATCACATATTTACAGGATTTACTATTATACTGAGCGTCATATTATCGCATATTTACAGGACTTACTATTACAGTGAGTGAACTGACTATGAGTGTTGTTTCAAATTACATTCCATTTTTCAACTTACATAATACTTTTCCACTAACATTATACCCGTTTCCGCTTTACATAACTTAACACATATTTACAGGCATGGAAGTGAAAAAGTTAGTACATGACAGTATTGTGATACCAACTCTAACGTACGGAAGTGAAGCTTGAACATTGTTGGAAGGACACAAGTCAAGAGTGAGAGCAGTGGAAATAAGTTATTTAAGAGGAGCCTGTGGAGTCACGTGGAGAGACAGGCTGACGAATGAGGATATAAAAGAGCGTTGTGGTGTGGATGTGGATGTGATAGAAAGCGTTATGAGGAACACACTGAGGTGGTTTGGCCATGTGGAGAGGATGGAGGGTGAAAGACTGACGAAGAGAGTGTATGTGAGTGAGGTGGAGGGGGGAAGAGGGAGAGGGAGGCCGAGGATGAGATGGAGGGATGGGGTGGAGAGGTATATGAGACAGGGGGGTGTGAGTTGGGAGCAGGGCAGTGAAATGACGGGGGGCAGGGCGACTTGGAGGCGATTTGTTTGTGGCCACCCCAAACGGGATTGAGGCGTCTGGCAATAGATAGATAGACAGACAATTATTATAATGAGCATCATATTATCGCATATTTACAGGCCTTACTATTATAGTGAGCAAACAGTGACTGTTGTTTCAACTTACATTCCATTTTTCAACTTATATAATACTTTTCCACTATCATTATACCCATTTCCACCTTGTATAACTGTTATCACATATTTACAGTCATTACTATTATACTGAGCATCATATTATCACATATTTACAGGTCTTCCTATTTTAGTGAGTGTCTTATTATCACAAGCACACACAGTATCAGTAATGTACCTGGGTGTGGTATTCCTGGAAACATGGCTCAATGCACAACCTTTCGTTGCAATCCACACACCCGTACATAGTGTCTTTTCTCGTAGTGGTGTGCCTCATTTTGGACTGGCTGCATACGTGACAAGGGTGCTGGAGTCTAGGACGGTTCGGTTGAGGAGGGATGCTGAGGAAGTGGCCTCCTGTGAGGCATAAGGGAGTCTGGGCGACAGTGGCGGGGCGGGTGCGGTGGTGGGGCCTGTCCTCTGCATATCTGGTGATAATTTCACGAGACAGCTTCCTCACAAACCCCTCGAAGGTCTCAGAGGTTCCCATTGTCAAGGCGTGGAGGTAGTGTGTGTTGAGTACAGTGATGTCGAGCAAGTGGAAAAATAGCTTTTTGTACCAGTTCATTGTGGTCCTGGCACACTGCACACTGGAAATCATGGAGTCAGACTGGTCTGCTTGCCTCATGCTGACATTCAAGTCCAGTACCGACTCCAGTTTCCAAACGAGGAGCATCCTCTCACTGCAGTATTCCACAGAGTCTGTGCGGTGCATGAAGGGGCGATGTACTGTCGACAGGAGGCAAACTTCCCTGTTGTGGTTCCATACTGTGGCGAGGATGTTATTCGCCTTGAAGAATTCACCTCATTCTTGTCAAGTTTCCTCCCAACCTTGACCATGTGCCAACGGTTTTTCTTGACTGTGCCACAGACTCCGGTGTTGTGAAAGTGGAGGTACTGAGCAAGAAGGGGGCTAGTGTACCAGTTGTCCAGGTACAAGGCGTGACCACGATGAAGGTACTCCTCTATCATTGTCTACACCACAGTCCCAGAGAGTCCAACACTTTGATCTTCTATTATGTCTGTCTGTGCACTGGTGTACAAGACTATGTCTTGCACATAACCGGTTTTACAGTCACACATATCAAAGATCTTGAACCCAAAACAGTGTCTCTTGCTGGGTATGTACTGGGGAAAAGAAATATTGCCTCTCCACAACATGAGACTCTCGTCTATCACAAGGTCTCTGAAAGGATAGAAGGATGAGTGGAACTTTTCATGCAGGTGATCAAATACCATCCTTATTCTCCTCATTCTGTCAGTGTTATCAGCATTAGCAGGGTCGTTGACATCGTAAAAGTGGAGGCAGCTCAGAATTTGCTGGAATGTATTATGACTCATTACCTTCCCAGAGAAAGGTGTGCTGGTCAATGGGTCTGTGGACCAGTATCCCAGAATTTGTCTTTTCCATACAATACCCATCAAGAGAACTAGAGCCAAAGAGATGAACATCTCACCTGCGGTAACTGGGAAGTCATATTGTTGGGAGTGCCTGCTTGTCGTACCTTCATGCTTGCTTTTGCGGTGCTGGCTGCTTGCAAATAGATTCGTCTGCTCCACAAACTCCTCACCAAAGAACAGATGGAAGAAATCCACCCTAGTGGAGCCTGCATGGAGTCCAGGAGCTGTGCAGCCAGACCGCCACTCCTCAATGAAGGGGTGAATGATGGATGTGAAGTCACTCCCAGCTTCCCAGTCCCATGACACACAAACGTCTCCAGCCTCATCTCCATCGTCACCTTTGTCGGGGTGTGGAGGAGAGGGTGGTGGGGGTGGTTGGGGAGGTGGAGAGCAGTGCCCTTCCCCACTCACACTCCTCTTCTGTCTCCCTTTTCTTTTCTCCTTTCCCTTTCCTTCCTTTTCCTTCCTTTCCCCACATCACGGGGCTGTGGGGAGGAAACGCGGGAATCTTGCAGGGAGAGGAGGTGCTAGGGTGTGGCTCCTCCTCACCTACCCGCTGCCCAGGTGCACCACCACATGCTCGCCTGAGAGCTGCGTCCCCGCCACTTCCACTTTCCCTTTCACTTATCACGGCCACCCTATCACTCCTGTCTTCCCCAGACAAAGCACAAGCCTCATACCTTACTTTCCTCCTCATTGCGCCTTCGGCTCCCATCAGCGAAATCCTTTCCCTCACCAACCACGAGGTAACACCACGTCATATGGCTACGTCCTCGTCCTCATCCTCTTCAGACCCTTCTTCTGGAGAAGGTGCATGCATGTGGTTGCGTGCAGGCTGGCCTTCCCTCGCCTTACGGTATGTGACATACTGCCGCTTCCTTGGCGACAGTACCTCCTCATCATTGCTGCTCATTTCGTTGTCAGGCACCACATAGTCCATGTCCTCCACATTGTCATCTAGTGGAGAATCACTGTTGCCTGTGAAGGCATAGAGGGCGGCTTGAATTTCGTCATCAGAGAGACCTCGGCGCACCATGTCTGTTCGGGGTCACTGCTAACAGGTGAATGACTGAGACAAGGGCACACGCGGGTCACACAGGGTCAGGGAGCATCCCCGTCTGGCGGCGGGTAGAGGAAGCTGTTCCGCATATATATACCGAAAATCTATCTATCTATCTATTGCCAGACGCCTCAATCCCGTTCGGGATGACCACATACAAATCGCCTCCACGTCGCCCTGTCCCCCACCATTTCACTGCCCTGCTCCCAACTCACACCCCTCTCTCTCGTATACCTCTCCACCCCATCCCTCTGTCTCATCCTCGGCCTCCCCCTCCCTCTTCCCCCCTCCACCTCACTTACATACAGTCTCTTTGTCAGTCTTTCACCCTCCATCCTCTCCACATGGCCAAACCACCTCAGTTTGTTCCTCCCAGTGCTTCCTATCACATCCACATCCACACCACAATGCTCCTTTATTTCCTCATTTGTCAGCCTATCTCTCCATGTGACTGCACAGGCTCCTCTTAAATAACTCATTTCCACTGCTGTCACTCTTGACTTGTGTCCTTCCAGCAACGTCCAAGCTTCACTTCCATACGTTAGAGTTGGTATCACAATACTGTCATGTAGTAACTTTTTCACTTCCATGCTCACTTCCCTGCTTTTTATCACTGCTTCCAAGGAACCAGCAATCTTTCTTCCCTGCTGTACCCTTTCAAGCACTTCACCCTCCAAACCTCCATCCTTACTCATCACACTACCCAAGCACTTAACCCACCACGTCCTGAGCTATTTCGCACCTCAGACACCCCCCAGTCCTGAGGTATTTTCATTTTTTTTTTTTTGGCTAAAACTTCCACTTTTGGCGAGAAGCATCGAAATTTCATAGAGAAATCGCTCACCTGAGGTTTAAAATACTCGATCCAGGTAGCAGTACCTCCTTACCTGACTGGGTTTTCTAACAGGCTGGCACCAAAGAAAACGAGTTCTATGGGAGGGTAACTATTTCACACCACTCATAAACGGTATTTACTTATTTATTTGGTACGAATTTATATGTAGTACAAGAGTATATTGGTTTTCAAACAGTAATATAAGCATTATAAGCATTGTTTCACTCTAACTCATCACCATACCTGACCTTCTTTTGTCACATTACCTGATCATCATTTCTGACTGTTTCTTCCTCTAATGCTATGTAAACTTTGTCCTCCACATTGTCATCGATTGGGGAATCACTCTGGCCCTGAATGTCTTTATTGGCCAGGTCACTGGTAACAGGTGAATTGCCGAGACAATGGCGTGTGGGGGGGGGAGGTTATGTGATGTAAGGCATTGTCCCTGCTTGGCATCTTGTAGAGGAATAGAGGAAGATATCCCGTGTATAAATACAAAAAAATCACGCACGAAAATTGAAAATTGTGAAAATTATGAACCTTGCCATTGCGCGACATACCAGTACATCGTCGGGACTGGCAAATGCAAAATATTGCAAAATACCCATACGTCGAAGGGACACCTCGGGTTAAACGTACTCACATTTTCCAATTCCTCACCATCCAACCTTGCTGTACATTCACTGACTTCACCTATCTCAAAAACCATCACTTCTCTTCCCTACATTCACCTTTAGATTCCGTTTCTTAGACACTCTCCCAAACTCATCCACCAAGCCTTGCAGCTCTCCTTTGTCTTCACACAACAACACAGTATCATCTGCAAACAACAGTACAGGGAGTTTCCAAACACTACCCTCTCTCACCATGGCCACTCCAACATCCACTACCCTACCTTGCACCGTTTTTATTTCCCCATCCATGTACAGATTGAACAACTATGGAGACATGACACATCCCTGTTTCAACCCAACCTTCAAAGAGAAAAATTCACTCAGTTCACCATCCACATGCACTGCAGCCTTAGCACCATCATACATACTCTTCACAACATTCAGCAACTTCCCATCTACTCCATATATTCTTAATACTTTACACAATCCTTGTCTTTCTTCAAATCCATGAAAGCCGCATGCAACTTCTTTCCCTTCTCTAGAAACTTTTCCACTAAAGATCTAGGAATGAATATCTGATCTACACAATCTCTTCCCTTCCTAAAGCCTCCCTGTTCTTCTCCAACTAATTTCTCTGTACCATACATTTTTCCTGTTATACTAAGAAGACAAATGCCCCTATGATTACCACATACTTTTTTATCCCGTTTTCCTTTGTACAAGGGAATAATTATACCTGACTTCCAATCCTCCGGGACTCTACCTTCCTCCCAGGCCAATCTGCACATTTTCCACATCCATTCGACTACTGTCTTTCCCCCATGCTTCAGCATTTCACCACACACTCCATCAATTCCTGGGGCTTTCCCCAATTTAATTTTCTTCATTGCTTCCACAACTTCTGTCCTACTGATTCTTCCTGTCTTCTCACCTCCCTCCTTCTCCCAGCCATTCCCCAGCCACTTATATTTGCATTACTTCCATCCTCTATGTTCAATAATTCCTTAAAGTGTTCTCTCCATCTGCTCACTTTTTCTCCCTTCTCCACTAGTAATCTACCATTTTTATCTTTCACTCCCCTGCAAACTTTACTTCCACCCTGTCTTACTCTTTTCACCTCTTTCCAGGACATTTTCTTACAGTTCCTCCACTTTGGACTCAAATTCCTTCCAAATTCCTCATCCACTCTCTCCTTACTCTCTTTCTACATATAACTCTCTCTTCCGGCTCTCAACTTCTTGCACACCCGTATTTCTCATCCATTCATTGTATGCTTTCTTCTTTTGTGCCACAGGCTGTCTCACCTCTTCATTCCACCACGCTGTTCCTTGCAGCCCCCCCCTCTCTGTCTTCTCTTCATCGCACACACCACATCACGTGCTGCACATATTTCTTCTGTGAATATCCTGCACACACCTTCCATGTCCCCCATCTGCTCTGCAATTCATATTTCCCCAATCGTTCCTCCACTTCTCTCTAATACTCTGCCTTTTTCTCATCCTCTTGTAACCTTTCCACTCTCCTTACAAATACTCCTTCTTCCTGTCCTTCCCTTCTTCTATTTCTCCATCTTATTTGGATCTTGATTCTGGCCACCACCAAGTAGTGGTCAGAAAGTCCACTCCCCCAACCTCTATAAGCTCTTGCATCCATTACACATTTTCACATCCTTTCATCCACACACACATAATCAATCATTGCCTTCCTTTCATTCAGTTCACCACATACCTTCCTCATCACTCGCCATGTATACCGGTGGATCATCTTGTGCCTGAAAAGGATATTGGCTATTACCAATCCCCTCCCAGCACAAATGTCCACTAACGCACTGCCATTCTCATCTATCTCAGCAGGCACACCCCACTCACCAACTATTCCATCCACCTTCACATTCCCTACTTTACCATTCATATCACCGATCAAAAACACTCTCTCACACGTGGAATTTGAAAAGTGTGTAAATGAAGGACCTCGCAATTGCAAAACTTATGGAAATGTTGAAGGGACTGAGCATGACAAAATGTTGCAACATATTCATATGTCATTGGGACACGACGGATTAACTCACTTTTTACAATTTTATTTATAGCAGAAATATATATATATATATATATATATATATATATATATATATATATATATATATATATATATATATATATATATATATATATATATATATATATATATATATATATATATATATATATATATATATATATATATATATATTGTAAAAAGTGAGTTAATCTGTCGTGTCCCATTAACGTATGAAAATGTGACTACATTTAAGTACTTGGGTAGTGTGATGAGTAAGGATGGAGGTTTGGAGGGTGAAGTGCTTGAAAGGGTACAGCAGGGAAGAAAGGTTGCTGGTTCTTTGAATGCAGTGATAAGAAACAGGGAAGTGAGCATGGAAGTGAAAAAATTACATGACAGTATTGTGATACCAAATCTAACATATGGAAGTGAAGCTTGGACGTTGTTCGAAGGACACAAACCAAGAGTGAGAGCAGTGGAAATGAGTTATTTAAGAGGAGCCTGTGGAATCACATGGAGAGACAGGCTGACGAATGAGGATATAAAGGAGCGTTGTGGTGTGGATGTGGATGTGATAGGAAGTGTTATGAGGAACACACTGAGGTGGTTTGGCCATGTGGAGAGGATGGAGGGTGAAAGACTGACGAAGAGAGTGTATGTGAGTGAGGTGGAGGGGGGAAGAGGGAGGGGGAGGCCGAGGATGAGATGGAGGGATGGGGTGCAGAGGTTTATGAGAGAGGGAGGTCTGAGTTGGGAGCAGGGCAGTGAAATGGCGGGGGACAGGGCGACTTGGAGGCGATTTGTTTGTGGCCACCCCAAACGGGATGGAGGCGTCTGGGAATATATATATATATATATATATATATATATATATATATATATATATATATATTATATAAATATATATATATATATATATATATATATATATATTTTCATGCATTCTAATGGTGTCAGTACAGCAAGACAAAATGTGTTGTTGACATTTGATGACAAGACTGTGGAAACTATTTTCCCCTCAGAGTGAGATGTCTTGTGTTTAGCAGTAAAATGTGCAGGATTAAAGAAGTTGTCCCTGTTAAAAGCAGAGGACGATTCCAAAGAATGTTTTTTGTTAATTGAAGCCGGTTAATAGCCCAGGGATCTGCTCAAGTTCCTGGTTAATAACTCTTTTAATTAATGAATTAAATGCTACTGTATTTTACCTTTATGGGCAACTATATTAAAGATACATGTTCAAATACTTAGGAAGTTTCCACTGTACCTGACTGCACCTGCTTGCTGTGGTGACGTAGAAAATGGGAGAAGGTATTATATCTTTATGTAAATAAAATGAGTATTTGATCATATTGTTCTTTGATAATATGATTGATTTGTTCAGTTACACCTTCCTTGTAAATTTCGGGAGGTAATTAATTGTATTTAGGTAACTGTAACTCATTAATGTTTGGGACTCCTAAATCCTATGAGGGAGGGAAGATATGCCATTGCTTTGTCAGTCCTTTAACCCTTATGCGCCGATTAACATGTTATACTGTCACGATTTGGGGCGCAGAGCAACACCAGTTGACTTGTATAGTTGGAAGTATCTTCCCACCACCCATTGAACCCACAACCATTAGGTAGGTAGGTACCCAAGGTACCCTACTGATATACAGCTCAGTTTGTACACAGCACTGGTAGAGAGTAAAGCGATGTCTTTCTCTTCCGATTGCGTCCTCCCATGCACAGGGCCAATTGCATCATTGACCCCCACAATAGTTCTGTCCTTACTGCTAGGGAAAGGGCTCAGTGACTGAGTTGGTGTGTGGGAAATTGTAAACAGTAAACAGATATGCACAAGTGTCTTTTTTTTTAATAAGTAGGTGAAATGAAAGGTATTAATTAAGTTATATGTAGTAAGTGTTACGAAGTAAGTGTTTTATTATAAGTTTTACAAGTGCATTGCAATAAGTGTTACTGTTTATGGTTATTTGTGAAACAGTGATTGGAAATACCTTGAGTAACTCTATCTGGTACAATGAAAGAAAACCACAAGTGCACAGGAGAAAGAAAATGGCCTGGTTGGCTGTAAGTAAATTTTTTCCCTCGTTACATAGAAAATAATGGTGAATATGTGAGCATAAGCATATTTGTGATGTGAAATACAGAAAACGTATATTGTGTATAACATTAGTAATATTTTCACGATGCCCCTGATTTGTACAAATTAGTCACAGTTTCTGTACAAGTAATTACCTCATTCTCAATATACTGCATGAAGCAGCCAGAGTATTTACTTCTCAGAGTGCAATTACCCATAATCGTGATGTCAAGTGCCGTAGTAGAGGGAAATCATTACAACTGATGTAAGAACTGAGTACAGAAAATCAAAGGGCTATTCTTTTCCTACACACCTACAGGGCACAGTGTGACATGAAATGGGCAGAAACACAGAAAATCAGCCATCTTTAACTTATCTTTACTCACTGATGGGACCACCTGGAGGCGTGGGCCTATTTTCATATGAAAGAGAAAAAGTTGGTGAATCATATGTATCTTTAATTTTTTCTCTGACTATTATAGTTTGGCAGTTATTACGGTTTGAAGTAAGGGTACTTTTTTCCAAAATCACCAAAATCCCCTGCAGGGTGGAGTGGGTGACATTTGAAAACCCCCGGCGGGTGTGGGTTTAGCTCATTCAAGCTGCATGCTGCAAATAAGTTGCACCTGGAAGCCTGGATAGACCCTCGCAAACCTGACCAAGACTGCTACCCTGTCATCATCTGTCATTCCGACACTACCTACTTTAGCTAAGTATCCTTAGTGATTTGGAGAAACTGAAAGAAACTAGCCATGATATGAGGATAATGAATAGGTAAGTTAGGGTAAGTTATACCCAGTCATTTAAGGAAACTCCTATTACTCAGTTTAACTTTGGTGTTAGTAGATAACCCTCAAAATGAGTTTATTTTATTTTAAAAAATTTCTGACATTTTGATGCCCAGAGTGAGGAGGGCAGATGTGTGCTGAGGCATTCTGCAGTTTCAGGGTTGAATTCGTGGGTTTGACTCCAAGCACGATAGAATGTCAGATACGGTGATGCATGTACCAATTTCTGAACGGATAAGCTGGTTCCCTTTCGAATGATGAGCGGCTGTGTGCCATGTTGGATTCGTGGGAAAGAAACCTTACTATCCTTCTGGGGGGAAGTCCAATGGAATATTAGGGACCTAACTGCTTCTGTGCTCAGGGCAATTTAGTTGTTTATTCAGAAATATGATTGTTGGGACAAAAATATAACCCAAGTGATTTAACAACCCAAAGGAATAGCTAAAAAAAAAAAACTTCCATGAAATTTTCAAACTTTAAGGTGATCAACTGCTTCTGGGCTCAGGTAAATTTGTTGTTTATTTAGGGTTTCTGATTGTGGCCTAAAGGTATAATGCAAGTGGTTTAAAAACAAAGGGGGAGAGGTTTAAAATAAAACTTTCTCCACAATCATCAAAATTTTAATTGCAAATATAGGAACTTAATGTGCAAATAAGGTAATCAGCCAAAATATCTATTTCCTTGTTAAAGAAGTTAACAAGTGGTGAGACACGATGAGTAGCAAAACCTATAAATAATTGTAAGGCAGTATTAGAGGAAAAACCATTGTCAAAGGAGAAATTAAGTCTTTTGAATACATTAAAAGACGGATGGACAAATTATGAAGAAAGTTATACTAATTAAGAAGCAGTTATTGTGAAGGAAGATAATGAAGATCTGTTGGAATCAGAGACTACGAAATATGAAAGTTGCTTGAAACAAAATTAGATAATACCACCGCAGAAACTCGAGCTGTGGAACTGTGGAGTAAAGCCATACTACCAGAGATTACTCTCCCAGAGTTTGATGGGGTGCAAAGTTGAAGATCCTTTTGGGATACATGTAAATACTTAGTCCATGACAGAACAGACTTCTCTAATGTAAGTAAATTCTCCTATCAGTTAGGACAGGTCAAGGGCACGCCTTACAAACTGATAAGTAAATTACCTGTTGAGGAAAATAATTATGAGACGACTTTGACTCTCCTTAAACAGAATTACGAAGATAGGGAGCACGTCATTACCCAGTAACCGAAGACTAATTGAATTGCCTATACCTGAACATGACTTTGATTCCCTTGCAAAACTTTCGGATTGCAGTGAGTTGTAATTTAAAAGCTTTAGGTACTTACAATGATATAAAAGCAGCAGATTGGGTGGTTTCTAGAATTATATCTTAAAAGTTTCTGCCAAGAACCAAGAATGCATTGTATGGCAGTTACCGAAAGGATCATTTCTCCTGTGAGGAGATTGAGAAGGGCTTAATGCAACTCTGCAAACATTTGCAAGGTACAGTGAAGCCTGCTGAAAGTAAACAGAAGATTGAATTAAAGGAAAGAACCACTAACCAACTGGCCGTGAAACCTGTGAGGTTCATTTAAGCCTGTAAATTAAGAAGAGGTCGGCACCTTTATTAGCTCCTTAAAATCTGAAGAGAGATTACCTAGGACAAGGAATGGACAAGCGGATGATAATAAGGAGCCAAAAACTTCCATGGTAAAGGACAGGAAAGGATGTGTGTTTTGTAGGAACAACATACCAGTGTATTTTGTCAACGTTATCCTGATTATGCCTCTAGGATAGTGAGGCTGAATGAATTGGGGGTTTTGTATGATTTGTATGAATTCAGGTCACATCCACAGACTGAAGAGTAAATTAAATCTTTGTTTCAAGTGCAAAAGGGGTAATCATCATAGTGCTTTGTGCCCAAGGATGGTTAAGTATGAGGTTCCTAAACTCGCAAGTGACAATATGACTGTTGCAAAAGCAAACTCTCCAGTAACAATGCCAGCTGCAGTTCTAATTGCAGATGTGAAGGTAATGATAGAAAGTAGAAGTATATCAGCATGTAATTTTTTTTTTAATATAGGTGCACAGAAAACCGTCGTTTCTGCCGATATTGTAAAGAAATTAATGTTGCCCATTACAGGCAAAGAAAACTAGTCACTATAGGGTTTTTTATCTACTAAGGAAGCATAATCCTTTGACATAGTTAGACCTTTAATAAAATCTGACAGATATAAATGCAGTATAACATCAGCTGTACTGGATAAAATGGAAGCAAGTATTTTTATCAAAGGACTGAAGGAAACCTCTGATCATCTGCAGAACTTAGGGATAAGGTTGGCTAAACAGAATGTGAAATCAAATACTATGGATCCAATGAAAATGATTACTGAGTCAGATTACTGTGGAAGGTTCTAAATAGTACTGTACTTTCAAGAAGAATGTAATACAGTTGTTCAAGAGTCCTAGAGGTAGCCTTATTATGGGTCAATTGCTTTTTCTAATGCAATCCAGAGGATAGGCCAAATTAGTAGACTCAGTCTTTGTTACCCTCACACAGTCATTGATGGTAGCTAGAGTAGGTGCAGAATTAGAACCTGCTCAAATAAATGATTTACTGAATGAGAACAATGAACCTGTACACAAATTGTGGGGCTTGTCACTTTGGGAATACATCCTGCGGAACCAACCCCTGAAGAGAAAATAGCTATGGATATTTATAATCAGTCTGTGGAATTTAAAGATGGACAGTACTGGGTTGGATTACCATGGAAGCTAAACCATTCGGATTTGCCAAAAAATTACCAGGCAGTTAAGGCTCAGTTAAATTTTCATCTAAGGAAGTTGAGAGACAACCCAGAATTCTAACAATATATGATAATATAAAGCAACAATTGAAGAATAAATATATAGAAGAGGTAGAACTCCCTGTTAATCAAAAGAATGGACATTGTTCACCACATCATGCTGTAAGCAAGGATTTTGTAACAACTCCCACAAGGATAGTTTTTAATTGTAGTAGTAAAGCATCCAAACGATTAGCTAGCTTGAACAACTGCCTATACTTTGGACCTACACTATGAGATTAGTTGAAGAATATGTTATTAAGATTTAGAGAGAAACTTTATGTTTATACAGCAGGCATTAGTAAGGCTTCTCTCAGAATAGGATTGTGGGAAAAGGATAGGATATTTTAAAAATTCCTCTGGCCTCAAGACCCACAAAATGAGGATAGTCCTTTGAATACCTACTGTTTCCAATCGGTGCTCTTTGGCTCTTGCGCTAGTCCTTTTCTACTATGCAGCACTTTGAAGCATCATTTTGAAAATGCCAAATGCCCAGAAAGAGGGCAGGCCTTCTATGTGGATAACTTACAAGGTGTTGCTGATACAGAGAGGGAAGTATTGAAGGCATATGAAGTAGCCAATTCCGAATGTGAGAAGGCAAATTTGTTGTTACCGACCTGGACTACAAATTCACCACTCTTAACCCGCGCCGTCCCGGCGACGTGAATTAACGTCCGCACATGATGTGCACTCATGTCCCGGCGACGTGAATTAACGCGGCAACATTGCAAGTTGCATAATTTTCACATTTTTCAAAAATCGCGCCTGATTTTTGTTTCGCCCGCCTACGCAAGCCTCACCTACTCACCGGCAGGCGGATAATCCCCTAGACCCAGATTAACCCCACCTGACCATGTGATCCTCCACTTACCTGTCAGCAGTCACCCAGGTCAGACATGGCACGTCGTGGGCTGTCAGACGAGGAGATACAAGTCGCCCTGGATACCTTTACAGGGGATAGTGATTCCCCACTGGACGACGACACCCTCGATGTTGATTACATGCAGCCTGAGGAGGTTACCAGCAGCAGTGATGAGGAGGTCCCTTCCCCAAGGAAGGTCAAATATATAACATATAGGAGGGCAGGGGACGGCCAGCCTGCAGCACGTGCTGCATCTAGGCAGCAACACATACCATCAGATGAGGACGAGGACGAGGAAGCTGTACATGGTGGCGTATTTTCCTGGCTGGGGAAGGAAAAGATATCACCACGTGGGACTGGGACAGACGTCACATCGCGACTGTTCCACAGGTATGTTCCTTCTATGTGTTCTGTGGCAGGAAGTAGTGGTGTGGGGATGGTTAGGGCAGCAGAAAGTGAAAGTGTTGGTGCGGGAGAGCGCAGATAGATTCGTGAAAGCGAGAATGGTGTGGGGGAGGCAACACTCTCTCTCTCTCTCTCTCTCTCTCCCTCTCTATTTATATATATTAGAATAAGGCTTCCTGTAAATCGTGTACTACTGTGAAAGCAAATGTCTAACATGGAAAAGGCCAGAATGTAATGTGAGAAGTACTATAAAGGGGGAGAAAATAAATTCAGAGGTGAAAAAATAATGACATGACATGATTTACCTACGTAAATTAGTGCTACTTCTATGCTAATTCTTTTCATAAAGCATGTACTTCTGTAAAAGCAATTGTCTAACATGTAAAGGGGTTATATGTTATGTTATAAGTAATCACAAAGGTGAAAAAATAGAATCTCAGTTGAAAAAAGCATGAAAGGTATAGTTACTGTAAAGTTAGTAAGTTGAAAAATAGTCTAAGTTGAAAGTCATAGAACATACAGTCAGTAATTCTGTTCACGGTGTAAGAGGAGTGGGAAATTCCCCAAGTGCTCTAAATTTAGCCACCAATTATGGGATAAGCTGTCTCCCAGTGTACCACCATCCCACTTCACTCTCTCTCTCTCTCTCTCTCTCTATTAGGATAAGGTTTACTGTAAATCGTGTACTACTGTGAAAGCAAATGTCTAACATGGAAAAGGCCAGAATGTAATGTGAGAAGTACTTTAAAGGAGGGAGAAAATAAATTCAGAGGTGAAAAAATAATGATATGACATGATTTATCTACGTAAATTAGCGCCACTTCTATGCTAATTCTTTTCATAAAGCATGTACTTCTGTAAAAGCAATTGTCTAACATGCAAATGGGTAATATGTTATGTTATAAGTAATCAAAAAGGTGAAAAAATAGAATCTGAGTTGAAAAAAGCATGAAAGACCAAGTTGTCACTTGGTAAATAAGCGCTATTCTTATGCTAATTCTTTTCGTAAAGCAAGTACATCTATAAAACTAATTGTATAACATGTAAGTGGGTTATATATTATAAGTAATGTAAAAGGTGAAAAAATAGAATCTGAGTTGAAAAAAGCATGAAATAAAATGATCTCACTTGGTAAATAAGCGCTACTTTTATGCTAATTCTTGTCATAATGCCTCAAAATATGTACAAACAATTATGTAAAGTTGAAAATGGTATGATGTTATTGTGGAAGTAATATGGAACATGAAAAAATACAATAGCTGATGAAATAACGATGTTTGTTATCCATCGGTGACATAATCGACTGATTTTGCAAGGGTCGCACAATGGTACATACCTTATTTCTCAGTTTTTTCTGTATAAAAAACAATATACTTCTGGTATACATATTTCCAGCATATGAATACATGATAATAAACGTTTACTGCATCAGTTCAGAGTACCCGTGCCACCATAGAAAACGTACGGCGAAAAGACTACTCATAGAGCATGGCAGTACCTGTCAAACTTACGTGCTACAGGTAAGCCATTTCTGGACCAAAGGGACACCTTTCTTTGTGATTTTCCTTGGTTTCTGACCAAAAGCGAATGTTTGAGCAAAAAAAAAAAAAATGGTCCAAAAAAGCCGGGACTGGGGCGGACCAAAGCTCAGAAAACGTCGGGATTGGGCGGGTTAAGGAACAGAACACAAGAGGACTCTCCTAATACTGACATTCTCAACACTCAAAATGTGTTAGGTCTTAACTGTGATACAAGGGCTGATGAAATAAGTTTAAAACCAATTAAATTTTCTGATGTAACACTCGCCAAGATGCCCATGTTTAGTCAGGTCTCCATGTTATTTGACCCATTAGGATTGGTCAGCCCCATAGTTATTAGGGGCAATGTTTAGTACAAGAGGTTTGGTGAGAAAAGTTGGTCTGGGACACTGAATTAGGTGAGAGGTATGTTGAACAATGGGGACAGATTAGAAAGGAATTTGAAAAATCATCAAGCATGTGTATTCCCAGGCAAATAAACAGTAACTAGCAGTCACATTTGCATATATTTTTCGATGCTCCTCAAAAGGCATATGGGACAGTAGCTTATTGTGCAACAGGAGGTTATAGAAAATTATGTCCAAAGCCAGAGTTGCACCAAGTAAAGGAAGTACCCTGCCTGAAATGGATTTGGCTTCCATGGAAGTAGGAACTAAATTGACCAGGTATTAATCCACTACTCTTGACATCACTTTTAGGATATTTATGTGTGGACTGGCAGTGAGATTTGTCTTTACAGGATAGGAAAAGAGGACAGTAATATTCCTTTCATCCGTAATAAAGTGAAGGCTATTAAAGAACCATCTTCCATATTCCAATTTATGCATGTATCCCCCAGTCAAAACCCAGCTGAACTTCTCTCGAGATGCTAGACAGTGAAGAGAATGATTGTGGTTTAAGGGTCCTGAATGGTTACTTACTAAAGAATGGGCTGAGCAGAAACAGTGTAATACTGCTGAGGTTAGGGTTGTAATCCTGGATCCTGTAGTACGTGAGGCAGATGTGATAGACATCAGAAGATTTTCAACAATAAGACAACTCCTTAACACTACTAAATTAGTTGTAAAACTTTAAAATTAGAAGGTGGGGTTTGAGGAGTTTGATCCCATGGAATGTTGGGTGAAAAAGTTGTAAAAGAAATTTTATGTAGAGACTTTTGGCCTTTTATGCCAAGACACTGGCAGCAATAAAAAGCTGATTAGAGATTTATGATTATTCTTAGACAGAAAGGGTCTAATCAGATGCCGTGGCAGAGTAGTAAAGGCTGATTTGCATCTCCAAACAAGACATCCTGTACTGTTACCCAAAGGTGATTTTTTTGTACAATTACTTGTTAAGGAAGCCCATGAGTTAACTCTTCATGGAGGTGTGCCACAGACTTTGGCCCGAGTCCAAGACAGGTATTTGATTCCTAGGGATAGACAGGTTGTAAAGAAATATATCAAGAGTTGCATTATATGTAGAAGGTAAGAACAACGACCATATGATTATCCAGGACCACCTGCTTTAACAAAGGATAGGGTAAATGTAAGTCGATCCTTCAAAATAAGTGGAGTTGATTACATTGGGGCTGTAACTATTACACGTGAGGGAACTCCCCATAAGGTGATTATATGTTTGTTTACTTGCATTTATAATAGGGCAGTCCATCTACAAATGGCAGAAGATTTAAGCTCTGTGTCATTCCTGAACGAATTCGGAAGATTTGCAACTAGATTTTGTCTCGGTAAAATAATAAGCGACAACGGAACAAATTTCGTTGGAGCATCACCTCGAATTTTAAGCATAGTGAACTACCCAAAGGTTAAGTCTACACCGGGAATCCAAAATTGTACCTGGCAGTTCATAGCTCCTTGAGCACCATAGCAGAGTGGATTCGCTGAAAGAATGATTGGTATTGTGAAGAGCTGCCTTAATAACATCTTACACAGAACTAAGATCACTAGAGAAGAGCTGAGAACAGTGATAACTGAAATTGAGGCTTGAATTAATGATAGACCATTGACCTGTCTGGATGATAATAGTGTATCTGTTGAAGCCTTGACACCAGCTCATAAGTTGTATGGCTGAAATCTTCTGGTGCCTTGTGTTGATATCCAGGAAAAAGTAGATGATCCCATCGTAGAGAAAAATGAACTAGGACATCTGCGTGAGGGATATCAACGTTTGAAAAAAGTATTGGACATCTGGAATTCACAGGGGGCGAATATTATCTTTTGAGCCTAAGAGGATGGTTTTATGGGGCTCAAGCTGCCAGTAACAAGTCAGTCATAAACATAGATGTCGTCTTAGTAAAAACAGACCAACCAGGTTCCTAGTGGCCATTAGCTAAAGTCATCTCCACTCATCCAGATTTGGAGGGGATGCTGAGACTTGTAAAAATTAAATGTAGGGGACATGCCAACATAAAAAAAATTGATAAATTTGGTGCCCCTCGAGTTAACGGCTATCCCTTAGACTGTGAATGATTGAGAACAGTTGGGTCAAGATGCGCGACCTACAAGTGCCACTGCACAGGGTTCTCGAGACTTGTGGAGAGATTTACTGGCTAGGGGTCACATTACATGATACAGCGTATCATTCTTCGACCAGTCCCCAAACTGTGGAAACTATTTTCCCCCAGAGCGAGGTATCCTGTGTTTAACAGGAAAATGTTGTCCCTGTTGAAAGTGGAGGAACATTCCAGAGAATCTTTACTGCAAACTGAAGCGGGTTACTAAATCAGGAATTTGCTTTAATTCCTAGTTAGTAAGCCTTACTATTAATAAATTAGATGCTACTGCATTTAACTTTTATGGACAACTATATTGTAAATACGTGTATAAATACTTAGGAAGTTTCCACTGTACCTAACTGCGCCTGCCTGCTGTGGTGACGTGGAAAATGGGAGAAGGTATTACATATTAATGTACATAAAATGAATATTTGATCTTATTTTTCTTTGAAGATACTGTAAGACTAATTTGCTAAGTTAGGCCTTGTTTGGATTTAATTGTAATTAAATAATGTTTGGCAACTCTGAATCCTACGAGGGAGAGGAGGTATGCCATTGTCCAGTCTGTCCCTTAAATTCGTTTAAGCTGCACGCTCTAAATATGTTGTATAGTCAGCCAAAAAAGTCGTGTCTTCGTTCTGAACCCCGTAATATTCGAACAGATAAGTCGGAGCAGCAGGGATAGCTTCACAAGTCTGGGAACTGTGTCAGACCAGACCCTGATGAGGGTGAATGGTTTGGGGTGCCATGTATTACTGTCGGGTGGAAATTGTTGGGAGTAACATACTGGGTAATAGGGTTTAGTCAACTTTTATCACTATTATGTCACTAAATGTCTACATACGAATGCATCATCGTGAGTTTACATGTAATCAAAATATACTGCAGTTTCATATAAATGGGCTGTCGTCTAATTCATCTTTGATGTTTGGAATACTTCAGAGGACGGAATAACGGTGGAATGCGTTTCATAACAGGGGTTTGGAATTTAATGAAACGTCACTATTATGATATAAAACAGCTTTTGTTAGTGATAACTAGAATCTCCCCTCTATTTCCCGTCGTCCGGTATAGATAACTGAATGACTGTGAAGATATGACTATATGCTGGTGGGTGTATATCTTGGTTTCATCACCTTGCATAACACCTGTGGCTGGGTTTCCCCATAGATATAAATAAGATTAGATGCAGCATCGCCCATTCTTCAGTATAGCAGCGGTGCGTCTGTGCGGCCGCCATCTTGGAGCGGTCAAGCATGTAATAGTGGGGCTTGTTTTAGACTGAATTCAGACTATGAGAATGAATGTTGTTGTGGAGGAGGTGGTGATGGTGGTTATTGCCGTGGTGGTGGTGATGGTGGTTATTGTTGTGGTGGTGGTGATGGTGGTTTTTGTTGTGGTGGTGGTGATGGTGGTTTTTGTTGTGGTGGTGGTGATGGTGGTTATTGTTGTGGTGGTGGTGATGGTGGTTTTTGTTGTGGTGGTGGTGATGGTGGTTTTTGTTGTGGTGGTGGTGATGGTGGTTTTTGTTGTGGTGGTGGTGATGGTGGTTTTTGTTGTGGTGGTGGTGATGGTGGATTTTGTCGTGGTGATGGTGATGGTGGTTTTTGTTGTGGTGGTGGTGATGGTGGTTATTGTTGCTGTTATGGTGGTGGTAGTGGTGGTTATTGTTGCTGATGGTGGTTTTTGTTGTGGTGGTGGTGATGGTGGTTTTTGTTGTGGTGGTGGTGATGGTGGATTTTGTCGTGGTGATGGTGATGGTGGTTTTTGTTGTGGTGGTGGTGATGGTGGTTATTGTATTGGTAGTGGTGGTTGTTGCTGTTATGGTGGTGGTGGTGATGGTGGTTATTGTTGTGGTGGTGGTGATGGTGGATTTTGTCGTGGTGGTGGTGATGGTGGATTTTGTCGTGGTGGTGGTGATGGTGGATTTTGTCGTGGTGGTGGTGATGGTGGTCTTTGTTGTGGTGATGGTGATGGTGGTTTTTGTTGTGGTGGTGGTGATGGTGGTTATTGTTGTGGTGGTGGTGATGGTGGTTTTTGTTGTGGTGGTGGTGATGGTGGTTTTTGTTGTGGTGGTGGTGATGGTGGTTTTTGTTGTGGTGATGGTGATGGTGGTTTTTGTTGTGGTGGTGGTGATGGTGGTTATTGTTGTGGTGGTGGTGATGGTGGTTATTGTTGTGGTGGTGGTGATGGTGGTTTTTGTTGTGGTGATGGTGATGGTGGTTTTTGTTGTGGTGGTGGTGATGGTGGTTATTGTTGTGGTGGTGGTGATGGTGGTTTTTGTTGTGGTGATGGTGATGGTGGTTTTTGTTGTGGTGGTGGTGATGGTGGTTATTGTATTGGTAGTGGTGGTTGTTGCTGTTATGGTGGTGATGGTGGTTATTGTTGTGGTGGTGGTGATAGTGGTTTTTGTTGTGGTGATGGTGATGGTGGTTTTTGTTGTGGTGGTGATGATGGTGGTTATTGTATTAGTAGTGGTGGTTGTTGCTGTTATGGTGGTGGTGGTGATGGTGGTTTTTGTTGCTGTGATGGTGATGGTGGTTTTTGTTGTTGTTGTGGTGGTGATGGTAACTGTTGTGTTGGTGGTCATCGTTGTGTTGGTGGTCATTGTTGTTGTGGTGGTGGTTGTTGTGGTGGTGGTTGTTGTGGTGGTGGTTGTTGTGGTGGTGGTTGTTGTGGTGGTTGTGGTGGTGGTGGTGGTTATAATGGTGATTGTTGCAGTGGTGGTGGTTGTGGTGGTTGTTGTTGTTGTAGTGGTGGTGGTGGTGGTTGTTGTGGTTGTTGTTGTTGTTGTCGTGGTGGTGGTGGTGGTTGTTATGGTGGTGGTGGTGGTGGTGATCTTCGTTGTTATGGTGGCCGTGGTGGTTGTCGTTGTTATGGTGGTGATGGTTATTGTTGTTGTTGTTGTTGTTGTGGTGGTGGTGGTGGTGGTGGTGGTTGTCGTGGTGGTGGTTGTTGTTGTGGTGATAATGGTTGTGGTTCCTGGTTCATGTGAAACGTGAACTCGGTGGACTGCAGGTTTAAATTTCCCTTCTGCAACCACCATCCTCCTTTCGGGGGATAGGGATGCAGCTGAGGGACGTTTGCATAACCATACAGTTGAGCCGCTCATGCTATCGGTGTCACTCTTGATATATTCCGACGCTTTCTACACCCAAAAGCAGCAGAGTGTTGCGGCATTTCTAGGTAAATGGTGGTCAACTTTGTTCACTGTCAGGAACACGACATCGTCTGCCTCGACCGTTCCAAGATGGCGGTCCGGCAGACGCATCTCTTGTAATGTCATGCGGCATATACTGTAGACCTATTTATATCTATGGGTTTCCTTCACCCCTTTACCAAAACACTAACCACTTGTAGAATGATTTTCTCTTTATTACTGTGAAGGCACCGCATGCGTCTGCCACACCACACATGGTATATATACAATATATATCCTGCCATGTTCAGAAGGTAAACATACTGTAAAAACACAGCTTTCTGTCCTTTATTCCGATGTCATGTGGCTTGTTGATACCCGGCGGACGGGGTGTGGCAAGAAACTTGAGAGGGGGCGGGGTTGCACCTCGTCGTTTCATTTAACGTTTGGTTGGCTACCGATCTAGGCATTATTTCTGGTTGACGATACATTTCATTATGTACAGGTATTAAATCACGTGTGATATTACATTTAGCACCTTTACTATGCGGTGTAATGCTAGACTACACTGCCAACAACAACTACAGCACACACATCCTTCATTACCCCACCTCCACCCCCAAACCACTCACCCCCACCACCGTCTGGTCTGACACAGTTGCCAGACTTCTGAAGCTACCCCTTCTGCTTCGACTTATCTGTTCGAGTATTAACGGGATTCGGAAAGAAGACACGACTTTTTTGGCTGACTATACCTGGACGATTGGATACTCTTGCAAACCTAACCAAGACAGCTTTTCAGTCGATGTCTGTCATTCCTACACTACCTAGCCAAGTATCCTTAGAGATTTCGCCAAACTGAAAGGAACTAGCTACGATATGAGGATAAAGCATAGGTGAATTATGGTAAGTTATACCCACTCATTTAAGGAGACTCATAGTACTCAGTTTAACTTTGGTGTTAACTGTAGAATAACACCAAACCAAATTTATTTTATCGTAAAATTTTTCTGACAAAGCCTATTATCAAGAGAGGTATTAGAGAAGAGAGTCTTCATGATGTGGCATCGATATGATTGGGCAGTTTCATTGCCTTCCTATAAACTTCCCCTAATACCCTGTCCCCCCAAGTAGCGATGCTGGATCTTAAGAAAAGGACAACTTTGAAATTAAGTCTATTGATTTCATATTCAGTTGAACCTGCGGCAAGAAAAACAGTAACAAAAAAATCACCACCACTATCAACAAAAACACCAACCACCACCAATAACAACAACACAACAACAACAGTGTTAATGAAGCACATGGTTCAGATAAAGTCATCAAGTATTTATGAATCTTTAATATGCCTCATAAACATACAGGCAACTACAGTAGTGCGCTTTGCCTCACGACGAAACAGGAGGAAACTTACCCACAGTAGTTAGCACGTACTAAAGTAGTAAACATACGGACTATGTGGGATCTTGCTAAAGTCAAGTACCATGTAGGGATTCGCAAGAGTTAAAAACGTTTGTGGAAAATCCTTAGGGAGCTACACTGAAATATCACATGGGGCTTATTAAAGCTAAGCTCCTTGTGTATGAAAATCCTTAGTTGCTAAAATGAAGCTCTATATGAGGCTTCATTAGAATGAATCACCTTGAGTGTGAAAATCCTTAATGGTGACTAAATGACTTGTTAATTTAGTAAGCTTAAAATATATAGCATACTATCAAGAACACTAATAAAGAGACAGGGAGAACGCCAATAGTCTGCCATTAGAGGATAGGTTTATAGCACACGTCCCTCTTCCCCTCCCTCCCACACACAGAAACACCCTCCTTAATCCCACCAAAGCACTGATTTCCAAAGTGGATGAATTGGTTATCTAAAACCTCTCTCTCTCTCTCTCTCTCTCTCTCTCTCTCTCTCTCTCTCCCCCCGCATGTAATGTCTGTTTCATTTATCCTATTAGGTGTATTATTATTTGTACATATACACGTTCAGTTCATATCTATCTATCTATATACCTACAGTAGGCTGCTTCCCCCAAGGAAAAGGAGGTAGCCGAGACAGGACGACACACTCCCCATTTACTCATCCATTTAAACACATTCATTCGCATTTTAGCCTCAAAGGGGAGAAGGGACAGATCCTCACCGCACCACACCGCACAAGGGTCAACTGCGCAGTGCAATCAGTGACATCCGCAGCAGGGCCCGACAGCAGAGCTGGTTTACCCCTGCCACATCATAACAGACCCATCCCCTTACCCACACCTGACCTGATTAACTGATCAGACCAAATGCGGGAGAATATCCCCTCAGGGCTGCGTCATCATTTATTTATTCACAATTTCTCTCTATTTATTTCTGTCATGCACAGCCACTCTTCCTTGCCCAACAGACATCCCTCTCACATCCAGCACTCTCTTCACACTGTCCATCCATCCTATTCGTGGTCTCCCTCTCAGCCTTACATCTTTCACATCAAATCTAGTTATCTTTTTCACCAATTACTCATTATCCATTCTCTCCATATGCCCAAACCATCGCAACACCCTCTGCTCAACTCTAACCAGCTATCTCCCGAACAACTCCAGTTCTCCTTCGCACTTCATCATTTCTCACTCGATCCATATGCGTCACTCCACACATACTCCTCAGACACATCTCCATTACATTCAAACTTTTCCTCTCTGCTACATCCTATTCCATGTTTCAGCCCTATATAATGCAGTCGGTACCACAACACCCTCATACAGCCTTCTCTTTACATCCATTCTAAGCGAACGACATCTAAACACCTTTTTCATTCCTCCCAGCACCTTTCCTACTTCATTCCTTCTAAACTTCACTTCTGCATCTATTCTTCCATCCACAGCAACATGTGACCCTAAATATTTAAAACACTCTACCTCCTCAAGCAACTCACCATTCAAAACTATATTCATCCCCCTACCATCTACCAACCTCGTACACATCATCACTTTACTCTTATTCTCATTTACTTTCAATTTCCTCCTTTCACACACCCTTCCAAACTCCTCTACCAACTGTCTCAATCTCTCCTCTGAATCAGCCACCAGTGCAGTATCATCTGCAAACAGCAGCTGCTTCAGATTCCACTCTCCACCATCAACATTCACCAGACTCAGACCACCTAAAACTCTTGCATTCACCTCCCTTACAACACCATCCACGTAAATATTAAATAACCAAGGCGACATCACACATCCCTATTGCAGCCCCACTCTCACAGGAAACCAATCACTCTCAGCATTTCCCACTCTTACACACGCTCCACTATTTACATAAAAACTCTTCGCCCCTTTCAGTAACCTACCATCAAGTCCATACAATCTTAAAACAGTCCACAAAGCCTCCCTATCAGTTCTATCATACGTTTTCTCTAAATCCATGAATGCCCAAAACACATCCTTGCCTTTCGCTAAATAGTTTTCACACATTTGTCTCACAGCAAACACCTGATCCACGCATCCCCTCCCTCTCCTAAAGCCACACTGCTTATCACCAATCACTCCCTCTGTACCCTCTCTAACTCTCATAATTAACACTACCATACACCTTAGCTACAACACTCAAGCGACTTATACCCCTAAAGCTAGTACATTCATACTTATCACCCTTGCCTTTATACAACGGGACCACACAAGCACTTGCCCAGTCAACTGGCACCGTACCATTCACAAAGCACACATTCAACAATCTTACTAACCAGTCAACATTAGTCACTCTATCACCCTTGAGGCATTCCACAGCACACCCATTCATACCTGCAGCTTTCCCTGTTCTCATCTCCTTTACCTCCTTCTCCACTTCCTCCTTCGTGATCAAAGAATCATTCAACTCTCCCAACACATTTATTCCTTGCACCCTTCCATCCACCAGAATCTCAGCCATCATTTCCTCCTGTACATTTAACAATCTTTCAAAATACTCTGCCCATCTCTTCCTTACTGCATCCATCTCAATTAACATTCTTCCATCCTCTGCTTTTACTTGCTCTTCCTTCCCAGACTCTCCCTTTCGCACCCTTTTCACCTCCTTCCAGAACATTTTCTTATTCTGTTGAAAATTCTCAGTCAGCCGCCTACCCCACCTCTCATCTGCTGCCACTTTAGCATCATGCACAGCCCTTCTCCTCCTATTCCTCTTTTCCTTATACCTCTCATATGACACCTTATCCTTGCTCTGTAGCCACACTTCATTTTTTTTTATGTGAGGAAGAAGGAACCAAAGGCCATGAGCCCACAATAACAGTTCTGTCCAAGAGAAAAACAAAATACAATAGAGCGCCAAATTCAAGATCCAAGCATTTTGAGATACCTGGACACACTGTGTTTAAAAGACTGGAGATCATAGGCAGCAGGAAATACAAACAGAGGGAGACAGTTTCAGAGTTGACCTGTTGCATAAATGAAGGACTGGGAGTAACGGTTAACTCTTGCATTAGAGAGTTGGACAGAAAAAGGATGAGAGTTTGCTGCTAGACGGGTGCTACGCGCCCGTCGTAGAGGTGGAGGAATGCATGCAGACAGTTCAGAGGAACAGTGACCATTAAAGTAACGATAGAAAAGAGATAAAGATGCAACAGTGCGGCAAAGAGACAGAGGTTGATGGGGGTCAGTAAGAGGAGGAGAGTTAATGAGACGAAAAGCCTTTTACTCCACCCCTATTGAGAAGAGCTGTATGTGGGGAGCCTCCCCACACATGAGAGTTGTACTCCACACAGGGGCTGATAAAACCCCTGTATAGAGTCAACAATTGTGCAGGGGTAAAGAAAGAACGGAGTTGGCTTAGCACAACAAATCTCTTACTTCTTCGCACCACCATTCACTTCCTTTTCTTACACCACTACCCACACGTCTCACACCACACACCTTTCTGCATGCCCCACCACAGCACTCTTAAACAACTGCCATTCCTCCTCCACACTGCCATTTTCCTGATCTTTCACTGTGTTCCACTCATCTTTCAATTTCTCCTGATACTCTATCATTTTCTCTCTTTTATCCATGTCACTCACTTTCAAAACCTCTCTGCCACACCTAACCCTCCTAGCTCTCACCTATCTCTTACCTACTCTTAACTTTCCCTCCACCAGCTAGTGGTCAGACATACCTCCACCCCTCCCTCTCAGAACTCTCACATCCAACAATCATCTTATTACATTCCTGGACACAACCACACAGTTCATCAAAGCTCTATCAACAACCCTTCCAGGACAACAACCCTTCCACCCTCCTGTCTCACCCATGTATACTTATAAATATCTTTCTTCTCAAACAGCGTATTTCCAATCACCATCTCTCGCTCAACGCACATCCCTATTATTCGTTCCCCATTTTCATTGCTTCCAGGCACACCATGCATACCAACTACATCTTCAAATGCTACTACATTCCCCACTCTAGCATTCAGATCTTCCATCATTACCACATTCACATTCGCTCCAAAACTCTGCAGACACTCATCAATATCGTTCCAGAAAGACTCCCTCTCTTCCTCATCCCTTTCACTACTAGGCCCATATGCACTCACAAACACCCACAACTCACGTTTAAATTTCGCTTTCACCCACATCAGTGTCGATGACACCTCCTTCCATTCAATCACACACTGCTGTACTTCCGGACTTACTAACAAGGCCACGGCTTCTCTTGCCCTTCCTCAATCAAAAACACCTGACAATCTTCCATTCACACTTCCAAACATAGACTCACCCTTCCCTTTCATCTTCGTTGCACTCAAAGCTAACACATCCAACTTTCTTCTCACAAACATTCTTCCAATCTCCTCCCTTTTAGTCTCAGTCGTACTACATCCACGCACATTCATAGACCCAATCTTCAGGGTACGGGGGTAACTCAATCCCCCATCCCTTTCTCTGGCCTGTCTCTTTTTAGGAACTAAAAAACAGAGGAGGGGGTCCCTAGTCCCCTCACCTCAGTTCCATGTGAAGAAAATATTTTGAAGTTTTAGCAGGGTTCTGTAAAATATTCCAAGTGTACCATACATATTCAAATATTTTTCCATTGTCTTCTACACGATATACTAGAATCCAAGTAAGAGAGACATATGATTACTAACCGTATAAGTCCCTCTCCTGCCTTCTTATCTGGGGAGTGAAATAACTACCCACCCACTCATCCATCTTCCCACTCATCCACATACCCACTCACTCCACCCAGCACAACCCACCTACACCACCTTGGCCGCTTGTTTTATTCTTCAGCAGCACTCATTCATCCAGTCCTATTGGCAGACTTGGAATGACTTCTGTGTGAATGACTCGGCAACGTCACACCTTCGTTTGTGAACAGATGAAACAATTGAGGAAACTGATCTCCCATAACGTCCTCCTCATAAGGTTTTCAGTAACCATAGCTTGGTAAAGCTCTTCAGTAACTGGAGCTCAATAATTGCTGAAAATTTAAGCCATGTAGATCAACATTTTTGACCTTCGCCTGACAGAGTCAGAGGAGGGTGTTGTTATCAATGGGAGCAATAGTGTTGGGTGGCAGAGTGGCTGGCTGGGCATCAAGATATCGTTTCCGGGCCAGAACTCAGAAAGTATTCACTACAGAGTCATGAAATTTCACCTAGTTATGTGTCTTATAGGGATCTGGTGCCTTTTGATATGTAGAATGTTGTGTCTTAAGCAGTATTTTTTTAAGTAATGAAAAGGTAACAAAAATATTTTTTTCTATAGATTTAAATGCGACCTGCACAAGGAATCTGAAGGGGGCAGGAGTAGTGCGAGTTATACCACCACGGTCGAATTTTGATCTGTGCAAAATGGGGGGTTGGGAAACGGGAAAGGGGGAACGGGGTATTGTTTTGAAGTGGGCTGGTTTGGGCGGAAATACAGTTCCAGAGTGAATGACCGGAGGAAGAACAGGTGAAAGGACGAGTTGGGTTGAGAGGAAGGACTGGTAGGAACTGGTTTGGGCGGAAGTGGAAGGGCGAAGAACAGGTGCAAGGGTCAATGTTTGTTTACGGAACATAAGAACATAAGAAGAGAGGATAACTGCAGTAGGCCGGTTGGCCCATGCTAGGCAGCTCCTAGGAGGGTAACTCAACTATTAGAATGAGATAAGGATAGCAAAGAAGAAGGCTCTCCCCCGCCCTCCAAACCCTCCAGCCGAAGCCGGCAGGAAAAAGTCAGAAGGAACACCACGCCGTATAGAAAAACTGGCGTGGACATTTTACAGGAAAGTGTGAAAGGAGAATAGAGACTATCATAGTGTAACCTGAAAAGAAAATTTTTTTGAATTAGTATTGGTTATAATATTTTCTTTATTCTATATCCACCCCTTATTTGTCATATGCTTATCTAGCCTATGCTTGAAACTCTCAATGGAAAAGGCAGCAACTACTTTACTAGGTAGCTTATTCCAGTCGTCTACTACTCTATTACCAAACCAATTTCTACCGATTTCCTTTCTGAAACGGAATTTTTCGAGTTTGAAACCATTATTTCTAGTTCTATCCTGTATGCTCACTTTAAGTACCTTGCTAATATCTCCCTTATTTATACCATTCATCCACTTAAACACCTCAATTAAGTCTCCTCTTACTCTACGCCTCTCTAGCGAATGCAGACTTAGTCTTTTCAGTCTGTCTTCATATGACAGGTTCCGGACGTCATGTATCATTTTAGTCATTCTTCTCTGTACATTTTCTAACGAATTAATATCCATTCTACTGTATAGTAAGGACACCAAAATTGTACTGCGTAGTCTAAATGTGGCCTTATTAATGCTAGATAAAGTTTCAGTATTACTTTAGATGATGTATTGCTCACGCTTCTCGAAATAAATCCTAGGGCGAAGGTTCGGAAGGATGAACAGGTGCAAGAGCGTTTTCGACCGTGATGGCATAGGCTAAGAGCAGAAGTGGACAGGTAGGAACTTGTCTGGGAGGAAGCGGAAGGGCAAAGAACAGAGGCAAGGGTAAATGTTTGTTTACGGAAGGAGGAGGGGTGAATGTTCGGAAGGAAGAACAGGTGCAAGAGCATTTTCGGCCGTGGTGGCATAGGCTAAGAGGTGATGGAAAACAGAGGATAAAGAACAGGTGCAAGGGTCTGTTTGTTTACAGAAGGAGAGAGGGTGATTGTTCGAGGTAAGAACAGGTACAAAAGTGAATCTGGCTTGTACATATTGTTTTCGGCCGTGGTGACATAGGCTAAGAGTAGAAGTGGACAGGTGCAAGGACAATGTGTGTGTGTTTATTTACTGAAGTAAAGGATGTGTGTGTGTGGAGAACCGATTTGAAAGGTCCTGTAAATGGAAGGTCGGGTTGCAGGTTCATGCGTGTTTTGTAGACGAAAGGAGAGAAAGTGAAAGGGGGGGAGGGACGAGGGTTAGGCCTTTTTTTTTTTTTTTTACACAGATCTTTTTCGGCCGTGGTGGCAAAGGGTAAGAAGTGATGGAAAACGGAGAATAACTTACACTCACATCCAGACGTGTGACTCCTGACGGTGTGGGAATTCCACTCAAGATGCTCACGCTTCTGCAGATGAATATCAAGGGGCGCCGGGCTCCTGCCGGTGCGGGATTCCACTTAGGATCTGATGGTGTTGGGAATCCTTACAGGGCGTCTTTTCTGCCGAGAGTCACGATGGGGGACACGCTTTCTTCCGCCGAATGCGTTGAAGGTCTGCCTTTTGTTCTTCAGGTAGGGGGTTTCCCTCCTCCACCCTGCTCCATCTCCTCACGCGCACGTGACATACGTCTGTTCATCACAATGGAAAGGATGAGACTGGTTCTGGGTTCCCGCCTTTTCAGAAGCGGCGCGATGCCATCGATAGCAGGTGTTTGCTATAACGGTGGGGTGGGGGGGCGCTGCCACTTTGACGGCTTTTCCAGAGTGGTCTCCCCACCCCAACCCTACCTCCTTTCCTACATATTCTTTTTTCTGATTTTTGCAATCATAGCCTATACGTGTTAGTATGGACACTGGGAACTATTTCGCTTGTAGTTTTCCTGAAACCATACCATGGAAAAACTCTCTGAAAGATGAAAGGGAGATCTTCCTAGTATCGAAGGTTTGATCCATGACATTGTACTATTTCAGAAATTGTGGGAAACTTCGAAAATAACTCTGAGTAAGGAGAAAATGAAAAATGCTGAAATAGAAACATTAAATTGGTTTATTCAGAGTATCAACACTGAAGAAGGTACAGAAACTCAGAACACATAATCACCATCAACATCATCATCATCATAATCATCTAATCCTGTGTTGCCCCATGAAGAACGTAGGAGCCCGGGGCTACGCAAGTTGGTCCTGACATTTAAGATGAGAGTGACCAACCTCACACATCCCTGAGTGGCATCATGTGAGCAATAAACCCCAACCATCCCTTTTATGTACACCTACACAGACTCAATCCGGTTGGAGCGCCTTAATTACCCACTAAACCACCAGGTGCCATAATTAGGTCATATGGTTACCAACCCAGCGTAGTAAATGGTTTCCTGGTGTACAGAAAATCATTTGGCTTGTTACTTAATGTAGAGTCACCCGTAGACAGAAGGAAGAGGAAAAAATGGAGGGAAGAAAGACAGAAGCAGAAGAAAGGAGAAAAAGAAAGAATTGCCGATCTCGGACAGTCACCTGAGAGCAGCACTGCATCGAGTGAGTGAACTCAGAATGCAAATGAAATAAACAAAGAAAAAAGTAATAACAAGGACGATGGCGCATTATGAGAAATCTGTTTCATACACACGCACTGTGAGTAGATATCAGTAAGCTGCTAAAATAATTTTTAAAGTATGAACTGAAGACAGCGAACCTTCTTCTAGCCTAGTTGATCATTATGAAAATGACAGACTCCCTCCCTCACACTTTTCTGTCTCTCCCTCCATCTTTACTGCCCTCTCCCTCCATCCGCCATTATGTTAGTTAGGAATTTATATACTTGGGTACTAAGTTTGTTTGTAAATCGCTAAAAGGATTAATTAAAAGGATTTTGTTTTGTTTTAGGCTTGATGGACTTATGTTCTATGTCGATGGCTAATTGCCAAATATCTATATCTATATACCTAGGCTGCATCCCCCAAGGACTGTTCAACTCTTACCCATCTCCTCCATCCTTCCTTATTTATTCATTCTTGACTCTTGCTATTTCCTCAGCACTTTCTTCTCAACCCTTTGACCTCCCTCTTAACCCCATCCCCTTCAATCTGTGACGCATTTTTACTTTTTTTCCCCCACTATCTAAATGATTTCATTTGCTTTAGCAGAGACTTTCTGAAATGGAGGGGTTCGTGCTGGGACTGACGTGGTTCAACATCGGCAGGCCAGGTATCTGCTTTGCTTGGATAATGCCAAACGATTTTACATGTTTTTAGATGTCTATGCAATTAGCCCAAGGACTCCTGATTAGCATTTCAGCCAGCTGTGCACAGTGGTTCTTATTACTAGAGGCGCCGCCGCAAGCCTGATCATAAATAACCTGAGTGATTGATGACACTACGGTAGAACTGTCAGGAATCTACATTATCATAATACAACTCATAGTAGATAGCATGATAGACAGACGTAAGAATCTATATTACAATAATACAACTCATAATAGATAGCATGATAGACAACATGACAGTCAAGCTAGGTGTGGGAAAAGGAAATGAGCTTGCAAGATTTAGTGAAGGAATGCCAGGGGTATACTGGATGTGCTACATACACACAGACATACAGGCTTCTACAAACTTCACATACGGCCAGTACACGTGACACAAGCTCTCCTACACTAGGAAAGAAGAATTAGGGAGGCAGAAGGAGGCTAGCTACAGAAGTGAGAGGTTGTAAAGAGAGAAAAGAAGAGGAGTCCAGCGAGAAATTAACTAGCATATAATTATACGCTTCTGTGTAATACACGCAGTGTTCAACTCAAATTATCTCTTTGAAGATAATAAACTACAAACAAGACCCAGTATCCATCTTTAACTTCTCCTGTCACCAACTACAAGTGAACTGAAGTTACTCCCTCACATGATTACTCGGCTACGACTGCTATATTATCAATCTCAAGACTCACATATTATTTTTGATGGCAGCGGTGGGATACGAACCCACGCCTCCGAAGAGACTGAATCCCACAGTTTCCACAAAAAATAATAATAAAAAAAAACATATGTGAGTGTTGAGATTGATTATATAGCAGTGGTAGCCGAGTAATTATGTGAGGGAGTATCCAGTTCACTTGTAGTTGATGACAGAAGTTAAAGATGGATACTGGGTCTTGATTGTAGTTTATTATCTTCAATGAGAAAGTTTAAGTTGAATTCTCTGTGTATTACACAGAAGCGTACATGTGCTAGCTAAGTTCTCGCTGTACCCCTCTTCTCTTCTCTCTTTACAACCTCTCGCTTCTGTAGCTAGCCTCCTTCTCCCTCTCTAAATCTTCCTTCGTAGTGAAGGAGAGCTTGTGTCACGTGTACTGGCCGTGTATGAAGTTTCCACAAGCCTGTACGACTGTGCGTATGTAGCACTTCCAGTGCACCTCTGGCATTCCTTCACTAAATCTTTCAAGCTCATTTCCTTTTCCCTCACCTAGCTTGACTGTCATGTTATCTATCATGCTATCTATTATGAGTTGTATTATGATAATGTAGATTTCTAACAGAATCTCTCTCCACTAAAGGTCACCCCATACTTCCTCATAAAGGCATACAAAATCCAGTACTACTTCACACGGTAAGAGGAACTTTTTCCCACGAGTTCACCTACGAGGGTTTAAGTCCTTATCGCAGTGGTGTTAACGACGTAGGGACGGCTCCTAAACCCTGTCTCATGGCGTTTATTGTCCTGGTCTGGATCTTGGTTCCTTCTCTCATATATCCGTTCGTTCTTTTCCATCCCAGGAAATTCAGTCCAGTTAATCATCTAATTTACCAACGTTCCTTCTTCCGATCTCTTGGCACTCCTTCCCTTCTTAACAAATATATACGTTTGTGGGTCGTGGCTTGCACGAGATAGCAACGAAGCAGATAACTTTCTTCTTAAGGCTGATGATTTGAATCTCTTCTATGTGTTTTTGTCTTCTTTCCGTTTCCTTCTCCTGTTCACCATCTTTAGTGTATTACGAGATTTCCACACCATACTGAAGAGAGCAATGATTTTACCTACCTCTACGAAACTTTACCGTGGGCTGAGTGTTAAGATTACTCTCCTCTGCCCGGCGACGAATTTTATTATTTTACCTCTTGTTGGTGAAGAGGAAATATAAAGCTGTATCCAACCTTTCGAGCTAAAAATCATCCCAAATTGAATAAACCTTTAGAGATGATAAGAGTATAATTTAGAATACATCATTGAGTTGCCAGATCCCTATTGAATTCACCAGTTCCTTTTCAACATCACCATTTCTCATCACACTTACCTTCTTCCACCCCCACCTACCCTCTTCATTTCCTTTCCCTTTACCTTTTATCGTCCCACTTGCCATTCTCTTCATCCCACACAACAGCCTGCACCCTTCTCCATCCCCTTCCTTCATAGTTACTTCAAAATCACTTTCCCTCCACCTACACCTCCTTTGGTTCGTATTCTTATGGACTTAGCTGGCTCCCGGGCATCTCTTCCCTACCATCACATTCCGGCAAATGTCATGTTATTGTTCTCTTGTAGGTTTATCATAAAGACTGTTTCGATAAAAAGAAGGTATGGTCATCGTACGCAGGAATATTAACCCTTTGTTGTTTAAGTTTTCTGCATAATGGAGTTTTGCGGCATAGAGCTTATCGTACCGTCTTTCTTGTGCCGGCACATAGTCGCGAAACTCATTGCTTTCTCCCTCATTAAGTTTTGAAAATAATTTCATTCGTCATATATTTGCCCTGCTAAGAGGTAAAAACATGTTAAGAGAATATGAAGATGTAATATAAAATAATTTGCTATGAAGGAGATTTTAGGAACCTCCTTGGCCAACAAGATGACAGTCCTATTTTATTACTCTTGATTACCCTTTCGTTTACTTGTACTTTCCCTTATTTGCATCTACCTCTCCATTCTCTCCTTTGCTTCCTTCATTCGCACCTTCTCGACCTTGTCAACGCTATTTCTGTACACATCTTATTCAATCTTTGTTTCTCTTAATGTATTTTCTTTGCAGTCTTTTCCCCTTCCATTACGCTCTTCTTATTTCCTCACATTCCCACCATTCACGTATTGTCATACAGACTTCTCTAACCAGTTTAAGCCAAATTTCTGTCAGGTACTCATCTGTCATGCCCTATTTTCTATAGTTCTTTTCTTGCCTTCCCTTTTCATAGTCAATTTTTCAGTCATATTGTGTGTCTCCTCTTCCCACCTCTGTTTCTGTTCTTAAATTGCACAGCTCCTACTTTTTTTTTTTTTTTTTAATGCTTGTAGCCTCTCCTTTTTATTTATTTATACACCTTTATTACACTTCTTCTGGTTTCCCCTTCTTCTTTACCTTCTTCCTTAAACGTCATTTATAGTCTACACTGTCACTCTCTGACTGCCAATGTACACCTCTAATCTTTTCCCTTAATCTCTTCTCCTTCCTTTTCCCTCATTTTTCTTCTTTACCCCACTCCCAAACCTCACTTTACCTTTCGCCTTTACTCTCTTCCCCATACCCATTCTCTCTCTCTCTCTCTCTCTCTCTCTCTCTCTCTCTCTTACTACAGCTACTAGTCTCATTACTGTTGTGTACGTGAGGATACTAAGGCTATTTGCCATGTACACAGATGGTGATTACAACCTTCTTGTGAACAAATTTTTATATAGTTTTCTCGAACACCATAATACATTTCTTTTGACCCAGTTTTCCCACACAAAACTTTCTTCGGTACATTTTCCCTTTTTTCCCATTGCTGTATTTTATTTTCTTCTTGTCTAAATATTCACACATATATCACCGAGTACTTTCCAAACCACATCCTTATTTTTTTTCCCAAGCATGTTTTCATCCTGCCTTTTCCAATATTCCTGCTGTACATTACGGCAGGGCGATTCACTTACTCTAGAAGTAGGACTGAATTACGAAACTCTGATTAACTAAAGGGCCAAACATTATTTTACCTCTATTTCCCTCACACCCCTATCTAAACACTTATACACAAAAATAAATGAGGAATTCACATATTTTATGCGTTTACATTTTCCATTAAGTACATAAAAAGAAAAAAGAAAAACTTTGTTTTATGCTTGTGATTTGTTTATTTTCATTCTTCTGAGTCAGTCAAAGGATCAAACAAAAATGACTCAAGGACCGGATTAGGCCTCGAACCGCCAGTTGAATAGGCCTGCAGTGCGACGTCTGTTCAAAATATTTCTTTCTGTTTTTCTCATCGCTGTTTTTCTTCATCTCTTGCCCAGTATTCACCCATACATCACCAAACTTTATAGGAAGTAGCTATTTTTTGTTCATCCCTACACTATTTTCATTCTCCTTATCCCATTTTCCTTATGATCCATTACTTTCCCGTGATGTATTTCCTTTCATTTTTTTTTTTTTTTTTCATACATCACACGAACTTTTGGCAAAACATTTATCCAATTTTGCACCTATTATCTTTCCTAATTCTTGTCATTTTATTTTCTCATTATTTCACATATCCCTAAAACATTTTACAACAATAACAGCAAAACCTGATGTGTGTGTTTCAGTGTTCCTGCTGATGTAAAGTATTTTGTAATATTGCAGCGCCCAGAGAAATTTATTATCTTAAGGGTGAGATCTGACCGAATATCAAAAATTAGAATTTTGAGCTGAGATTTTTACACAATAAACTAGATTATAAGGATCATTTTGGCCAAGTTTGAAGGTAATTGAAGCAGAACTTTTTGTATGGGCCCTTATTCCTTTTTTTTTTTTTTTTTTTTTTTTATTCGCGAGAGCCATTGTGAGTACATCCTATAGTTGTTTAGCTTTCTTTGTATTTATATTATACACCCATTCTTTTATGCAAAACAATATATGACTATTCCTGTACATTTGTAAACAGTGTTTTGCCGATTGCTCTATTCTATATTTGTAATGAATATTTTTTTATAGACTGAGCATATATATATATATATATATATATATATATATATATATATATATATATATATATATATATATATATATATATTTTATTATAAGAGACAATAAAAGATATGTCATTAGAATGATGTTTCTGTGTGAAATTATACTACATCTATTGCTTTTTTAAATACTGCAAACCGTTTGGGAATACATTCACAGGTTATGAAGTTATACCATATTGTTATCAAATAACTTACATTTCGAGAAATCAGCAATTGAAGTTTTCACACAGAGCCATAGTTATTCAACCAAAACTATTGTAAGTGTTTGATATGGCATATCTACATTGTTTGCAGCTTGTTCTGAGTAGGCCGTATATAGCGCCTGGTCCCATCCTTTTCCAAGGACATTAGGTACTCGAGGGTGCAGGTGTCATGAGGTGCACATGACTCATTATCGTCATACACGTGTAATAATAGGCGTTTTGTGTGTTGGATTGTCATAATATTTTAGCATAGTTATCCTTGATTGCAGTTTTCTTTGCGGGAGGCCTTTACAGACAATGTACTTTTTTGACCGGGACTATGATATTTTCGTCAAGATGCCCCCCTTAAAACTACAGTAGACTTCGATCAACAGGAGCCACATATAGGATTTATTGAACCATCACTACAAACGCTTCCTATATGGTAATCAAAATGGTCTGAAGGTAGCAAGGATAAACCAGTAACATACGTTACCTTGCTCATGAGGTTAATGTATCATTTAGTGATTTGATCTCTTCCAGCCTAAATGACTCAGTAATGTATAAAAGCGTCTGTTAACAGGAAGAATAAAACAATTATATACGACACCGGACTAAAGAGAGTAACAAGATACAGCAACTGTCCTCCCAATTAGTTGAGGGAGAGAAAGTAGAGGCGGGTGGTATCCATATTAATAATGTGCGGCAACCGACGGTCTCGCAGCTGTCGGGCGGAAATGGAACATCCGTCCATAGGTAAGACAGGGTATAAAACGTTTGCAAGTACGCGCAAATTCAATTACTCGGCAAACATGGCGTACTACCCACTCAAGTCCGTGCATGGACGACTGGCTGACGTGCAATTCAGATGCTCCAAGACATGCCTCGTGTATCCTGTTAATTCTGTGGGATGTGAGCCATACGGTATTGGTAGGGATCTTCACAACATCTACCCTCACTAAGTTGCTTACACTGGAAGGAAGAGACTATACAATCTAGCTAGAGCTGTGAGGGAGGTCAGGGACGAACCTGGGGCCATCATCGTGCAGAAGCCACCAGAAGAGGAAAATTTACCTTACCTCATCGTTCTCGTTGTGCAGTTTGGATGGGGCGCTCCCTTTGAAACAAATGAACTGGCTACGGAAATAGTGAAAACGTCCAAAGATATGCATTACGTGGAGGATGTGAAGAAAGACGACAGTGAAAATAGACTAGAATATTTTATGACATGCATTAAGAAACATACTGTTTTCGCCATGGGATGTAATGACATTGATTTTTTTTTTATTCCTGTAGGCATAGGGCATGGTGGAAGGGTGGATAATGTGTGGGAACAAACTTATTTACCCATCTTGCAAGGGTTTGCTGGCAGGCTTCAGCCTGCCGGCAATGAGGTAGTAATTGCACGTTCAAGTAACTAATGTGTTTTATCTCCTATGTACTTATCGTGAATAAACAAATATATATAAGCCACACTAAGTGTATATATTATATCTTGCAATGATATGAGTCTTAGTTTTTTCAGAAACAGTGAACGAGGAAATGCATTCTATCTATCTATGGCAAGTGTGAAAAAAAAAAAAAAAAAAGTAGTAGGTAAAAAAAGATGAGTGTGGGTAGGGTTGGGAGAAGGTAAGGAGTGAGGGAAGGAGGGGGAAGAAAGGAGGGAGGGAGAGAAGGATATAGGAAGGCCAGAGAAAGTGTGTACCTGGTATAAATTAAATCCTGTAATAATATGAGTGTTTCAGAAGCGATGGACGAAGAAGTACATTTTATCTATCTAACGAATTTAGGCAGTAAAGATGTGTATGAAACTAATTCACCAACGATATTTGAGAACAGGCTTAATCCACCCATACAGCTTAATGCCGAAAAGGAATATGAAATTGGCTTAGTGAATTGTCTTTACCCAAAGGAAAGTGAGGACACAAGCATCCTTAATCTGCTCGCAGAGAGGGAAGCAAGCTACCCTACAGAAGAAGAGAAGGAAGGGGAAGAGAGGAGGCATGACAATGTTTGGATGGAGGAGAAAGTTAGTCCTATTCTGATGGAGAGAGAGGCAGGCGAGTCTAAACCGGTAACAGGCGTGGGGGCAGGTGTGGCTGGGATGATAGAAGAGAGAGGGGCGGTGGCATATGTACGATTGTCTAAGCGATAGGTTAGTCCTGAAAACATTTTCTTTTAATGCTTCAACGGTATTTTATTGACAATGGGTCTCCCTCAACTCATCCACTCTAAAGATATTTTCCTTTTATAATGTTCTTGGCACCTGCAGCGAAGCTGGCAGGTCTATAAGTAGTGCACCTGAGGGATCTTTTTATTTTTTTATCCTTCAACGAAGGATCGAGTATATGTTCTTGTAGAGCTCTCAGCGATTATCTTATGATATACAAAGTAACAAAGAATAAAATGCAAAGTTAGAGAAAAAAGAACTAGGAAAAGGGTTAGCGAAAGTTGGGTAAGACGGGATAGAATACATGTTCGGAAATCATAAGAAATATTATACATTATATAAGAGGTGGTGAAATGTGGGTAAGATGGAGGGGAAAATACACTGTTGGGGGAAACTGGGTAAGAAGGGAAAACATTGGTGATAACACGACTGGGTAAGGAACACTAAAGTACAGCTCATAGAGGAGTATGAAATGGTTTAGAGATATACGAAATAATAAGAAAATTAAATGAAAAATTAAAAGATTTAGTAAAGATAAAAGGAACGCAACTGGAGAAATTATTTGCCAAAAGTTCATGCGATGTATGACAAATAAAGGGGGAGGGAAGGAAATACACCACGAGAAAATAATGGATCATAGGGAAAATGGGGTAAGGGAAATGACAATAGTGTAGGAGTGAATAAAGATAGCTACTTTCAATAAAGTTTGGCGATGTATGGGTGAATAATGGGCAAGAGATGAAGAAAAACAGCGATGAGAATAACAGAAAGAAATATTTTGAACAGACCTCGTATTGCAGGGCTATTAAACTGGCGGCCCGTGCACCTAATCCGGTCCTTGAGTCATTTTTCTTTGGTGCTTTAACCGACTCAGAAGAATCAAAATAAACAAATCAACAAGCGTAAAACAGTTTTGCTTTTTTTTCTATTTATTTATGTACTTAAAGGGAAATGTAAACGCAAGAAATATGTGAATTCCCCGTTTCTTTTTGTGTATAAGTGTTTAGGTAGGGGTGTGAAGGAAATAGAAGTAAAATAATGCTTGACCCTGTTGTTTATCTGAGTTTCATAATTCACTCCTACGTCTAGAGTAGGTGAATCGCCCTGGCGCAATATATAGCGGGAATATTGGGAGAGGATGAAAACATGCTTGGGAAAAAAATAAGGATGTGGTTTGGAGAGTATTTGGTGATGGATGTGTCAAAATTTAGACAAGAAGAAATAAAGCAATGGAGAGAAAAAAAAAACAGGAAAATGTATTGAAGAAAGGTTTTTTTTTTTTTTATGCGAGGAAGAAGGAACCAAAGGCCATGAGCCCGCAGTAACAGTTCCCTCCAAGAGAAAAACAAAATACAATAGAGAGCCAAATTCAAGATCCAATCATTTTGAGATGCCCGGACACACTGCGTTTGAAAGACTGGAGATCATAGGCAGCAGGAAATACAGACAGAGGGAGACAGTTCCAGAGCTGACCTGTTGCATAAATGAAAGACTGGGAGTAACAGTTAACTCTTGCATTAGAGAGTTGGACAGAAAAGGGATGAGAGTTTGCTGCCAGACGGGTGCTACGCGCCCGTCGTAGAGGTGGAGGAATGCAAGCAGACAGTTCAGAGGGGCAGTGACCATTAAAGTAGCGATAGAAAAGAGATAAAGATGCAACAGTGCGGCGAAGAGACAGAGGTTGAAGGGAGTCAGTAAGAGGAGGAGAGTTAATGAGACGAAAATCCTTTGACTCCACCTTATTGAGAAAAGCTGTATGTGGGGAGCCTCCCCACACATGAGAGTTGTACTTCACACAGGGGCGGATAAAACCCCTGTATAGAGTCAACAATTGTGCAGAGTTAAAGAAAGAGCGGAGTCGGCTTAGCACACCCAATCTCTTGGAAGCAGATTTTACAAGAGATGTAATATGATCTTTCCAAGATAAGTCCCGAGTAAATGAAACCTCAAGCATGTTCAAGGATGATGCAGGATTAAGCTGAATATTATTAAACATTAGTGGGTATACCTGTGGAAGATTTTGTCGGGTTGAAAGGTGAAAGAACTGAGTCTTTGATGCATTAAAAACAACAAGATTATTTTTACCCCAGTCAGAGATACGAGCCAAGTCAGACATTAGGTGTGCCATAGCCTCATCCCTTGTTTGTTGAAGTAACTGTTGAGATGGGCGTTGCGGGAACCGAATGGAAAGGTGAAGAGTGGAGTCATCAGTGTATGAGTCGATAGGGTTAGATGTACAGCTTAGAAGATCATTGACGAATAAAAGGAAGAGAGTTGGTGATAGGACTGAGCCCTGAGGAACACCACTGTTGATAGATCTAGGAGAAGAACGATGGCCGTCTACAACAGCGGCTATAGAACAACCAGAAAGGAAGCTAGCGATGAAGGCACAGATAGAAGGATAGAAACCGTAGGAGGACAGTTTGGAAATTAAAGATTTATGCCAGACTCGATCAAAAGCCTTTGAGATGTCAAGTGCAATGGCAAAGCTTTCGCAAAAGTCCCGAAAGGAGGATGACCAGGAGTCTGAAAGGTAGGTGAGAAGATCGCCAGTGGAGCGTCCCTGACGGAACCCATACTGACGATCGGAAAGAAGGTTGTGATAGGAAAGATGCCTTAAAATTTTTCTATTGAGAATTGACTCGAAAACTTTTGAAATACAGGACGTTAAAGCAATTGGACGATAGTTGGAGGGTTGGGAGTGGTCACCCTTCTTTGGGACTGGCTGAATGAGAGCAAACTTCCTGCAAGAAGGAAAGGTACAAGTTGACAGACAAAGGCGAAAGAGTTTGCCTAGGCAGGGTGTAAGCACAGAAGCACAGTTCTTGAGAACAACAGGAGGGACCCCATCAGGCCCATATGCCTTGTTAGTACTGAGGCCAGTGATGGCAGAAAATACATCAACTGAAGAAATTTTAATGTCAGCCATGAGGAAGTCAGAGGGGGGAAGTGATGGAGGAACAGCACCGGAATCGTCTAAGGTGGAATTGGAGGAGAAAGTCTGTGTGAAGAGATCTGCTTTATCAGTAGAAGAAATAGCTACAGAACCATCAGAGTAGAAAAGAGGAGGGAAGGATGATGAGGTAAAGTTGTTAGAAAGATTTTTGTCAAGGTGCCAGAAGGAGCGGGAAGAATTCGAGTTGTAGCGTTGAGAGCATTTAGTATGGATGAAATTATTTTTAGTGGAGCGAAGAACAGACTTAGCACGATTCCGGGCAGAAACATAAAGATGATGTGATTCAGTGGTGGGTTGGCTCCCGTACCTTTTGTGGGCCCTCTCCTTGTTGCGGACAGCATTAGAACAAGTGTGATTAAACCAAGGCTTTCTTGCGTTAGTCAAAGGATATGAGTGTGGGGAAACTGGGTCAAAGGAAATGTATTATAATGTTCGAGAAAACTATATAAAAATTTGTTCAAAAGAAGGTTGTAAACAGTGTGTACATGGCAAATAGCCTTAGTATCCTCACGCACACAACAGTAATGAGAGTAGTAGTAGCAGTAAGAGAGAGAGAGAGAGAGAGAGAGAGAGAGAGAGAGGGTATGGGGAAGAGAGTAAAGGCGAAAGGTAAAGTGAGGTTTGGAAGTGAGGATAAAGAAGAAAAATGAGGGAAAACCAAGGAGAAGAGATTAAGGGAAAAGATTATCGATGTTCATTAGCAGTCAGAGAATGAGAGAGTGTAGACTATAAATGACGTGTAAGGAAGAAGGAAAAGAGGCAGGGGATGCCATAAGAAGTGTAATAAAGATGTATAAATAAATAAAAAGGAGACACTACAAGCATTAAAAAAAAAAACGAGAAGCTGTGCAATTAAAGAACTGAGAAACAGAGGTGGGAAGAGGAGACACACAATATGACTAAAAAATTGACTAAGACTATGAAAAGGGAAGGCAAGAAAAGAACCATAGATAATAGGGCATGACAGACGAATAAAAGAAACTGAGAGAAATTTGGCTTAAACTGGTTAGAGAAGTCGAAGTCTATAAGACAATACGTGAATGGTGGGAATGTGAGGAAATAAGAAAAGCGTAATGGAAAGGGAAAAGACTGCAAAGAAAATACATTAAAAACAGAAAGAAAGAGGGAATAAGATCTGTACAGTAATAGCAGTGACCAGGTCGAGAAGGTGTGAATGAGGGAAGCAAAGGAGAGAATGGAGAGTAGGTGCAAGAAAGTGAACGTAAAATTAAAGTTAAGGGTAATTAAGAGTAATAAAATAGGACTGTCATTTTGTTCGCCAAGGAGTTTCCTAAAATCTCCTTCATAGCAACTTACTGCATATTACATCTCAATATTCTATCAACAAGTTTTTACCTCTTAGCAGGGCAAATATATGATGAATGAAATTATTTTCAAAACTTAATGAGGGAGAAAGCAACGAGTTTCGCGACTATGTGCCGGCACAAGAAAGACGGTACGATAAGCTCTATGCCGCAAAACTCCATTATGCAGAAAACTTAAACAACAAAGGGTTAATATTCCTGCGTACGATGACCATACCTTCTTTATATCGAAACAGTCTTTATGATAAACCTACAAGAGAACAATAACATGACATTTGCCGGAATGTGATGGTAGGGAAGAGATGCCCGGGAGCCAGCTAAGTCCACAAGAATACGAACCAAAGGAGATGTAGATGGAGGGAAACTGGTGCTGAAGGAACTATGAAGGAAGGGGATGGAGAAGGGTGCAGGCTGTTGTGTGGGATGAAGAGAATGGCAAGTGGGACGATAGAAGGTAAAGGGAAAGGAAATGAAGAGGGTAGGTGGGGGTGGAAGAAGGTAAGTGTGATGAGAAATGGTGATGTTGAAAAGGAACTGGTGAATTCAATAGGGATCTGGCAACTCAACGATGTATTCTAAATTATACTCTTATCATCTCTAAAGGTTTATTCAATTTGGGATGATTTTTAGCTCGAAAGGTTGGATACAGCTTTATATTTCCTCTTCACCAACAAGAGGTAAAATAATAAAATTCGTCGCCGGGCAGAGGAGAGTAATCTTAACACTTAGCCCACGGTAAGGCTTCATAGAGGTACTTAAAATCATTGCTCTCTTCAGTATGGTGTGGTGTAAAGAAAGATGATGAACAGGAGGAGGAATTGGAAAGAAGACAAAAACACATCAAAGAGATTCAAATCATCAACCTTAAAAAGAAAATTATCTGCTTCATTGTTATCTCGTGCATGTCATGACCCATAAACGTATATGTTTGTTAAGAAGGGAAGGACTACCAAGAGATCAGAAGAAGGAACATTGGTAAATTAGATGATTAACTGGACTGAATTTCCTGGGATGGAAAAGAATGAACGGATATGTGAGAGAAAGAACCAAGATCCTGACCAGGACAATAAACGGCATGAGACAGGGTTTAGGAGCTGTCCCTACGTCATTAACACCACTGCGATAAGGACTTACCCTCGTTGGTGAACTCGTGGAAAAAAGTCCCTGTTACCGTGTGAAGTAGGACTGGAATATGTATGCCTTTATGAGGAAGTATAGGGTGACCTTTAGTGGAGAGAGATTTTGTTAGGAATCTACGTTATCATGATACAACTCATAATAGATAGCATGATAGATAGATGTAGGAATCTACATTATCATAATACAACTCATAATAGATAGCATGATAGATTACATGACAGTCAAGCTAGGTGTGGGAAAAGGAAATGAGCTTGAAAGATTTAGTGAAGGAATGCCAGAGGTGCACTGGAAGTGCTACATACGCACAGTCGTACAGGCTTGTGGAAACTTCATACACGGCCAGTACACGTGACACAAGCTCTCCTTCACTACGAAGGAAGATTTAGAGAGGGAGAAGAAGGCTAGCTACAGAAGCGAGAGGTTGTAAATAGAGAAGAGAAGAAGGTCAAGCAAGAGCTTAGTTAGCATATATACGCTTCTGTGTAATACACAGTAATCAACTTCAACTTTCCCATTGAAGATAATAAACTACAGTCAAGACCCAGTATCCATCTTTAACTTCTGTCACTAGCTACAAGTGAACTGAAGTTACTCCCTCACACAATTATTCGGCTATGACTACTGTATAACCAATCTCAAGACTCACATATTATTTTTTTTTAATTATTTTTTGTGGCGGCAGTGGGATTCAGTCTCTATGGAAGCGTGGGTTCGTATCCCACCGCTGCCACCAAAAATAATATGTGAGTCTTGAGATTCATTATATTGTAGTCATAGCCAAGTAATTATGTGAAGCAAGTGACTTCATTTCACTTGTAGTTGGTGACAGGAGAAGTTAAAGATGGATACTGAGTCTTGATTGTAATTTATTATCTTCAAAGAGAAAGTTTAATTTGAACACTACGTATAATACAAAGGAACATATATACTGTATGCTAGCTAAGTTCTCATTGGACTCCTCTTCTCTTCTGTCTTTACAACCCCTCGCTTCTGTAGCTAGCCTCCTTCTCCGTCTCTAATTCTTCCTTCCTAGTGTAGGAGAGCTTGTGTCACGTGTACTGGTCATGTGTGAAGTTTCTGCAAGCCTGTATGTCTGTGTGTATGTAGCATTTCCGGTGCACCCCTGCCATTCCTTCACTAAATCTTGCAAGCTCATTTCCTTTTCCCACACCTAGCTTGACTGTCATGTTACCTATCATGCTATCTATTATGAGTTGAATAATTGTAATATAGATTCCTACATCTATCTATCATGCTATCTGTTATGAGTTATATTATGATAATGTAGATTCCTGACAGTTCTACCGTAGAGTCATCAATCACTCAGTTTTTTTATGATCAGGCTTGCGGCGGCGCCTCTAGTAATAAGAACCACTGTGTGCGAGTGGCTGAAATGCTAATCAGGGGTCCTTGGGCTAATTGCCTAGATATCTAAAAACATGATACAAAATCGTTTGGCATTATCCAAGCAAAGCAGATAACTGGCCTGCCGATGTTGAACCACGTTAGTCTCAGCATCAAGCCCTCCACTTCAGAAAGTCTCTGCTAAAGCAAATGAAATCATTTATACAGCGAGGGAGGAAAACAAAAAGTAAAAATGCGTCACAGATTGAAGGGGATGGGGGTTAAGAGTGAGGTGAAAGGGTTGAGAAGAAAGTGGTGAAGAAATAGCAAGAGTCAAGAATGAATAAATAAGGAAGGATGGAGGAGATGGGTAAGGGTTGAAGAGAAACAAAAGGCGCATGAAAATGAGCAAGGGTGGATGAGGGAGGATGATGGATAATGTAAGGGTGAAGATGAAGTTGATGGAGCCTGACAGTAGGATTTTCGGAAGCAATATAATTAAATCTGAAGTTTTGGTTAAAGCTAGGATGAAATGTAGGTTAAAAAAAAAAAAAAAAAAAAAAAAGCTCTTAAAGGCAACGGGTAAAGGAAAAGTAAAAGTGCGAGAAGGAAGGAGAGACAGTGCAAGGACAGAGGGAGTGGGAGTGGGAGGGAGCGTGGGAGGAAAGGCCGGTAAAACCAGAAAGGAGGGAGGGAGGGAGAGCCTGAGAAGGGAGGAGGAAGAATGAGAGGGACAGTGAAAGGGAGAAATGATAGAATAATGGTGGAGGGGGGGCAGGTAAAGAGAGGGAGGAAGGGAAGGATAGTTTAAGTTTGGAGGGAGGGGATGACTTAGATAAGATTTTTTTTTCTTTTAGGGCGATATCTGGCAATTGACCATCGACATAGAATATAAAGCCATCAAGCCTAAAACAATAACAAATCCTTGTTTTAATTAATCCTTTTAGCGATTTACAAAGTACCCAAGTATAAAAAATCCTAACAAACATAATGGTGGATGGAGGGAGAGAACAGTAAAGATGGGGGAAGAGACAGAAAAGTGTGAGGGAAAGAGTGTCATTTTCACGATGCTCAATTAGGCTAGAAGAAGGTTCATTGTCTTACGTTCATACTTTAAAAATTATTTTTGCAGCTTACTGATATCCACGTACATTGTGTGTGTGAAGCACAGTTTTCTCATGATCCGCCATCGTCCTTGTTATTACTTTTTTTTTTTTTCATTTGCATTCTGAGTTCACTCACTAGATGCAGTGCTACTCTCAGGTGACTGTCCGAGATCAGCACTTCCTTCTTTTTGTCTTTTCTTCTGCTTCTGTCTTTCTTCCCTCCATTCTTTCCTCTTCCTTCTGTCTACGAGTGACTCTACACTGAGTGACAAGCCATATGGGTTTCTGTACTGTACACCAGGAGACCATTTACTACGCCGGGTTGGTAACCATATGCCCTATTATGGCACCTGGTGGTTTAGTGGGTAATTAAGGCGCTCCAACCGGATTGAGTCTGTGTAGGTGTATATCCAAGGGATGGTTGGGGTTTATCGCTCACGTAATGCCACTCAGGGATGTGTGAGGCTGGTCACTCTCATCTTAAATGTCAGGACCAACTTGCATAGCCCGGGGCTCCTACACACCTCCTGGGGCAACACAGGATTATATGATGATAATGGTGATGATGATGATGATGATGATGATGTACTCTGAGTTCCAGTACCTTCTTCAGTGTTGATGCTCTTAATAAACCAATTTAATGTTTCTATTTCAGCATTTTTCATTTTCTCCTTACTCAGAGTTATTTTCGAAGTTTCCCACAATTTCTGAAAATATACAATGCCTTGGATCAAGCCTTCGATACTCGGGAGATCTCCCTTTTATCTTTCAGAGAGTTTTTCCATGGTATGGTTTCAGGAAAACTAAAATCAGTCAATTTTTTACAAGCGAAATAGTTTCCACTGTTCATACTAACAAGTATAGGCAATGACTGCAAAAATCAGATAAAAAGAATATGTAGGAAAGGGAGGTAGGGTTGGGGTGGGGAGACCACTCTAGAACAGCCGTCAAAGTAGCAGCGCCCCCCCACGCCACCGTTATAGAAAACACCTGCTGTCAATGGCGTTGCATCGCATCTAAAAAGGCAGGAACCCGGAACCAGTCTCATCCTTTCCATTGTGATGAACAGACGTATGTCACGTGCACGTGAGGAGATGGAGCAGTGTGGAGGAGGGAAACCTGCTTCCTGAAGAACAAAAGGCAGATCTTCGACACCTTCGGCGGGAGAAAGCGTGTCCCAGTCGTGGACTCTCGACAGAAAAGACGCCCTGTTAGGATTCCCAACACCGTCAGGAGATCCTAAGTGGAATCCCGAGCTGGCAGGAGACCGGAGCCCATTGACATTCAACTGCAGAAACGTGAGCATCCTGTGTGGAATCCCGCACCAACAGGAGCCTGGAGCCCCTTGATATTCATCTGCAGAAGCGTGAGCATCCTGAGTGGAATCCCCACATCATCAGGAGTAACGCGTCCAGACGCGAATGTAAGTTATTCTCCGTTTTCCATCACCTCTTACCCAATGCCACCACGGCAGAAAACGATCCGTGAAAAGAAAAAAAAAGGCCCAACCCTCCTTCCTCCCCCTCTTCTCTCTCTCTCCTTTCGTCTGCAAAACACGCATGAATCTGCAACCCGTCCTTCCATTTACAGGACCTTTCAAATCGGTTCTCCACACACACACACACATCCTTTACTTCAGTAAATAAACACACACACCTTGTCCTTGCACCTGTCCACGTCTACTCTTAGCCTGTCACCACGGCCGAAAACAATATGTACAAGCCAGATTCACTTTTGTACCTGTTCTTACCTCGAACAATCACCCTCTCTCCTCCCGTAAACAAACACTGACCCTTGCACCTGTTCTTTGTCCTCTGTTTTCCATCACCTCTTAGCCTATGCCACCACAGCTGAAAATGCTCTTGCATCTGTTCTTCCTTCCGAATATTCACCCTTCCTCCTTCCATAAACAAACATTTACCCTTGCCTCTGTTCTTCGCCCTTCCACTTCCTCCCAAACAAGTTCCTACCTGTCCACTTCTGCTCTTAGCATATGCCACCACGGTCGAAAACGCTCTTGCACCTGTTCATCCTTCCGAACCTTCGCCCTTCCTCCTTCCGTAAACAAACACTGACCCTTGCACCTGTTCTTCGCCCTTCCACTTCCGCCCAATCCAGTTCCTACCAGTCCTTCCTCTCAACCCATCTTGTCCTTGCACCTGATCTTCCTCCGGTCATTCACTTTGGACCAGTATTTCCGCTCAAACCAGTCCACTTCCGTTCAAAACAATACCCCGCTCCCCCTTTCCCGGCTCCCAATCCCCCTTTCACACAGATTAAAACATCGACCGTGGTGGCATAACTCGCACTACTGCCAGGTTATGTGTCCTCAAAGCGTTCTTTTTACGCCTAAAAGGAAAGATGGGGAGGGTGAGGGCCGTTATATCCTTGGTTAGGTGTGTAGGGAGGTTAGGGGTACGTGCTTTGTCAGGTGGAAATTGCAAGTGTTGCATTTCCTATGTTTTACCTAGAATTACTTCATATATTATTTCCCAAAGTTATGCCCACCTTCCAGAATACCCTGTATATACTCGCATTTTGTTGGCCCTACACCTGGCAGACGATTATAATCAATTTAGAGCTTCCTAGTAGACAAGTGAGTGAGGGCTATAGCCAACTTCTCGAGTTGAAACGTCTCTTTAAGGAAATTAATGATGTTGAAGAGGGACGCCTTCATGAGAGGGCACCCGTGTAACTGAGTTGCTTCACTGTCCCGTTAAGTAAATTTCTCTCGGATCCCTCCCTATCCCCCGAAAGGAAGTAAGTTAGTTGCAGGAAAACATAATCTTGAGCCACAGTCCACCGGGCTCACAATTCAGATGAACCTGGTGTCACTTCTAATTCAAGGTAAAGAAATTGTTTTCAGCTAAAAAAAAATAAAAAAAATAAAAATAAAAATAATACTATTAACAGAAATGGTCGTCATCATATCGGGGAAAAAAACAGTATTTATGCCTACTGACTGCACGCGGGTCATTAAGGAAGACAGTTAACTAAAGTGAAAACTTCCCCTATACTCTGCTTGTTACTGGCCGCTGCCCGGCCACTAGTCTGGGGTTTGGCCATTTGACGTTGCCATGCGAAGACCCGGAGTCAAGTTACCTTCACTATTGACTCAATTGTAACCCGGTTTGGAGCATGGCATATCGGGAGTGATAAGGATCAACTTATGTCGAATTAGAAAAAGGAAACAAGTGGAGCCGAACCAAAATGATGAGGACTGCCTACATAGAATGCACTAGCCAATTCCAGCTGAAAAACATGGTGTTACCACCCTCTCGAAGCACTGTTGGAAACATATAATGCTGCTGTTCAGATAGGTCAGTGAAAGAAAAGAGGTGTGCTACTGGAATATATGAACAGTAGCTACATACTGAAGAGCACTTCTCTTTCGATTCCAACCCCCTCTAAATCCTTGTCTTAGTTAATGATTTAGTGGAAGGAGTACTCCAAGACAACGAGTCGTCATTTTTTATAAGAACTGATAATTGTACACTGTAGCCTAGTAATGTAACTGTTCCCATTTAGCACTCTATTAACTGAAATGTCTGATGGATCTTGTCTGAGTAGGTTTGTAAGTGATTCTGATTAAGTTAGAAGTGTCCCACAGTGCACCTGTTTATTATATAAAAGAACCTGATTCTGTGGTGTGCTGTGTAGAGATTTTGTAAGTAAAATAAGTTATAGTTGTTTGTCATTGCCTTTGATTTGACCCTCAAAGTTAAAAATCTCCCTGTACAGTCCGTAACAGAATTAAATGGCGACCTCTGCTAGGATGGCATACTGAATTTGATCTAAACCTAAGTACACAATTATTATCATGGTACTGACGAATTTTGGTGATGTAAGAGCATTTTCGCAAACTGACCCTCGACAATCTGAAGTGGAAAATCTCACTAAATTTTAGTTGAAAACTACTGGTCAGGTCTTGTGGGTGAAATCTCTCAATAATGATAATTTAATTAGTTTGGTTCAGGACACAGTGTTTAGAGTGAGTGAAGATGCTGGAGCTGATAAAACCACAACTGGTCACGATCTTAGGGAACATGAGGGATGTGCTCACAGTGTTGATAATGTTCAGAATCCTGAGCTTTTGTAAAGACAGTTACCTATTCACATTAATACTACTCAGAAGTAGATGTTAATACTCTAAATACTAATGTCAGTGAACAACTCAAATTAGTCAAATTTCAGTTGCAAATGAGTATATGAAGCACAAGAAAAATAGCGTGAAGTAAATCGTGAGTGCAGGCAGAGGCAGCTTGGCGGTTAGCCCAGTCCTTGTGGTACCTCTCTTAGCGACTCATTTGATGTTGTCGAGAACATTAAGTTAGTCCTTCCCTTTGGGAGTAAGATGTCAATAAATACTTCCAAATGTGTGAGACGGTGGCAGCTTGTCTTTCCTGGCCTAGGAACTCATGATCGCCATTACTTCAGAGTGTAGGTAATGGTACGGCACAGGAGACCTACATTGCTTTATCAGCGGACCAGTGTGCTGATAATGACGTGGTAAAGGATGCAATTCGTGGGGTTTATAAACTGGTACCAGAAGCATACAGACTCAAGCTTAGAACCACATATAGACAACAAGAAAAGTCCCATGCGGAATATGCTACGTTACTTCAAGATATATTTGATCAGTGGCTGCACTCTAAAAGGAAAATAACAAGGATTTTACTATGTTGAGAGAACATATAATCTTGGAGAGCTTCACTGGGAGTATTGCCAAGGATGTTACCACTCACCTATTTAAGCAGGAGGTGGATAACTTGGTTGAGGCAGCAGTTGTGGCAAATAATTATGGTATTATCCACACATATGATTCTAAGCCTCATTCATTTAGTAGATATAGGTGATTGGACCAATTAGACCAGTGATTCTCAAACTATGGGTCGCGACCCAAAGGTGGGTCGCGAGAGAAATTTTGATGGGTCGCAGGGATATAGAATAGGCTTAATGCTTTCAGTGTATGTTATTTACTTAACTGAAATGTAGTTATCCTTATTACACTACTAGCATATTCATAATAACTTCAATAGGCTATATACCGGTTACTCTCTTTCTCTCTCTCCCCTGTGGGTTGCGAAGTCGAAATATTCCAAATAGGGTCACACACTAAAAAGTTTGAGAACCCCTGAATTAGACTCTATAAACCCACCCTGTTGCAAAGCAGATAACATTAAATGAGCAGTAGATATGGGTGATTGGACCAAATAGACTCTATAAATCGACCCTGTTGCAAAGCAGGTAAGATTACAAGACCCCCCCCCCTGCACAAAGGGCAGAACAGACCAAAATTGTGCCAGGAAATCCAGTCCAAGTTTTCAAAGTTCAGCCGACTGTATCTCGATTATTTTCAAAGTAATTTTTGTGGCATTATATGCAGAACTGGCATCAATTTAAAGGTGTAATTATATCAATAACAACAAAAAGTATTTAAACAACTGAAGAATAAGAGTCCCTACGCATAGTCGCTGAATTTTCAAAACCCTGAAGGCATTTTTCTGGGAATAAGAAGGTATTCCCTGTAGTAAGCACTATGGGAATTGAAACGCATATCCGCCACCCCCACTGGACGCTTCACTCACCGCCCGCAATATAGTCCTTGTGTGCATACTACAGGACCCTGCGTTACGGCTCGATGGATCAATAATGATGAGGTGACTGTTGTCTTCTGTAGGATATTCGACCTTATTAACGTTGTATTACGGGCAGAATATCCACCAAAAAAAATAGTTGAAGCCTTGCTGGACCTGCTGCGCCCATAAACAAGTTTTGTGACTGGATGGACATTCATCCCTTTGTGCAGTGGAAGCCTCAGAATAGATGAATCCTACTGAAAAAAAAAAAATGTAACTGCTATGTTACGTACTCAGTGCTCAACCTTTTGCTCCCTGAGTACTAAGAACTGACCTGGGGTTCTTCTCAAGACTGGGTCTAAAGCATGCAACCAGAGGAACAGGGCTAAAAAACACAGGCCAACCAATCTTACACGTATATTGGCTTACAAACATACAGTACTGGGCACAATGCAAATGGGCAGATCAGGGTCGCCCACAGAAGTATTTATGGTGGACGCACATGTAAGGGGGCCCAGTTTTCAGGATTAGGGGGTGGCTAGCAACGCGAACCTATTCAGCTGTGTGTGTGTGTGTGTGTGTGTGTGTGTGTGTGTGTGTGTGTGTGTGTGTGTGTGTGTGTGTGTGTGTGTGTGTGTGTGTGTGTGTTTCTTGGGAGCCTCTGAAAGATGTTCACGAAGAATATTATCATGCTCAGATATGAATTCCAATAATGCCATGAAATTACTACGACCATCTGTTTTACCTTGCAGGGCTAGACCTTGTTTGCCACACAAACATATTGTCTTCAAAATGGGTACATAAGCAGCTTTATTTTTTGTGACTTTCGGCATAAGCTTTAGAAAGAGACTGTTTGATTGGCAGATGTTTTCTATCACAGATACATTTGAATGCTACAGCATTATCAACCGCCCCTAAATGAACAGACGATTTGTTATGACGTTCTGCATGCCTGATGATATTACTCCAGTCAGAATTACCTTCACGAATGAATGGCACTGTTGGGCCCTTAGCAAAAACAAAGCAAGTTGTACAGAGAACAAAAATACCTTTTACTCTGTAACTCATATCCGGAAATTCTGCCTGATCCAGAAATATGCTGGGGACTCGATGGTGTCTGTTTCCAATCAGTTTCAAAGGCCCTTTCCACGACTTCCTAGGAATTGCGGTCATACTGTATCTGTCTCTTTGCTGTCTCACTCAGAGGACTGGAAAAGTCTATTTCATTGATATCAAATACCGAAGCAAAAGCATCACTAGAAATAGGCAGCGGATTATCAGTACCAGTAGCATCACTTGTTTTCTTTAATATTATGGTTTTCAGCTACAAAGTGTTATCAACTTTCCCATCTTTATCACCAGACAACGCACTGATGGAATGAGTAACTGAAGACACTGCACTAGTGGTGTCAGTTTTCATTTTATTACCAGCATCAAGATTACTGTGAGGATGTAGAGAGTCAGGGGAAGTGTCATTTGTTATAGGTGAGGATTCTGCCTGTCAAGCTGTTTCTGGCTCATCATTTGTAGCAGAGGATACTTTAGAATTTCTGAATACATCTGTAATCTTAGACTGATGTCGATTTTCACCAGCTTCCCGAAGCATGTGTTTAAGACCTTTCTTTTAAGAGCACCACTTTTTGACATCTTTACCGACAGTGTTCTCGTCAGGCTGTAAAGATCTACATTGTACATTAAAAATAATGAGCCAGTTGTGTAACCGAGTTAGGAAATTATGTAAGGCCCAGCACACAAAAAAATACAATCAGCATCAATTCTTCCTAAGGAAATCAATAGTACTTTTGATTTTTTTCTAACTGCCTCCATGCAACCACTCCACATCCATTCCACAGAGGTGAACAGTATTCCATCAGCCATCTAAGAACGCAGGTGACTTATAAATTATGGCCAATCCTCATCAGTGAAAAATTCTTGGACTCTGTATAGGAGTCCCAGTTTTTTATAGGCTTCTTTAGCAATGGATCTAACATAGGGTGTCCAGCTTAGGATAGTGTTTAGTGTCACACCGAGAATGTCAGTACTAGAGGAAGAGCGAATATTTACCGTGCATTATTACAAATTATGTGGGAGTCGGAAGGATTCTGTCGCTCAGAAAATTGAATTATTAGAATATTCTGATGCAGAGGACATAGCATATTTAACCTAACAATGAATAATGAACTATAGGGTTTGATATAAAAAGCAAATTATGACATAAATCATTATCTAGGTAAAACTTATACAGGTGTCGTCATTCAATAATATCATTTTTGCTAATGGCAAGAACACATAAGCTTTGGCAGTCTAGATCATAATAAGCCTAAATGTGGAGCCTGTGGAGAGTAGCACCGAAAATCCGAAATGGCAGTTATCCCTAATTTTCAAAGAATATTCATATCTTCTATTTCTCTGGTATTTCAATATAGCTTTATTTACCTACCTTGGCCAAAATATAGTATCGGTCCGACAACGATTTTTTCATCCAACCTGGGTGTTTCCAATGGTTTTAGGTGTGATTCGTTCGAATTTGACCTTCATTTCTATCGGAAACCAATAGCTTCTGAGATGTGACCCATTTTTATGTCATCACAGAAACTACCGGTTTCTGATAGAATTTTAAGTCAAAATCATCAATAATCACACCAAAAGCCACTGGAAACACCCATGTTGGATGTCGTTTCAATACTGAAGCCCTGGAAAGAGGGCAGGGTTTCAGGTAAGTAAAATAATTCTAACCTAACTTAACCTAATCTAACCAACCTAACCTAACCTAATCAACCTAACCTAACCAACTTAACAACCTAACCTAACCTAACCTAACCTAACCAACCTAACCTAACCAACCTAACCTAACCTAACCAACCTAACCTAACCTAACCTAACCAACCTAACCTAACCTAACCTAAATCCCCCCTAACAAGGTCTAACTTACCTTTCTCTGGAGATGGGTCATGCTCCACTGGCGGCACACCCAGAGATGCTTTTCTTGTCGCAACTGAAGTTGTACGTGACAGTGAGGACGCTCCACCTGACTTGGAAGGACGCCGTCCCTACGCAGAAAATCAATGGAAGCCTCAGGTTTTTGGTAAAAACCTTTGAAAATCTCCCAAGGCTTAAGGAAACACCCAGTACACGGGAGAGACATGGCGGGACTGACTTTTGAATCTGGCGGATGCGGGAAAATTCGCTCATTGGCGGAATGAAATTAAATGTGATTGGTTGATGAAGAGAGAGGGATAGCTGTGATTGGGTTTCATAAGTCACGTGATTCCAACGCTGTCAAGTCGGTGTAAAACATCATAAAATGCATATATAACATTTAAAATGTATATACAAAATTGACAACAATGTAAGATGGACTGCTCATGTTACTGCTTGGTAAACATGGCTCACGGCGGCAAGGTTCGGGCTCTTGTTGTACTGAAGGAGAAAATCAGTTATCTCGTAAACCGTTCATTTCCGAGAGCAACGACACATCCTGGTGAGTACAGCAAAATGAGGTGCATAAGCTGATAGGTAGAAGAAGTTCGAATTTTCTGTGGGACTGATACTATAGTTTGACCCCTACCTTTAGTAGCAGGCTATCCATCCAGGCTTAGGTTTTGAAGCTATGGATCCCTTAGCCAAATGAACTGGTTGAATTGACGTCTACTGCAATTCCTCAATACCCAGAAATGTAACTATGGATTCTAATGGAGGCTGCAGGTATTAAAAATGCAAAAACAAATTCCTAAGAGATATATAACATGTTTTAAAACAAAGAAATAAATAACGACCTTCATCTCTTTTTCTCCGATTGTAAACAATGAACGTCTCAACAATGTTGCCAGCTGCTGACCCTTAAATATCTGTAGGTCCACGAGTAAAATATCTTGAGATTCCGGAAAATTTCTGTATATCATAATTTCACGTAAATCTTGAAAACGGCATACAAATATAAATAAGACTTGGTAGGTAAGTATATGCTCCTTTATTATAAAACACACACACACACACACACACACACACACACACACACACACACACACACACACACACTATTAGCTGATCAATCAATAGCTGTATTTGTACTATATACTTTTACAACAATAAATATTTAAGTTCAATTTCAATTCAATTTCGTATGAATAAACTAAGATTAATTATGAAATTAGGGAGAATAGGGTAACATAAATTGTATATATTTTCAAATTTATAAAATACAAAATAAAAGATAGTTGCCATATGTATGGGAAAACAGAACGCTGAGCAGGGCCCGAAACAACAGTGATGAAAAATTATGAATTGGCTAAACCTAACAAATACAATCTGTTAAGAAAAAACTAGATTTATATTAGGAAATTCAGGGATATCCAGAATTAATGACTGCACCAGTGATAACAAAATCTATACTTCATGCTTGAAAATTGAGAGAGAGAGAGAGAGAGAGAGAGAGAGAGAGAGAGAGAGAGAGAGAGAGAGAGAGAGATCTAAGACTAATAACTACACTGATGACAAAAAACTATACTTCATGGCTGAAAACGATAGAGAGAGAGAGAGAGAGAGAGAGAGAGAGAGAGAGAGCGAATTATGTCGTCCTAGTCACTGACATCTTCCTCTTCTACATCTTTTGGGACACTGTACTTATCATCATTCATTAATGACAGCATTTGGGGTGGCAATTTACATCAAAGCAAGTACTATTGGATGAAACAAGCCTCTTTGTGTACAACAATCCAGTCAAGGTAGTTGTAGATGGGCGGTTTCTAAGTTTTGTTTTCATCCTGTTCACTGCAGAAAACACTCTCTCAATCGTTGCACTGGAATGTGGCAAACACAAAAGGTTGAACATAAATGAAGCTAGCTGAGGGAACAGAGGTTCATTGTCCCCTGACTTGGCATCACGTACATTAATCCAAAACTGTACAGGAGTAATGTCAGGCTGAGTGTCCAAGTCAGTGTTCTCAACAGCCGCCATCAGTATCCATAGTTTGTACTGTTTCATCACTAACAAGAGAGGGGAAAGTTGACATGAGTGGAGCAAGTGATGCTACACTCCTATTCTTGACAGTTGCAGGATCTAATGCTTCCAAATTTTTAAAAGTAGCATCACTAAAAGGAAATCTTTTAATTAGTTGGACAGCTACTTCAGTGTAAGAGGACAGGCACCGCTGGCGAAACTGTGCAATGGCTACTGATGGAATAGTGTGCTGCTTAGAGAGTGTCATCCCTACCATACCACCAAAGTACAAAGAGGGTAGTGGTTTAAAATTGTGAGGATCACATGGAGCAATGTTTGACAAAGGGGTTTTCCGCAAGTAGTCATCACGCAGATAGCATTCTAGAATGGATCTGAGACAGCTAGAAACTGACTTGTGCAACACATGGATTTGAGTAGATTCGGACTGCATTTTCTTGTTCAATACATTGAAGATTGGTAGAACAAAATCTAAAAACTGAAGATAAAGCTTTGTTGTAGGATCATCAAGTCTTTGAAGGATGTTTTCACAGGCAATGATTCTTTCAGAAAGGACAGCTTCTGTAAAGTATAACTTTAATGCATCATATTGCTCAAGAAGTCGAGAAACTACCATGTGTAGGGACAACCATCGGGTTTGACTTGGGTGCAACATTTTGTGAGGCTTAACTCTAACAAATGTCTGAAATTCTTCCAAAGCCCCCATACGCTTTGGACTGCAGCTGAAATAACTGTACACATCCCTGGCTAGGTCCTCTACAGCTCTCGGTAGCTTTAAGCAGGCATTTGAGGCACATAAGGCAAATGAATGGCAAATGCATTTCATGACAAATAATCCATTTACATCGTTTTTCAGATGTGATGAAAGTGAGTTGTGTGCTCCGAGCATAGCCTTTGCTCCATCTGCCCCAAAGCCTATCATGTTTTCTTTATATGGAATGTGATTATCAGTGAAAAACTTGACAACACTTTTGTACAAAGAGAGGGCAGAAGCATCTTTCAAAGGAATGAGTCCTAAAAAGCAGTCTTTAACTTGGTTGTCTACTAATATCCTAGCTACCATGCACAGATGTTTGACACAACCTTTGTCTGTACTCTCGTCAACAATTAACAAAAACTTTGAATCTTGCATCTTTTCTATAAAACTTATTGAGGTAAATTTCCCTGTGACATTATTCATCATTGCAGTCAATTTTGTTCGACCACATTTTAAATGTCTGGCAATCTCAGAGTCAGGGCACATTGACTGAACAAGCTGAGGCATGTGCTCTACAACCCTAATTGGTAAGTCGTGTTCACATATAAATGTTGCTAATCTAATTTCACTTTCTTTTACAGAATCTTCAAGTTTCTTCCTACTGCTAACAGAAGGCATATCTAATACTGAAGGCTGCATTCTAATTGAAGCACAGTTCTGAGCATGTTTTTTCCCCTTTGCATGAGCTTTCAAATCTCCCTTCCCAGCATTCAAAGACAGGTGGACATGACAAGCTGAGCAATATGCATAAAATAATCCTTTTGAGCTTGCTTTAAGCCACCCTTTAAACTCAGTTGCAAGGAGAGTGGAAAGGTTACAAGAGGATGAGAAAAAGGCAGAGTATAAGAGAGAAATGGAAGAACGATTGGGCAAATATGAATTGGAGCAGATGGGAGACGTGGAAGGTGTGTGTAAGATATTTACAGGAGAAATATGTGCAGCATGTGATGTGGTGTGTGGAAGGAAGAGAAGACGGAGGGGGGTGCAAGGAACAGCGTGGTGGACTGAAGAGGTGAAACAGGCTGTGGCACAAAAGAAGAAAGCATACAATGAATGGATGAGAAATAGGGGCGTGGAAGAAGTTGAGAGGAGGAAGAGAGAGTTATATGTGGAAAGAAAGAGAGAGGTGAAAAAATTAGTAAGAGAGAGAAAGAAGAGAGTGGATGAGGAATTTGGAAGGAATTTGAGTGTAAAGTGGAGGGACTGTAAGAAAATGTTCTGGAGAGAGGTGAAAAGAGTAAGACAGGGTGGAAGTGAAGTTAGCAGGGGAGTGAAAGATAAAAATGGTAGATTACTAGTGGAGAAGGGAGAAAAAGTGAACAGATGGAGAGAACACTTTAAGGAATTGTTGAACGTAGAGGATGGAAGTAATGCGAGTATAAGTGGCTGGGGAATGGCTGGGAGAAGGAGGGAGTTGAGAAGACAGGAAGAAATCAGTAGGATAGAAGTTGTGGAAGCAATGAAGAAAGTTAAATCGGGGAAAGCCCCAGGAATTGATGGAGTGTGTGGTGAAATGCTGAAGCATGGGGGAGAGATAGTAGTAGAATGGATGTGGAAGATGTGCAGATTGGCCTGGGAGGAAGGTAGAGTCCCGGAGGATTGGAAGTCAGGTATAATTATTCCCCTGTACAAAGGAAAACGGGAAAAAGAAGTGTGTGGTAATCATAGGGGCATTTGTCTTCTTAGTATAATAGGAAAAAGTGTATGGTAGGATACTTATAGACAGAGTTAGAGAAAGAACAGAGAAATTAGTTGGAGAAGAACAGGGAGGCTTTAGGAAGGGAAGAGGTTGTGTAGATCAGATATTCATTCTTAGATCTTTAGTGGAAAAGTTTCTAGAGAAGGGAAAGAAGCTGTATGCGGCTTTCATGGATTTGGAGAAAGCATATGACAGGGTGGATAGACAAGGATTGTGGAAAGTGTTAAGAATATATGAAGTAGATGGGAAGTTGTTGAATGCTGTGAAGAGTATGTACGATGGTGCTAAGGCTCCAGTGCGTGTGGATGGTGAACCAAGTGAATTTTTCTCTTTGAAAGTTGGTTTGAAACAGGGATGTGTCATGTCTCCATGGTTGTTCAATGTGTACATGGATGGGGTAATAAAAGAGATACAAGGTAGGATAGTGGATGTTGGAGTGGCCCTGGTGAGAGAGGATAGTGTTTGGAAACTCCCTGTACTGTTGTTTGCAGATGATACTGTGTTGTTGAGTGAAGACGAAGGGGAGCTGCAAGGCTTGGTGGATGAGTTTGAGAGAGTGTGTAAGAAACGGAATCTAAAGGTGAATGTAGGGAAGAGTAAAGTGATGGTCTTTGAGAGAGGTGAAGTTAGTGAATGTACAGCGAGGTTGGATGGTGAGGAATTGGAAAATGTGAGTACGTTTAAGTACTTGGGTAGTGTGATGAGTAAGGATGGAGGTTTGGAGAGTGAAGTGCTTGAAAGGGTACAGCAGGGAAGAAAGGTTGCTGGTTCTTTGAAAGCAGTGATAAGAAACAGGGAAGTGAGCATGGAAGTGAAAAAGTTACTACATGACAGTATTGTGATACCAACTCTAACGTACGGAAGTGAAGCTTGGACATTGTTGGAAGGACACAAGTCAAGAGTGAGAGCAGTGGAAATGAGTTATTTAAGAGGAGCCTGTGGGGTCACGTGGAGAGACAGGCTGACGAATGAGGATATAAAGGAGCGTTGTGGTGTGGATGTGGATGTGCTAGGAAGCGTTATGAGGAACACACTGAGGTGGTTTGGCCATGTGGAGAGGATGGAGGGTGAAAGACTGACGAAGAGAGTGTATGTGAGTGAAGTGGAGGGGGGAAGAGGGAGGGGGAGGCCGTGGATGAGATGGAGGGATGGGGTGGAGAGGTATATGAGAGAGGGGTGTGTGAGTTGGGAGCAGGGCAGTGAAATGGCGGGGGACAGGGCGACTTGGATGCTATTTGTTTGTGGCCACCCCAAACGGGATTGAGGCGTCTGGCAATAGATAGATAGATAGATCTTTTTCCCATGATGCCTTATACTTCTGGGTATATCTTGCTTTCTTTCTACTGGTAGCTTCTAAAGGCACATCCCTGTCTGAGTCTCAGTCAGAGTCGGAGTCCATTGCTATGCACAGAGGCACGACAGCTGTGGCCTATGGATGGAAAACATTGAGCTGAAATATTTATTGTTGTAACAGTATACTGTACATAGTACAAATAAAACAAAAGGAGGTGGCGGGTCTTGGCGCTCACATCATTGAACAAAAACCTAACCAAATTGCACGTAATCAAAACTACACGATTTTTAAGCATCAGTTAAAGACAAAAAACTGCCAGATGACAAGACACGTACACACGAGGCGAGCTGCTCTCTCCCTGTCAGCAAGTCTTATTTACTGAGTACATAAAAATGCATTTCCGCCAGATGCTTTGACGGAAAAGTGCTTAAGACTGCTCATATATGCTCATGGACATAATGATTTCAGTGTACGTGAGTTTGGGGTAATTCTGGAGTAGTACCCAACCCTCTTATTCAGCTCTTTTTCCTACCTTTTCCAATTACACTAGTAGGTAACGCTGTATACTCAACATACTTAACTTAGGAGTTAATCTACCAGTCATGTGAAAGAAAATGACGCTGTGGTTTGAAATTCATCTTACCTACTGGTTGTTGCTGCTGCTGTAAGAATTTTAAGATGATAAACAAAACTCACATACTTTAACTTAGAACGTAAGTTGCTAGATTAATGCTATTATAAATACCTGAATGATATGTATGTGGTGGGGCACTCTACACTGCCCAACGACCAGCACCGAGCACAGAGCACTCAGAGACCGTCACCACGTGCAACCGCCAGTAGTAGCCTACGGTGTTTTGGGAGGGTGACGGGGGTGGGGAGACAGTTGCCTAAGGCCTCCAAAAACGTTTATTGGTAATAATTTGCAGAAAAAAATGTTTACTTTTCGATACTGCTGTCAACAAAAAAAAAAAAAAAAAAAAAAAGGATTTCCCATATTATTTGTAAATCATCTTTGATTTTCTATATTGTTTGTAAATTTTCTTTGATCTTTCCGTGAAAACTCAGAATATCTGTACATTTAGCCCAAAATTCTGTTTTTCTGTATAACCATCAGGAAATCTGTAGAAATACAGAAATTTCTGTAGACCTGGCAACACTGCGTCTCTAGCATTCGATGGACTAAAATCATAAGAATAATAATCGATTGTCTTGTGAGTCTCTTAAAAAGGAAATTAACCGGTAATACAACCATCGTTTTATCAAATAATCATTCGGGTGACCAATTATCCAAAATATCAAAGGGCTACCGAAATACAACATTCAACTTTGTGTAACACAAGATAATGGTAACTAAAGAAAATCATTCCGAACGAAAGGACGGGGGTAACTATTTAATTTTCTAGGAAATTCTCTATTACGCTGTGTGTTCTTTCATTACTTACATAATGATAATGTTATCAAATTCTTTTAATGATGATTGAGTATATGTTTATGTAATATATTTGATTATATTATACTATTTATTGTTATTCAATATGAGGTTTACTTAAGGTTGAGGGCCCCAGGGGGCCCTTTCTTGCCTGGGGGCCATACAGTGGACGCACGTGTGTCTGGTGCGTCTGCCTGGGGGAGCCCCTGGGGCCGATTATACACACTATGATGGACACAAGGATAAGAGTTGTGACTACAGATGACAGGGTAGCTGTAGGTGTCCCCCTGGTGTGGGAGGGGCGCCGTCAAGTGTGCGTTCTCTGAACGGGCGCGGGACCACTGTTGTTGGCCGGATTGTCCAGTGTGGGCTGCGGGGCAGTGTAGAGGGAGGCCTTTCCCTGGAGGGGCCTCGGTGAGTGTGTCGGCCCTCTGGACTGGGGCTGAACAGGGGGAGTAGACATGCTGCCTTGTGTGTACCCTTGGTGGAGGACAGCTTGCCGGCTGGTCTGGGAAGGTCTCGGCTGGGAGTCCTGAGGGCATCCCTTGGTGACTGGGGGCTGTGGCCTCGCCTTGGTCTAGAGGCCATCAGGGGCTGCCTCCAGCGTCACTTCCTCTGGGAGTCTGGAAGTGACAGGTGACACAGGGGCACTGACTGAAATGAGCGTATCCCCAGGCTCACTATGGGGGTGCTCCAGACCCTCTCCAGCTGCGACTCCACTAGGGAGCTAGCTCCATCCCTTGGGGTATGAGGAGAGTGAGAGGGGTGTCCCACTTGGCCTCTGAAGGAGTGAGGTGAGCAAGGGGCATTGCCCTCAGTGGGTGTCGCAGGGGTAGCAGATGAGGGAAGTATGGTGGACGTTCCCTCCCCGGCAGGCATGGTGGGCGCCGCCGTGGTTCCACGAGACCATGGGACTGCAGGTGAGAGGAATACAGTGGCCCTCCTCTTCTTGGCAAGCACGGTGGGTGTCGCCGCAGTCCTGCTCCCTGTGGGGGCTGCAGATAAGGGAAGTACAGTGGACGTTCCCTCCCCGACGGGCATGGTGGGTGCTGCTGTGGTTCTGCCTTGCCCTTGGAAGACAGGTAAGAGGAGTATGGTGGCTGTCCTCTCCCCGGCGAGCATGGTGGGCGTTGCCATGGTCCTGTTTGGGATTATAGGTGAAGGCATTACGGTGGACGTTCCCTTTCCAACTAGAGCAGTGGGAGTCAATGCAGTCCTGCAGGGGGCAGTAGGCGAAAGGAGTATGGTGGACGTCCTTTCCCCGATGAGCACAGTGGGCGTTGTCATGGCTCTACTTGGGACTGTGGTTACGCAAGTCCCACTCCAATCCTGGTGAGTGCGGGTCTGGGTGGCGTATCTCCCGCGGACTCAGTTAAGGGGAAGAGGGGCGCATGGTGGCGGGGGACGTATGCCCGTCTTGCTCAGGCCCTTTCCACGCCTCCTTGTGATTTCCTCTTGGTGCTGGTATTTCAGTAACCCCAGATCATGTAAGTTCGACCACAGAGTGGGAACGATGTTGCTAAAGGGTCAGTAAGAAGTTTCAAGTTTTGTCAGTTTTGTAATAGGAAGGGTCTTGTAGAAGATGAAAGGAAGTCATAGAGCTAAATTTATTGCTCTGATAAACACCTGGGGGACTGCTAATGCTGAAAGCGAGCAACCACAGTTAGATAGACTTAATGGTAGTCAGAGTCATCTTCAGCAGTTGTTTACTGAATCTGAAGCCAGAGTGGGGCAGTCAGTTGTTGACAGTCAAACTCTTGTAGAGTTATCACTGAACATTAGTGAGACTAGGATAGCGCAGCTGTCAGGAATTAATGAAGGAGGTAATAAGACTCCATCAGAGCATCCTTCCTCAAACAGTCAGCAAACTGACTCCTTCCAGGAAACCTTGTTTGCAAGTTTCATTTCTAAAGCACTAGTGAGAACTGATGGCGAAAATACTACAAAAATTACAATTCTAGAAGACAGGTATTTTAATGTCTTTTATGCTGAAGGGGATAATAAATTAGCTGAGACTGATGGATGTATCATATTACAGGTAACAGCTGAGTACAAGTGTTTGTGGGCCCTTCGGGCCCTCTCGCACTTGCCCTTGTGGAGGGCTCTCATGCTGCATGCTTGCTTTCCCATGTTTTGCACTCGTGCTTCTCACTTCTTTCCTTGTGCTTTGCGCACACGTTGCGATCATTTCAGAAAATCCAAGTCACGTTTATATGCTGTTCTAGTGTTGTGTTCCTAAACTCGATTCTTCTGCATTCTCTACACTCTGGCTTCGGCTTTCCTGTCATTCTCTGACTAAATATATCTGTGCTGTTTACTTATCCCCTAATTCTACTATCAAAAATTCTTCGACTATCATACTTCTACGATGAAACACATTCTATCCATTTCTCCTTTCTCTGAAATCTCCATTCTAGGAGATTTCAATGTTCACCACCACCTTTGGCTCTCCTCTCCTTTCACTGATCCACCTGGTGAACAAGCCTACACCTTTTCTACCCTTAATGACCTAGAGCAGCTTGTACAGCACCCTACCCGTATCCCAGACCACCTTGGAGAGAGCTCAAACATATTGACCTCTTCCTTACAACTAATCCTTCTGCTTACACTGTTAATCTTTTCTCTCCATTGGGGTCCTCTGATCACAACCTTATCGCCTTAACCTGTCCTATCACTCCGGTACGGCCTGTGGACCCTCCAGGGAAATGTCGTCTGTGGCATTTTGGAGCCGTGGATTGGGAGGCCCTTAGGCAGTACTTCTTTGATTTTCCCTGGAATGATTATTGCTTCCATGGCCGGGAGCCATCTGAGTGTGCCTTGCGCATTACGGAGGTTATTCTTTCTGGCATGGAAGCATACATTCCTTTCTGATACCCTTTGACTAGTGCAAGAAAGCCTTGGTTTAATCACGCTTGTTCCAATGCTGTCCGCAACAAGGAGAGGGCCAACAAAAGGTACCGGAGCCAACCCACCCCTGAATCACATCATCTTTACGTTTCTGCCTGGAATCGTGCTAAGTCTGTTCTTCGCTCTGCTAAAAATAATATCAGCCATACTAAATGCTCTCAACTCTTCAACTCGAATTCTTCCAGCTCCTTCTGACACCTTGCCAAAAACATTTCTAACAACTTTACCTCATCATCCTTCACTCCTCTTTTCTACTCTGATGGCTCTGTAGCTATTTCTTCTACTGATAAAGCAGATCTCTTTGCACAGACTTTCTCCTCCAATTCCACCATAGACCATTCCGGTGCTGTTCCTCTATCACTTCCCGCCTCTGACTCCCTCATGGCTGACATTCAAATTTCTTCAGCTGATGTATTTTCTGCCATCACTGGCCTCAATACTAACAAGGCATATGGGCCTGATGGAGTCCCACCTGTTGTTCTCAAGAACTGTGCTTCTGTGCTTACACCCTGCCTGTCAACTTGTACCTTTCCTTCTTGCAGGAAGTTTGCTCTCATTCAGCCAGTCCCAGAGAAGGGTGACCACTCTCAACCCTCCAACTATCGTCCAGTTGCTTTAACGTCCTGTATTTCAAGTTTTTGAGTCAATTCTCAATAGAAAAAATTTTTATGCATCTTTCCTATCACAACCTTCTTTCTGATCGTCAGTACGGGTTCCGTCAGTGACACTCCACTGGCGATCTTCTCACCTACCTTTCAGACTCCTGGTCATCTTCCTTTCGGGACTTTGGCGAAAGCTTTGCCATTGCACTTGACATCTCAAAGGCTTTTGATCGAGTCTGGCATAAATCTTTAATTTCCAAACTACCCTCTTAATGTTTCTATCCTTCTATCTGTGCCTTCATCTCTAGTTTCCTTTCTGGTCATTCTATAGCCGCTGTTGTAGACGGCCATCGTTCTTCTCCTAGATCTATCAACAGTGGTGTTCCTCAGAGTTCTGTTCTATCACCAACTCTCTTCCTCTTATTCATCAATGACCTTCTAAGCTGTACATCTAACCCTATCCACTCATACACTGATGACTCCATCCTTCACCTTTCCATTCGGTTCCCGCAACGCCCATCTCAGCAGTTACTTCAACAAACAAGGGATGAGGCTATGGCACACCTAATGTCTGACTTGGCTCGTATCTCTGACTGGGGTAAAAATAATCTTGTTGTTTTTAATGCATCTAAGACTCAGTTCTTACACTTATCAACCCGTCAAAATCTTCCACAGGTATACCCACTAATGTTTAATAATATTCAGCTTAATCCTGCATCATCCTTGAACATGCTTGGGGTTTCATTTACTCAGGACTTGTCTTGGAAAGATCATATTACATCTCTTGTAACATCTGCTTTCAAGAGATTGGGTGTGCTAAGCCGACTCCGTTCTTTCTATACCCCAGCATAATTGTTGACTCTATACAGGGGTTTTATCCGCCCCTGTGTGGAGTACAACTCTCATGTGTGGGAAGGCTCCCCACATACAGCTCTTCTCAATAGGGTGGGGTCAAAGGCTTTTCGTCTCATTAACACTCCTCCTCTTACTGACTCCCTTCAACCTATCTCTTCGCCACACTGTTGCATCTTTATCTCTTTTCTATTGCTATTTTAATGGTCACTGCTCCTCTGAACTGTCTGCATGCATTCCTCCACCTCTACAACAGGCGCGTAGCACCCGTCTAGCAGCAAACTCTCGTCCCTTTTCTGTCCAACTTTCTAATGCAGGAGTTAACCGTTACTCCCAGTCCTTCATTTATGCAACAGGTCAGCTCTGGAACTGTCTCTCTCTGTCTGTATTTCCTGCTTCCTATGATCTCCAGTCTTTCAAACGCAGTGTATTCAGGCATCTCAAAATGAATGGATCTTGAATTTGGCTCTCTCTTGTATTTTGTTTTTCTCTTGGAGGGAACTCTGTTGCAGGCTCATGGGCTTTGGTTCCTTCTTCCTCTCATAAAAAAAAAAAAATCTTGGATTTTTTGCAGCTAACCAATTGGTCATGTTATTTGCAACTTTGGGAACTGGTGCTATTTGAATGTGTACTTTCGGCTGCCGAAAATACAAACACACACACACACACACACACACACACACACACACACATTCACACATGGCTACTCGTATAGTATATTAGATATAAAGTCATCAAAAACTCTACGGTGAACGCAACCCTATTTTCGTGCACTCACACCGGGAGCATCGTTTTTTGGTCAAACTTTGATCGCTCATTAAATGTAGTAGATGTTTTTCAATCGTGATGGGACCAAGTTTTTTCACATCAGCGAATTTTTTGCGATCTTTGTGCTAATTTTGGTGCGGTTTGAATGTGTAGTTTCGGCTGCCAAACACACACACACACACACACACACACACACACACACACACAGCTACCGTTATAGTATATTAGATGTGTCTGTTCCCCATGCTGAAATGGAGCTTCAGTCAGGTCCTGTACGTGTGGGCATCGTTGACTAGTGTTCTGTGAAAGGGATCCTTTTCCTTTTCGGTAATGACTTAGCAGGAGGACAAGTGAATGCAGTTCCCTATGCATCAAAAAGTTCCATAAGTGAGGAGAAGACAAAAGAACTGGAGCTAAACTGCCCTTCACTAAGCCTGCCTGTGCTGTGACTAGAGCATGACAGCAAAATTCCGCGTTGAGAGTGATAATATTCATATTAATTAGGTGCCAGGTGATATTTCTCTGACTCATTCTTTCTTTGCCAAGATGACTGACTCTGAGGACTTCTTACATACTGAGGAAGAATTTGAGGCTGAGTCGTTGGAGTGTTTCTACCTAAGAACGAATGGTAGGTTCATGCATTGGTGGAGACTCCCCCCCCTCCCATAATGCTCATAATGATGAATGGGAGAACGTGCATCAAATGGTTGTTCCAAAGGAACAGAGGCAAGGTATTCTAGCAATTGTTCATAATTCTTCTTTGGCAGGGCACTTGGGAGTGAGGAAGACTCCATCTCGCATCTTGCAAAATTTCTGCTGGCGTGGAATCCACGGGAACGTTTCTCAGTATTGTAACTCATGCCACACCTGCCAGCTGGTCGATAAGAGTAACAAGCTTGTTGTATTGGCACTGGTTCCTCCTCCTGTCTTTGATGTCCCATTCATAGAGTTCTTGTAGATAATGTCGGGTTTCTGCCAAGGGCCTTATCAGACCACTGGTATATTCTGTGTTGGACATGGCCACTAGGAATCCTGAAGCCATCTCCTTGAGAAACATTTCAGCTAACGGAGTGATAAGGGAAATTATTAATTTTTCACATCATTTGGTCCTCCAAAAGGGGTGCAATCAGATTAGGGGGAGCAAAATCATGTCAAAATTATTCAAACAGACCCTCAAAGAGATTGTGATCTCCCAAATCATCTCAGCCTACCATTCTCAGAGTCACAGAGCACTGGACAGATATCAACTCACCCTCTATACCAAATGTTAAAAATATATTGTATCATTCATGAAAAGGATTGGGACAAAGGTCTTCTCTTTCTGTTGTTTGCAACCAGTGAGAAACCAGATGAGTCCATAGGTTACTCCCGATTTGAGTTGATTTTTGGTCACGATCCATTAAAGTTGCTTAAGAAGCAGAGGGTCAGTGATGCTAGTCATGTTAACCTGCTAACTTATGCCTCATATTTCAAATAATGACTAGCCAACAGTTTAGAAGTACCAAATAAATTTTTGAAGTCCACTCAAAGAAGTAAGAGTTGATAAGATAAAAGTAAGCTAAGCAAGCTAAGAGCAGTGTTTCACCCAGGAGCCAAAGTGCCAGTATTGCTTCTTGTTCATTGACAGCCATGACAGGCAAGTTTCTCAGGCCCTTATGTAGTACAGAAGAGAGTAGGTGATGTTAACTATGTTAAACAGACCAAAGACTGAGGGCACAAAAGTTGTGCCAGGTCAATATGCAAAAGGAATACTATGAGTGGGAGGATGTGGGACCGCCCAGTGCTGCATGTGTGGTATCACCTGCAGAGACAGTAGAAGAGCCTGGCTGACCGTCGACGCTGGACCAGACTACCAGATTGAGAGAAAACCATGAGGAGTGGATGGAGTATTGGAAACATTCTCCCACTTAACAGCTGAACGACGTGATAACCTGACTCTCTTTCTAGGAAAGTATCCTCATGTATTCCAAAACATCCTTGGGTTGGAAGATGCAACGCAGCTCGATGTCAATGCTGGAGATGCCTGTCATGTGAATGAACCTCCCAATCATGTGAATTCACAAAAGCTGTCCATTATCCAGCAGGCGCTAACCTACATACTCAGCAAGAATTGACCCAGCCATACCAAAGTGAGTGTTGCTGCATAGTCACCTTCGTACCAAAATCATGATAGTCTTATCGTTTTTGCATACATTACTCTAGGGTCAATTCCCTCACTATGACTGACCTATACACTTTCTAGAGTGGATGTCTGAACTGACAATGTAAGCAGTACAAAGTTCATTACCATAATTTGTTTACTTAAGGGATATTGGCAAGTCCAGTTTAGAGAAAGGGTCCAAGAAACTTCCAGTTCTCTGGCTGGTGGTCATATAAATGCAGAGTCATGCCATTCAGTATGATCAATGCTTCAACCACGTTCCAGAGGCTAATGAACAAACATACTAGAGATATCATGGAATGTCCCACATGAACTGTTCATGACGATTTATGTTCAATAACTACTGGGGGAAACATGTAATCCAGCTAGATGCCTTGTTGAAGAGACTGCCATCTAATATCTTAGTAATCAGAGTAGCTAACTGTGAATGTGTAAATGTACCGGTTCGATGCTTGGGTTATATGGTAGGACTGGGTAACGTAAGTCTACCTAATGGGAAAGTTGAGGCCATTGTTAAGTTCAAACAGTCCAAGAACAAAAAGGTATTTGAAGATTCCTAGATTTGGTAGGTTACCATCGGATGTTTGTCGTAAATTTCTTCTGATGCAGTTCCCCTCACACTTTTCTTAAAGGCAGGAGTCAAAAATAGCTGGATAGCCCGGAAGGAAGAATATGAAGAGGCATTTTCAAAAGTTAAGGGGATTCTGTCTAGTCAGCCAGTGCTCCAGGCCCCAAATTTCAGTAAGCCTTTTAAATAAGCTGTTCATTCTAATGGTGTTCCTGTCGGTACAGATCTATTACAAGATGATGATCACAGTGTTGAACAACCAGCTTATGATTATAAATGTTGCTGAAAAAAATTAAGGCCATTTCACACCGGCTGCGATGCTATATGAGCCACGTTATGCTGGCGATGCCGAGCCACATGGCGTTCAATCGCTTGCGTTGTTTTAAATGAGGCAGTTCACACCGGATGTGAAGCTACGCAAGCGATGCCTGCGACACCGCTCGCATAGCTTTCCCAATTGCCAGGCCGGTGATTTTTCCCGGCATAGCTTTGCTCACACATGCACACTTGGTCACTTTGGGACTCGCGCCAGCTGCCCCGCGCTCCCCCTTCCCAGCCCCCAGATATCAGTCTGCTGTCTGTTACGTGCACTTGAACGAGACGTATCGTCGGAGGGCCCATATGCAGAATGGAGTAGCTGATAGAGGAGGTACTGAAATATCCATGCTTATATGATATGACCACGGAAATATTGTCTAAATTTCTCTTCAACCATTTCCAGCTCTTGAACAAGATGATGATATTCACCAGATTCTGGTCTTCTCATATTTGTTTCATGCACCCACTTCTTTTTTCTCTTATTGCTCATGGCTACAGTTAACATTAATAACTCCTCCTCCTCCTCCACCTCAGGGGACCACAGAGTACCATCTCCCATCGCTGCAACCAAGAAACTAGGTGTGTGTTAGCAGACAGCTTCTGGCGTGAACACTTGCATAGCAAACATAGCGAGCGTGATTCCGCAGCATAGCGTGGCTCACGTAGCATCGCAGCAGGTTTGAAATGGCCTTTGCTATAGCACTGAAAATGAACCCCATGCACTCATACTTACCCAGCAACATTTCTCGATATATGTTGGTTAACGTTCAGTGCCTATTGTTGTGTGTGGAGACAATCACCTACTTGTTCTTAAAATTTTAGCAAATTTAGAGATAAGAATCAACATTTAACCCTCTGGCCTGTGTTCCTCCAAAAGTATGCCCTGAATGTCCAGCATGTCAAGGAGGAAAGGAATGCTTTGGCAGACTGTTTGTCGAGGATGTAAAAAAATTTCTCCTTGTAAATTTCTTTCTTCAGGAAGGGAAGTGTTACTGCCTGCTGCCCGTTCACTATCTGGAGTTTGACCATGTAAAGTGATCATATGATGTCGTCCTATCTCGACTGACGCTGGTTCAGTTTACCATCAGTATTGATTCAACTACGACCCAGTCTGGAGCACAGCATGTCAGCAGTGATAAGAATCAGCATATTTTGAATAACAAAGAGAAAAGGCAGGCAGAGCCGAACCCAGGTGATGAAGCCTTCACAGAATGCAGGAGCCAGCCCCAGCTGAATAACCTGGTGAGACCACCCTCTTGAAGAGAGTATTTGAAACAGACGTAATGCTACTATTCGGACTGATGAGTGGAGGAAAAGGAAGCGTGGCTATTGGGATAGATGAAGAATGGCTAGAGATGAAAGAGCACTTGTCTCCTGACTCCAGTCTCCTCCAAGTCCCTTTCTTAGTGTAGTGATGTAGTGTTAGAAGTACTCCAAGAAATCGAGTTGTAAGTTAAGAATTTGTATTGAACATGTACATAACAGCATCGTAATGTAACTGTTCCCATTAAGCTCTCTGTTTCTTGAAGCGTATGATATATCTTGTTTGAGCAGATTTGAAAGCGATTCTAATCAAGTAAGAAGTGTCCTGCTGTTCCCCTGTTTATGATAAAAAAGAGTCTAATTCTGTGATTTGCTGTATAGAAGGTTTAAGTAAGGTAAGATTTACTTTTTTAAGCGTCAGTGATTTGACGTTCATAGCCACAAATTTCCCCGCATGGTCCGTAACAAGTTTAACTTGGACCTGATTTTAATCTTTTGCACGTTAATTCACGTGGCTCAGTGGCAGAAAAAGACAATAATACGATCCTACATCCTTCCCATAACATCTAATGACTGGCAAGATATTCTAGTGTTAGCCTATTGCTACAATTCAGAACTGAAGACTGAGACGACAGTTTTGGCCCAATCTAAAGTGAAAAGAGTATTGTATAAGTAACGTAACAGCCGAAATTACACTCCTATCTCCAGTTTTACGGCTATGGGGACATGGACGGAAGGAAACAAACTCCAAACTGATCTGAGTCTGACCGGCCGAAAAATCAGGGTATCTATCTATCTATTACCAGAAGCCTCAATCTAAGAGGTGCCCACAAACAAATCGCCTCCATGTCTGCCTATCCCCCGCAATTTCACTGCCCTGCTCCCAGTTCACACCCCCTTCTCTCATATATTTCTCCACTCCATCTCTCCATCTCATCCTCGACTGCCCCATCCCTCTCCCCTCCTCCACGTCACTCAGATACACTCTCCTCGTCAGTCTTTCACTCTCCATTCTCTTCACATGGTCAAACCACCTCAATTTGTTTCCTATCACATCCAAATCCGCATGACAACGCTCCTTCACTTTCTCATTCGTCAGTGTGTCTCTCCATGTGACTCCACATGCTCCTCTCAAATACCTCATTTCCACTGTTCTCAATCTCGACTTCTATCTCTCCAAAAAGGTCCAAGCTTCACTTCCATACGTTAGAGTTGGTATCACAATACTATCATGTAGTAACATTTTCACTTCCATGCTCACTTCCCTGTTTTTTGTTACTGCTTTCAAGGAACCAACAACCTTTCTTCCTTGTTGTACCCTTTCAAACACTTCAGCCTCTAAACTTCCATCCTTACTCATCACACTACCCAAGTACTGAAACGCACTTATGTTTTCCATTTCCTCCTCATCCAACCTCACACTACATTCACTGACTTCACTTCTCCCGAAGACCAAAACTTTACTCTTCCATTCATTCACTTTTAGATTCCGATTCTTACACACTCTCCCAAACTCATCCACCAAGCCTTGCAGCTGCCCTTCATCTTCACTTAACAACACAGTATCATATGCAAACAACAGTACAGGGAGTTTCCCAACACTGTCCTCTCTGACTAGCGCCGTCCCACATCCACTGCCCTACCTTGTATCTCTGTTATAACCCCATTAACATACAGACTTAACAACCATGGAGACATCACACATCCCTGTTTCAATCCAACCTTCAAATAGAAAAACTCACTCAGTTCACTATCCACACGCACTGCAGCCTTAACACCCTCATACATACTCTTCCCGGCATTCAACAACTTCCCATCTACTTCATATATTCTAAATAGTTTCCACAATCCTTGTCTATTCACCCTGTTATATGCTTTCTCCAAATCCATGAAGGCCGCATACAACTTCTTTCCCTTCTCTATAAACTTTTCCATTAAAGATCTAAGAATGAATATCCGATCTACACAACCCCTTCCCTTCCTAAAACCTCCCTGTTCTTCTCTTACTAATTCCTCTGTTATTCCCCTAACTCTGTTAACAAGTATCCTACCATATACTTTTCCTATTACAATAAGAAGACTAATGCTGCTGTGATTGCCACACACTTCTTTTTCCCCTTTTCCTTTGTACAGGGGAATAATTATACCTGACTTCCAATCCTCCGGGACTTTACCTGCCTCCGGGGCCAATCTGGACATCTTCCATATCCATTCTACTGTATATTTTTCCCTTTATGAATTGGATGTACTCACCAATGAGCCGTCAGCTTCCCTTGCAACAGTAGTAGTAATAGCTGGAATCCCAGGCTCCCTGAATATGAACCAAGCAGAATGCAGGCTGAAGTTGCCCTCCTGCAGTACGCCAATCTCCTTTTGGAGAGTATGAGGCAGCTGAGCGACGTTTGTATTACCCGGCAGCAGAGCCGACCAGTTGTATTTGTGCCATGCGAGAAGGCGTCTCCAGTACTGGCTTCCCTTGTAGAAGGAGTTATATGAAAATAATACATTATCGTAGTGAAAAATCAATTATATCCCTAAAAATATATATATCTGTGTTCATGCAGTCATTTACTGCCCCATCTGGTGCTAGAGAAGGATGTTTTCACGTAGTAGCACTGATATGACCGGGTAGTGAAGCTGTCTGGTTTTACAAACATCTCAAACTTCCTTCCCTATCCCCCCAAAAAAGGATGGTGGACTGCAGGGAAAACTGAATTTCAACCTCCAAACCACCGGGTTTATGTCCAGATGATCATATAATTTCAACAACTACAACTGCCCCATCAGTTGCATATGAACTCATGGTTAAACATTTACTGTACACAGGTATGCTACTTGGCTCTCACCTGAAAGTCCAGGGTTCGATTCCCGGAATATTGGCAATATATTGGATGGATCATGGTTAAATACTTAGTCCAGGGCGTTAATGGGGAGAGTGACCAACTATACTCTTTTTACTCTAACTTGGCCTATAAGTGCCAACTTTCCACTTTCTGTTGTGAGGTTTAACAACAGACTGACACAAGAATCTGAGGCTGCTCACGAAGAAGCGTAATGGAAGGCATACAGAGACGTTGTTTTGTCTTTTTCTATGACTGAACTACGTGAAATAAGGTGCAAAAAGACAAAAATTAATAAGTACTATTATCAAAAAACTACTTTCATGCCACAACAGGAGGCGTGCGCACATCGATTTTTTGCTAAACACCCAACTGATTGCCCCCAAGCACTTGGCAAACTTGGACGGAACCAGGTCCTTGTATCTGGGTAAGCAGTGTTTACAGGAAACACATTTTGCCTGGAAACTACCCGCTGATGCCCCATTCAAGCCAGCACTGGATGATGTTCTGAGAATTGTAACACAAGTGAGGATTATAACATAGTTGATGATTACTTAGGATTATAATACAGGTGAGGAATATAACATGAGTATAACACTAGTGAGGATTATAACTCTAATGAGGAATATAACACAGGAGAGGTTTATAACACATGTGAGGATTATAATACTGGTGAGGATAAAAACAAAGGTGAGGATTATAACACTGATATAACACAGGTGACGATTATATCACATGATTATAACACAGGTGATGATTACAACATGTGAAGATAACAGGTGAGGATTACAATATTAAAAAAAAGTTATAACATACGTAGGGATTATAACACAGATGGGAATTAGAGCAGGTGAAGAATACAACACATCTGATGATTATAACTTTGCGAGGATTATAATACAGGTGAGGAGTATAACACAGGTGAGGAGTATAACACAGATGAGGAGTATAACACAGGTGAGGAGTATAACACAGGTGAGGGGTATAACACAGGTGAGGAGTATAACACAGGTGAGGAGTAAAACAGGTGAGAAGTATAACACAAGTGAGAAGTATAACACAGGTGAGGAATATAACACAGGTGAGGAGTATAACACAGGTGAGGAGTAAAACACAGGTGAGGAGTATAACACAGGTGAGGAGTATAACACAGGTGAGGAATATAACACAGGTGAGGAGTATAACACAGGTGAGGGGTAAAACACAGGTGAGGAGTATAACACAGGTGAGGAGTATAACACAGGTGAGGAGTATAACTTAGATGGGGAGTATAAGAGCTGTAGATCACCACACAGAGGAGTCAACTGATACGTCTAAGTATACTTTAAGTTTCAGAGGAAAATATCTGGTTTATCAGTGTGTAAGGAAATTAGTTTATCTCCACCTATGTACTACGTACAGAGAGAGAGAGAGAGAGAGAGAGAGAGAGAGAGAGAGAAAGAGAGAGATGAATGGATGGATTTATAGATAGATAGTTAAATAGACAAACAGATTCATAGACAGACTGACAGACAGACAATTGAAGAGATATATAGGGTTATTGACCACAAGCGTACTTTTCAAGGAATCATATACCGCACCAAGGATAACAAAAACAATATCAAGAACAAAAAAAACATAACAAAAACAATAATAATCATCATCATCATCATCATCATCATCATAATCATATCAGTAACACTAACAACAATAATAATATTAATTAACAATAACAATAACAAAAAACATCAACAGTAACAAAATAATAATAATAATAATAATAATAATAATAATAAATTAAGAAAAATGAAAACTAACATCAGCAACAAAAACAATAACAAAAACAATGACAGTAAAAATTACAATACCAAAAACAACAAAATAATTACGCTAAATAATAATAATAATAATAATAATTATCATCATCATCATCATCATCATCATCATCATCATCATCATCATCATCATAAGAATATAATGATGACGATGACGTTGACGATGACGAGGATGATGAATATGACGACAACCATTTCAACCAACAGGCGGGTTTGTACGAGCAGTGGACGAAAGAATCAGTAGAGGCTGCTGCTCGTGGGCACCGGATACAGCAACGGGAGAAGCACAGGAGACAGTAGGAACAGGACGGCATCTTAGACAACCCAGCCCCCACTGCCACACCGAGGAGTCTGACTATCACACATTCAGGGTTACTATTGCTCTTAGCATTGGCTCTTGTCCTCGGATTGGTAGCCTTTGCCCTGGGGAACGTGCAATGTCAGTCACCAGTTTCTCCTTCAAGGCACAATAATACTTCCTAACATTTGGGTAAAAGGATATTTCTTCACCTCATTTTCTGGTTGAACCCAGTGTTTCTTCTGCGACTTCTTTTTGCTTGGTGTACTCCTTCATTAGTTGCTATGCAATATCACACACATACGCACTATCTTCCTCTAGCCAGGTGCCATCCCAGGCGTTAGTGTATTTGCACTGGGGAAGACAATGACTCCAATTGCTCGTACACGCTGACCATCTTACACATGCAATGTCCTCTAATATTTGTCGTGTTTGGTCAAATCTTAGGTTCTCCCTCCTTTTTCAGGAAGAGGTTGCTAAGTGCTTCACTTTGTTCAGTTTCATAGGGGATTACAGACATTATGTAAAAGGTTTCATATACAATCCTCTCCTGCATCTCTTGCTGGATCTGGGGCTCGTCATTCACTGCTACACACTACCACACACATTTCGTACTTTTATTCTTTGGTCTTATACTGGGTACAACGGTCTTTGTGTCGGAGAGGTTGCTGCTTCAGATACCTTATTATCTTTCATAATGAGAGGTTACTACGTGATGACAGAAAGGTTTTATCAGTTACTTTCTCCCACTCCTTCCGTTGTGCCGTAGCTGTTCCTGTCCCCGGCACTTAACATAAAACATTATTCCACACACATACTAGGTCTCTCATTGTGTATATGCCGAGCGTTGTCCTTAGTACTGTAGGCTTTGTGCTGGAGAGATTGCTCCATCATCTGCATGTCTTTCACAGCAGAGCGTTATGCACCAATGCACTGTTTCTTAATCTTTGGTAGTGGTTCCGTCGGAGATGGTTTGTGGGGGGGGGGTTATTACATTATAGTCTCGGTGAGTTATAATTTTGAAATTTGTTAAATCGTTGATACACTGACTGATATATTACCACCTATACCCATTTTTTTATTTTAATCGATGCGAAGATGCACTTGACAGGTTGGTGATAACTGGCTGAATGCAACATGTCCGAATAACATCGTTGTATTTCAAATGATTACTGGTATTGCGAATCGACACCTAGATATTATCTGAAATGCATCAGTGTTATTCAGACATGTTGCATTCAACCAATCATCAACAACCCGTCAATGCAACTTCGCCTCGAAAAGAAATATGAGTATAGATTATTTTCGCTGACCTAAATTCTATTAGTTCTCATGTGTGATGAGCTGTAGATAAAAACGCACAATGTACTTTTTTTTTCAATGCCACCCCACACTAGCTGAAGTCAGTATATGTCTAGAAGTACCAAGGGCAATAATGGTTCAGGACAGATGAGCTATAGTTTGTTTATAATGCAGTAATTCAGATGGACAGACAATCATGACATATTCCAGTAATAAGTCATTAAAGTATTGGTGAATATTTTAGTAATATACAGGTTGCATCTTTGTTGTTTCTAAGTCAGTTCATGATAAATTGATGTGAGGGAAATATTTCATGCCACGGTTTGATGAGACAGAACGATAATGTTATAGAACTTTCAGGACTGAGCGATATTTGACCCTATTATTCTAGCTACTAAAACGTATATCTTAACTTGATATGCAGGTTAGCTGCATCAGAGTTTAGTATCCTTTTACCTTGGACTACATCAACCCCCTGATTGGTTATTTTTTTTACAGACAGACAATTTCATTGACCTCAGAGGAGATCTTTTGTGTGTACTGGGTCAATAGTATCAATATGTAACTTCTCATATGGAAAACTTCCCTGAAAAATTAAGTCTTTTGGAGGTAGCAAGATGAAATAAAGAATACAATATCTGACTGAAAAGGTTAAGGTCTCATCCTGCATTATGATGTAATAATAACGGTAATGATTAACAACGTCACCTACTCTATTGCCACCAGGAATGAGTTGGTTAATTAAAGAAACAGGATCAGTCACAGAAATGACATCAATATCCTTTGGTAATGACCATACGAACCAATTCATATATCTATTCATCTCATCCAGTCTACTATTGGTTCACAAGAGGCGTATACTATGTATACTATTCCTTCACTACCAGCTATGTTTGATTTTCCCACACTGAACATTCTCTCTCTCTCCCTCTCTCTCTCTCTCTCTCTCTCTCTCTCTCTCTCTCTCTCTCTCTCTCTCTCTCTCTCTCTCTCTCTCTCTCTCTCTCTCTCTCTCTCTCTCTCTCTCTCAACCGTGACCTAACATGCCTTAACATAATAACCAAGCTCACTAACCAACTAACCTAACCTAACACTAAGAAAACATCCCTATCCCAACGTAGACTTTCCTGTCTGAGAAAAACTGCAACAACGGTACACAGAACGGACATCGCGACCGGCACTAGGCTACCTACGGGCGTATTCTTAGTCGCCTCAGAGGTCTCGTAACGCCTCCTCCTTGGCGATTCACTCTGTACTACATTACACTTTAGTATCGTTATGTATGCCGCTGATGCATACTGTGTCTGTGGTAAAATGACAAATAAAACACAAGAGACTGTTAAGGTGTAATATGCAGAAGAAACTGAGATATGGGCACCATCCAGCCCTCTTAAGTTACCAGAATGGGCTGGATGACTCCGTCGCTGATGCCTGTCCAGGATGCAACACAGCACCCCATACTATTAAGCATATTATGGAAGACTGCATTGCACACAATCACCTACGCCAACAACACAACATACACCCTTTGAGAGCTCTGTGGGAAAGCCCGGTCTCGGCCATGGCCTTCCTAAGGGACTCGGGGCTGTTCGGCCAGACTGCCTAGGGAACAACTACTACTACTACTACTGATAAAGAACAAGGCCAGTATTCCCGCCGTGTAAGGAGGCTCGTTAGCACCTCTCCTTCAGCGATTTACCATTCGATATAGCTGGCTAATATCCCTTTGTGCGTTAATTAGGCTGGGTATGGCGATGTTAGGAGGGTTTATACAACACATTATAAGACATGATAGTACAAGCAAAATAAACCGCTTAGGAAAAGGTGTTAGGGAGCTTCTATAACCGAGATAGAATATGAGCCCAGGAGTCACGAAGCCTCCTATAGGACTTGGTATACGAACAATTGTACGACGTTTAGGGCGAGGGTGATCAGTTTCCTGCACCAGGGGACAGTACAGGGTGTTCCAACACCTTAGCCCCCCCCTGCCCAGCTTAAATTAAAAAAGGTAGAGAGGAAACAAATATATGACAGAATAGCTGTATTAATTGCCAACACATGTGCACACTTGTAAGAATTTATATCAATATTTGGTGTGCCCACCGGCCGCCGCTCGAACTGCTTCCAATCGTGCCGGGTAAGATTCCAGGAGTGACACAAACAACTCGCGGTCGAACTCCATTTCTTCGAGGACATTGGCCACAGTAAGCAGGAGGTCTTCCCCTGCGTTCTGGAGACGTTGTTCAACCCTGTCCTTAAGTATTGCTCCCAAATGTTCACAGGCGTTGAGGTCAGGCGATGCTCCGGGCCACTCATCATTTCCGAAAAAATCAACTTTGTTTGCCTTCAGAAGATTTTGCGTTGCCAGAGCACTCATGCACGGAGCTCGATCGTGCAGAAATGTGGTTTCCTTGATGCTAAGGACATTTTCTGAGCTTTTTAGGAACGGAATGACATGTTGAGTCAACACAATGTCTCGGAAGTATCTTCCATTCCATGATTGTCCTTGTTCTTTGACGACCCACATCAACCTTTTCACCGTGAACATCAAAAAGATACCAACACATCGTTCAGATTTTGATCTCTCTTGAATATTCAGTTCTTGCGGAGTGTCATCAGTGTTAAGAGCCCAAATTCTGTCGTTCTGAAAGTTGGGACGACGAACCTCATATATAAAAAATTCATCTGAAGGAGCCAAGAAAAGGAAATCATCTGTTATCCACTCGCTCAAAAACTCACAAAACCACATGCGATCCTCCACATTTTTCTGCGACAGTTTTGGCGCTGGAACCTGATGAAAAGCCTTGGCACCAATGGAGTGAAGAAACCTGTGGATGCTTGCAAGACTCTTTTTCTTCCCTCGAATCCGTTCAATCTCCTTTTGAAGCCCGCGGATACTTTTTTTCTCTCTAGCAAGCGACTCGGTGATGATTTCCTTGCTTTCCTGAGACAAGCTTTCTGCCACTTGAGCAGGCCGGCTGTCCATCTCGCAGTCAAATGGATCACGATTCCAATTACGTTTGACAAAGTCTTCAGATCTCTTCAAGTATCTGGCAACCCAGGATCGGGATATGGTTCCTGCCGGCTGATCTTTGGCGATGCGAAAAGTGATGGCCATAATGCGGCATATCCACCTCAATTTCTCTTAATCATTCACCAAAAACATGTTTCACAAAATCTGTAATAAAAAGAGAAATAATTATTAGATTACCATAAAATTTGGTATTTGAATAAGCAATTAAATGTACTTTCCTACTGTATCAGTGATTTTAGTTAGTGACGACCCAGTTATGCTGCGCACGGGGGGGGGCTAAGGTGTTGGAACACCCTGTATGAAGAATAATGCCAACTATTTTTCTATGTAAACCTTTTTGGGCAACAACCGGTTGTCATTAGCTGGAATATAATACTGGAACTGTCCCGAAAAAGAGGCCCAGTGATCTAGTCACGTATTCTCATCGGCCAAGGAAGTTCCCAATCACCTCTTCCCAAGGTATTTATTTTTCTTATTACACCTTACTACATTTTTTTGTGTTGTTTATATCAGTTTAATATTGCCATACTCTGCCTACGTGACGTGCAGAATTATGTTAAGCATCCGTATACAAAAATAAATCGTTAAGGAAGAGATGCTACGGACCCTCCTCCATAGTCACTGAAGTTAATTTACCCCTGTAGGCGCAATATCTCCTGAACCCCACGACGGACTTCGTTCAGACACTTGTTAGTGATACGGAATGAAACGACGATGAACTGATTAGGTCAGCAAAGGCAAGAGATCAATGGTTAAGGTCATATGGCATCGACTTAGTTTATCTTTCGTCCCAGCTTAACCCACAATGAATCCTGCCAAGAAAACTGTATGGCGAGACCATGAGGGAGAGTTGGCAGAGACACCAAGCAACGCTTTGCTTTGACAGGTAGTGGCCCGAGCATTCGGCGCTTCATTTTTTTTTTACTTTTTATGGAGCTTCTATTCGCAATAATGACTGCCTTTTAGATAGGGTTCATAAATTTGCAAATGGCCCTGAATTACCATTTCTTGAACGCTGACGCAACATCATTGTATCCGGAAAGACAGTGTCCTTGTACTACAGGGGTCAACATAGCATATTGCTCCCACTTTCCAGTATCGAGTGGTTCCATTTACTGTCACATGGTGCATGCATCCAGAAGGGGCACAAGTCTTGCATATGACAATGATCACAATGTCCTGGGCATGGACGGTAGGAAAAATGTAGAAAAAAAGTTGTAATAGTAAGAAAAGGCTTATGGTATATCGTAGCAATCATTTTCCGGTAATAATGGACTTCTTCAGGCACGCCAATCAACAGCGTCTTATGAACTGAAAATGGGTTTGTAATAATATTTTGTGAAGACAGACGGTAGCACGAATATAATACAGATATGTAACTAAAAAATGAACGTAAAATTTGACTAATGCTCCCTTGACCAACTATTTGTTACCTCCAGGCGTGCTCATCTTGTCTGAATCTGCAAATGGCCCTCAATCAACACTTCGTGAAACTAGACGGAACCTGCCCACTGTATCTGGGAAAGCAGAGTGTGCCAAAGCTTCTGTTCGCTTGGCCAGTACCACACGATGCTCCTTATAATCCAGCACTGGATGAGAAACTTACGATTATAGTTCAGGTAGGTATCAAGATGACTGGTAGTGCAAAAACCTCTTCATATATCATAGCAGATTAATTCGCCCATGGGTAACGGTACTTTGTAGACACCGTTGCTATTATTCTCGCCATGTGTAGAAGCTCCCTAACCATTTTTTCTTAGAGATGTGTTTTTGGGTAAGGCTGGGAAATATCCTTTTATCCATTATTTATCCCGAGTATGCCGATATTGGAAGCTTTTATGTAACACAGGAGGAAGCGTAATAAGCAAAATATATCGCTTAGGTAAAATGTTAGGGAGCTTTCTCAGCTGACGGGAATACTTGCCCGGGAATACTTGCCCATCGTAATCAGTGGAGTAAGCAGAGAGATTCATTGACCGTTGGAAACTTTTTGGACGTCCATCCTTTCTCTATCATTCTTATAAGTTTTACCTTTCCATTTCTTTATAATCCTGTTCTCTTGCATCCGTATCAACTCATTTCTAACAGTAAAGTCCTTCAGTTCTGTTGCATACAGGTATTTTCAAATTAATATTTGTTGCTTTCAAACGAGTTTATTAACTTGTAAAAGACATATCTAGTGAAAGGGGTTATGAAGGCTATATCTCACTCCTCAGGTTTTAAAACTCTCTCGTGTTGAAGAAGATCGTCTGTAGATAGCAAGGGTAAAAAAAAGGATGTCCTAGGAGATAAGAAATCAATTCTATTATATGTTGACCCGTATCGCTAATTACAGTACAAAATACACAGCATCCTAAAAGTTTACTCTTGCTGTGAACTACCTTACTTTGCACTGTATGCTGGCATACGTTAGACAGTTTTAAAGATCTGAAGAGGAACCTAAGACATCTGAAATTAGGGAAAACATATTTTGGTTTACATTTGGACTGAGAGTAAAGGATTTGTAACATAATTCCAACTCATTACGAACTGCTTCATTCATCACCTAAAAACTTAATGTTGACAGGGGATAAGGTTGATGGCCTTCAGCTCTTCATTACAGCGAGTTCCTATGAAGCCGGGAAAATCGTAGGTCATTACTCAAAAGGAATAATGAGAAAAAAGAAAAAAATTTGGTTGTCATATTACTAAACCATAAACTGAATGTTTTATGTTATGAAACACAGTTTTCTTATGTTATGTTGATACATGTCTCTCTTGTGTGGCATTCAGCCAGGCTTGTATGAGCAGTGCAAGAAGAAAACCTTGGAAGCAGCTGCCCAAGAACGAAGAATGAAGCAACGAGATGAACTGAAGCACGAGTCGATACCAGATGTTTCAGACATTTCCTCATCCAGATTCAGGAACCTTAACTCATATTCAGGGGCCTCTGTTGCTTCTCCTGTTAGGTCTTAGCCTTGGACTGTGGCCTTTGTGCTGGAGAAGCTGATGTTTCCGTCAGACTCACTCATACACCATTGAATCCCAAACCTTTTGCTCAACAAAAGTGGTGAGGTATATTCAAGGAGTACAAAGTATACTTTGAAGATGTGCAGATTGGCCTGGGAGGAAGGTAGAGTCCCGGTGGATTGGAAGTCAGGTATAATTATTCTCCTGTACAAAGGAAAAGAGGAAAAAGAATTGTGTGGCAATCACAGGGGCATTTGTCTTCTTAGTGTAATAGGAAAAGTATATGGCAGGATGCTTACTGACCGAGTAAGGGAAATAACATAGGAATTAGCTGGAGAAGAATAGGAAGTTTTAGGAAGGGAAGACATTGTGTAGATCAGATATTCATTCTTAGGTCTTTAGTGGAAAAGTTTCTAGAGATGAATAAGAAGCTGTATGCGGCCTTCATGGATTTGGAGAAAGCATATGACAAGGTGGATAGGTAAGGATTGTACAAAGTATTAAGGATATATGGGGTGAATGGGAAGTTGTTGAATGCCGTGAAGAATATGTATGAGTGTGCTAAGGCTGCAATGTGTGTGGGTAAGAAGCTGAGTGAATTTTTCCATCTGAATGTTGGCTTGAAATTGGTATTTTTCATGTCCCCATGGTTGTTCAATCTGTATATGGATGGGGTTCTAAAAGAGATACAAGATAGGGCAGTAAATTTTGAAGCGACCCTAATGAAAGAGGGCAGCGTTTCGAAACTCCCAGTACTATTGTTTGCAGATGCTACTGAACTGTTAAGTGAAGAAGAAGAGGAACTGTAAGGCTTGGTGAATGAGTCTGGGAGTTTGTTTAAGAAACGGAATCTAAAGGTGAGTGTAGGGAAAAGTATAGTTATGGTCTTTGAGAGAAATAAAGTCACTAGATGTACAGTGAGGATGGATGAGGAGGAACCGGATAATGTGGGTACGTTTAAGTATTTGGGTATTGTGATTAGTAAAGATGAAAGTTTAGAGGGTGAAGTGCTTGAAACATTCAACGGGGAAGAAAGGTAGCTGCTCCTTAGAAAGCAGTGATAAGGAACAGGGAAGTGAGCATGGAAGTAAGAAAGTAACTGAATGACAGTATTGTGATACCTGCTCTAACGTGAGGAAGTGAAGCTTGGATCTTGTTGGAAGGACACAAGTCAAGACTGAGAGCAGTGGAAATGAGTTGTTTGAGAGGAACATGTGGAGTTACATGGAGAGACAGACCGACAAATGAGGAAGTGAAGGAGCACTGTGCTGTGGATGTGGATGTGATAGAAAGTGCTAGGAGAAATACGCTGAGGTGTTTTGGCCATGTGGAGAGGATGGAGAGTGGAAGACAAATAAGGAGAGTGTATCCGAGTGAGGTGGAGGAGGGGAGCAGGAGGGGGAGGCCGAGGATATGGAGGGATGGAGTGGTGAGATATATGAGAGAGGGGGATGTGAACTGGGAGCAAGGCAGTAACGTTACCTAGGGTAGGGCAACATGGAGGCGATTTGTGTGTGGCCACCCCTTATGGGATTAAGGCGTCTGGCAATAGATAGATAGACAGAGACAAAGTATACTGAAGTGCAGGTGCAGAGAGAAACCTTATCCAGGCTGCTCAGCAACATTGTAGCCTCTGCCTTGGTGCCTGATCTCTACAGATGGCAACATGTGTCACTCAACTAACTCAGAGAAAACAGCCGCACAGGTACCAACCAGACAGGATTTTCCTCATCTTTCTCAATCGTTTTTAGTGGTCTATTGAAAGCAATAGTTCTGTACCATTTTTGTATTTTCTGTATATGGTTGATTATTTTTTATATATATTAGTATCGTATGATAAATTATGTGTAATATATGGACTAGATGCTTGAATAATGCTTAACAATTTTGTTATGAGACATGTTTATGGCCAAATATATGGTATTGAAACAGGTCAACAAAACAGTTATCATGGAAACAGTTTTTATGAGTGTTTACACTTCCTTCAGACAATATAATGAATACTTACTCGTTTTATGGGTGAAAAATTGACGACTTGGTGGCAGTAGTACCTAATGATGCAGGCCAGTCAGATGATGGGCTTAGCCCTTTAACCTTTTGCTCAACAAAAATGATGAGGCATATCCAACGAGTACAAAGTATACTGAAGTGGAGGTACAGAAAAGAGAAACTTCTGCATCTGAAATTGATGCAGTGAGGAAACAGGCTGTATAAATATATTTGTGTGAGGTAAAAGGTTCCTTTATACAAAAAAATGTATATATTATGTGTCAGTGCTACAAAATACTGCAGTGATATTAATGATTCTAAAGCTTTATGGATATTTATTTTTTAAGCTGTAACTGAGAATAACAAGGTCTAATTCTAATACAGTACACTTATTTTCAGGTTGCCAGGTGCATCACTAATTATGAGTAATGCCGACTTACACAGGCACTTCAACAAAATTGCTGAGACTCGTATTATGAGAACTAAAAGATATATGAAATGTTGAGTTAAAAGCTGTTCCATTTTTATATAAAATAAAAGAAACTCTTGCAATAGTAATTTTTTTAGCCATAAATTTTCATGTTCCTATTGAAAGATTGACTTTTTTTCCTTACCACAAGGAGACAATTCTTTGCAGCTAACGGGAATAATTTTGAACTACGTAGATTAGATCACAGCCTTCATTAACTTTTTTGGCACCCGGGAGCTCCCGTAAGGTAATCGAAAGCTTCCAAAGAAAGTGGAAATAAACAATAGAAAGATGGCTCTCATGCTGAAGGAGATAAGCACAGCAAATTATATATCCCAAAATTGAAGTAACATTCAAAACCACCCCATTACTAACATTCTTAAGCATTTTCAGAAGTAACTTATCTTGACCACTTATGTCTTCAGCTCCAGGTCGTTTCGTTTCGTTTCGTTTATGAAGGCTCCAACATGCTTGCATTGCACCTCCCTGTTCATTCCCTTAACCCTGAGGTCACAATGACCTCGTCCCAAGTCTTTTTTGGTCTACCCCTCGCAACCCCACCCCCAGTATTAGCGCTTCTTACTTTCTGCACCCAATTATCGTCCTCCATCCTCCCCACATGCCCAAACCACCTCAATCAACCTCTTCTCATCATAACACCAATACACTCTAGGTCTATCCTACCTCTCAACTCTTCCATTGTAAACCTAGCCCCCCCAGACCTTGCACCCAGGGACGCACTGCACATCCACCTAATCATTGTCATTTCTGTACGTCTGAGCCTGCGAATATCCTATTCCTTTACTGCCCAGGTCTCACTACCACACAGCATTACACTCCTAACACATGCTACATACAAATTTCCCTTAGCACGTAGAGACAGCCGTCTCAATGTCAGGAGAGGCAACAGCTCCCTGAACTTCTTCCAACCACTCCTCACTCTAGCCAGAAAACTAGCTCCAGCCCCACCTCCAGCACATGATATGCTTCCCAAATAACAAAACTCATCCACACACTCACTCAAGAGATTCACCAGCAAGTTTGATCATTTCACGCCTGACAATTTCCATCTGCTCTCCCTGACACACCACACACATAAAATCAGCATTATCTCGCAGTCTACCTCTAATATCAGTACATCTCTTATGCACCCACTTAACACAAACGCAACACAAGATGAAATTACGTCCCAGGCCCTTGTGCCAAATTGCACGTGGCCACTCTCCCTCTTCTTTGACAGTACTGCCACCAACCCTAGATATCATCACTTCTGTTTTATCTGCATTTACTCTTACGCCCTTGTGCCCCATACCATCTCTCCACTTCCTAAATCTTTCCTCCGCTTCCCTTTCATTCTGTGCAGTCAGCCCCAAATCATCAGTATACATCTCCCACGGGAGTCCACTTCTGAAGTCATGTGAGAGGGCTTCAAGTTCCATGATAAACAACAAGGGACTCAAGGTCGTCTGTAATAATTTACTCTTGCAACCAAAAAAGATTTACTCAACTTTTAAAAGTGCCTTTCTGGTGGATGGATTAATAAAAACTCTATCTGAACCTGCGAAAAACTATAATACTCACCTAAACTGAACAAAGTCGCTTGGATAGCAAAGCTACAATATAAAATACATCAATGGGCTGAATTGAATAACTTGGCATAATACAGATCACATTTGACTGGAATAACATATATTTTTCACATAATCAATACAAACATTTTCTGTTTTACCTTTTTAATATCTTGAACCATAGACCTTTTTTTTCTTTTTTTTCTTATACCTAATCAGGCTGTTTCAACTTAAGTCCATTCTCCCCTCTCCCCCGTCATTCGTAGCGACGGAGATAATGAACAATATACTTACCTCCCTTTGTTTAAAAACTGTCTACTAAACCAAATACTGTCGATTGTTGATTAAGTCAACAAACTTTCAAGAGCGTTATCTTACTGAAGGTAACTGTGACTTTTCCATTTAACCAAGAAAGTTATTTATTTTGTCAGTAAGAAAAAAAAATCGAAGTTATTGTGCTTTGATAAGGAATGAACATGGGCATAAACAATGACATCAGTAAATGCTGTTATATTCATATGCCTTTTCTGTTTCCCTTCTCATCACAAGAAATAATTCTTCAGTTTTCAGTGTTATACTAGGGATGCTGTAGTTTAAGCAAAACCTGGTTTGTTCAAATTATACTAAACCAAGGACAGATGAATTACAATAGATTACAACCAGGGTCAGGTTAGCATAATGAACAACCTTCTATGTTGAACCATGAGATCTGTAGTTCCAGAGACTGCTCACTAGTGCTATGTTAGTTACAGTCACTGAAAAACAGAAAGTGAGGTAAAGCACTTATCACTGATGTAACATCGTACGACTAACGTTTTCAATTTATTTATTAATTTACATATTAGGATAATAACTCTTAACACTAGTTAAGACAGACTGACAAATGAGGAAGTGAAGGACCGTTATGGGGTGGATGTGAATGTGATAGGAAGCTTTAGAAGAAACACACTGACGTGGTTTGGACATGTGGAGTAGATGGAGAGCGAGAGACTGACAAGGAAAGTGTATGTGAGTGAGGTGGAGGGGGAAAATAGGGAGGGGGGGGGGCCAAGGATGAGATGGAGGGATGGAGTGGAGAGGTATATGAGAAAGGGGGTGTGAGCTGGGAGCAGGGCAATGTAATGACGGGGGACAGGGCGACATGGAGGCGATTTGTTTGTGACCACCCCTTACGGGATTAAGGCGTCTGGCAATAGATAGACAGATAGACTAGGAAATGTCATGTTTAACTCAGGAACATTAGATTGCTTGGGTCTATTCATCAAGGACACTCAGCAGCAGACTTGTACAGCTCCGGTCAGAATTTGGTGATACAGTCAGCACTGCCAACGCCAAAGCGTCTGGGTTCAGAGTTTGAGAATTTCGACTCACGTGTCTGACACACATCACACACACACACACACACACACACACACACACACACACACACACACACACACACACACACACACACACACACACACACACACTGAGAGAGAGAGAGAGAGAGAGAGAGAGAGAGTATACATCTAAGGCATGGTAACGGACATTGACGGAGCGTCTCCCTATCTCATTACAATCACGACCCTTATTTCTATGAAATATGTAATCCACATACTTCTATATATGTAAAAGACTAGCGATTTTATTATTACGTTATTCCCATATCACATGAATTAGTGTGGTTAGGCAACACAGTATTATATTAACCCAGAATACATCCTATGATTGTATAGTCATAGCTAGGAAACACTGACAGGTAACATTTTATAATATGCCTTGCCCACTGCAATTGACGTTTTAATTTCAAACTACACTTGTGTTGTTAAATAGATGATGAAAGTATAGCACACCTGTGTCCCGTGAGTAAACTAAGAAACACACGGATGGTCGTGTCTCCTTACATTTTGTCTAAGCTACGGGTTAATCACATAAGTGACGGATGCGACCAGAACGTGGATAAGCGTAGTAAACTGAACTCTATAAATTGTTTTCTCTCTTAATCATATTATAATCGTAATAATAAACACTGAAGGGGATGAACGACTCAGCTGCTCTGATATTTAGTATTACCATACGTAATATCCAGTCCACCCACCATTTTTCACAATCACTTTCTGTAGCCTCAGCGTTAATGATGCCAGAAATGTTTGCATCAGATCAAGAACTTCGACTCGCGTGTCTGACACTGATAGAGAGGGAAGGAGGGAGGAAATCATCCGAGATTTCTTTGTATCATACGGATCTGGGGTGTTACCAGTCCCCGGGAAAATACGGTATGAACAGGAAGGAGCAAAACCTGGAGTTGAGAGGCAGCATCATCGCTCTGCGCGATAGTGGGCTGTCTATACGTGCTATCGCTCAGCGACTTGGCCCGGCACCAAGGATCGTCGCCAAGTGGATTACGAGGTGGAACACCAACGGAAACATAAAAGACCTGCATAAGGTCTTTAAGTTCCATGTGCATACTTGGATTTGTTATAGTAGGAGTACACAGGGGCGTCCACAGGATTTTTTGTAAGGGGGGGGCAAAATAAGAGAAATTATACATATATGTGCAGTTTTATCAAAATGCACACACTCCAAATAGGCAAAGGCATTTACTTGCATGAGTTACATGACTTACATCAAATGCATAGTGACAGAATGCATGAATCGATTCAAATCACTCAATCATCCTTGAACAAGACCTGAAGCCGTCAAATTTCAAGGGGGAGCAAATGCCATCCCTTGCCCCCTCCCCCTCCGGACGCCCATGCCAGTATACTGTACATAAGATACAGTGTATGTGAAGAGTTATAAATATTTTACCTATGAGGTTACAGTTATTATATTGAAATTTTCAATATATAGCTATTCATATTCTACGAAAATACATATTATCTGCGATTACATCTACAACCATCAACAATTGTCTTGTGACCTGCATTACTGGTTGGTGGTGGGGTAGTGTAGGGTATCAGAGGTTTAGTCCTGTCAGTAATGGGGTTGGAGTAAAGAAGGGTCTGTGTTAAGCCGTTAAGCGTGCCATGATGGTTAATTGTTGTTCATAGTAACGTATGACTTACAGTAACATTATAGCACAGTAATAGTTCATATTTACATGTTATCTATGTTTATTTAAAGCATCCGAACCTGGCTGTAGCAAAGACGTGAGCAAAACGCATTGTAGCTCTGGCTTCCTTTTTTAGTCTTCTGATAACCTTATCATCTCTGCCACCCTCCCGTTCTCAAATGACCATGTTATATGAAATGCAAAGGAGATAGATTAGTTTTTCCACATACCCTTTGACTACAAATCCATATCATTGTTTTACTTAAGCATAGGTGGTGATTAAACTATCGATTACGTTCAGGATCCATTAACATTACAAAAAGATTCGTATTATGCGACATATCTATGTTACGTGATTCCTCTCCCACCAGTGTTAGCGAAATAGGGGTGAGCATTGATAAAACAGATAAGGGATGAGGAGAAAAGATATGGGTGTATGGAGGAATATAAACAGTCCTGTTCACACGTTCCTCTGTCGGTAATATCAATAAGGAAATTGTCCCAACTGGTTAACAGTGTGTTGTCAAACTCTCGTGGATACTATGAAGGTGACAGTGTTAGCACGTGTAGTAACGTAGTCCATTCGTCGAGACTGATACAACCAAGCGACCTGCATATGGCAACATCCCCCCACTGAGTGGCTCTGACAAGGTGAGAGAGTGACGGTCGACCCGTGAAACGATACTGCATAAGCTGATCGTTCAGGTTTCGCGGAGTCGGACGGATGCACTAAAACCTTATATAATCATTAGGAAAGACCCACGCAAGCTATAATAGCAACGTTTGAGAACACCTTAATAAAGGCATCACAACCTCGTTGGGTTTACAGCAAACTCCATTTCTTAGAGAGAACAGGAGCCCTAAGGAGGACGACACCAGTAGAGGATGGGAACATTACTGTGGCAGCGGAAGCTAACCCCCTTACCAACGCAGCGGCAATAAGGCATGACCTGCAGTTAAAAGTGTCAGCCAGAACTGTAAGGAGAAGGTTACATCGCGCTGGAATACACCATCGCACCCCAGCTCAGAAGGAACAGCTGACGGACCAGCACTGTGCAGGAAGACTGGTTTTTGCGCAGCTCCATGTTGAGCAGGATGATGACTTATGGAGCAGAGCCATCTTTACAGATGAGCGGCATTTCTCCTCTAGTTTCCATGGCAGAGTCCATTGCTGGAGGAGGGATAATACACGGTAAGATATGAACTGTCGACAGTCTTGCAATACGTATGGATTAATTGCAAATTATTAATCACAGATTTAAATACTGTAAAACGTATTACATTGTTGAGCGTGTGGAAATGAAGCAAATGTGACCAAAGTTTGCATGGTTGTTTTAGTTTTTTGGTTTATTGTGACCTCGCCTTGGGGGGATAAGGCGATTAAGGGATCACATGCTCATCACATTTACACACCAAACACCTTTTGCTGTGACCCAACTTTGTGTCCGTTCCAAAGCACATGGAAAAATAAAACAAAAATGGCCTTTTCATACGCAGAGGGTCTGGCTCACCAGCGTCGCGACACCCTCTTTACAACATTGCGCCATCTTTTTCTCTCCCTTGCATAACTTTAATTATATATGTTGCTCTCGTGGGTCTGCCCTTTCCTCTCCTCCATCTTTCTTTCCTTCCATCCTCTTCTGTCTTTCTTTCCTTCGTTCTTTCCTCGCTCTTCTGCCTAAGGGTGACAGTAAACTCCCTTTTCTGTCTTTCTTTCCTTCATCCTTTCCTCTTCCTTCTGCCTGTGGGTGACTCTACGCTGAGTGACAAGTGTAACGGAACAGAGAGAGATAATGAACACTTCAAGTGAGAATACTAAAATCACTACTGTCCCGCAAAGTTCCAGGTTCAAAACAAAAGACTTAGGTAAAATTACAAATTAAAGTTTAATGTACAAACTAACAACTAAACATTCAGGACTCATAAGGATAATGTAATGGCAAAACAGGTTACATATATGGTTAACTGCAATAGCCTCTATTAACACGAATTTAGCAAGAATAAATTTATCTAAGTCAGCCCAGATAAATGAGAGAACCGAATAATGCTCAGTTAAAGTAAGATATAATATTACAGATACAAAATATTATTAATATTGGCTGACACCAAAACTCTACATGAATCACAGAAACCTTACCAGGCCTACGAATTAACGCCTTAGGCCATACAATACAAGAAAAATGGTAACAACAATTATACTCTAATTATACTGCAGCTAGATGGCTGGAGACTTCCTGAGCACTCACAAAAATAATACACTATACAGGGGAGGACAGAGATGTGAACAAAATGTGGAGTAGATCTAAGTGGCAACTAATGCAGAAACTGAGCTCATTATATACGGGCCGGCAGAGCTTGATACAATTTGTAAGAAGGACACGCAAATGAAGCCATAGGGGACAAAGAGTTGACAATCCTGCTCTGAACAACAGAAAGAATGACTTACTCTACTATAAGGGGGAGAAGGGGGAGTGAGGTAGAACACGCAAGCCTGGTCACTATGGAAGCCACGAGGCGAATCGTGATCAAACATGCAGCATACTGTACGTTAGAATTATACAAAGGATGATGAAATCATAGGCTATGTAACAACTCCCCACAAAGAAAAAGAAATTTACAAAGGAAATTTCTTATTACTCTAAAACAATCTGTCTAAAGTCTAGATAAGCAATCTGCGATAACATTTTCTTTCCCCTTGACATGTTGTATGTCTAATGAATACTCCTGAAGAAGTAGACTCCATCTTGTCAATCTCTGATTTTTATCTTTAAACTTACTAAAGAATTTCAGTGGGTTATGATCGGCATAAATGACTATGGGGTCAAAACCAGAACACAAATAAAATGAAAAATGCTGTAAACCCAAAATCAAGGCCAAAAGCTCTTTCTCAATAGTGGAGTAGTTCTTTTGAGGTGGAGTGAACTTCTTACTGTAATAAGATACAGGGTGTTCAATACTATGATCATCCTCTTGCAGCAAAACAGCCCCAGCTCCTGTATCACTTGCGTCAACAGCCATCTTAAAAGGCTTAGCAAAATTTGGAGTAGCGAGCACTGGCTGACTTAATAGGATAGCTTTAACTTTACTGAAAGAGGATTCACAGTTATCGGTCCAGACAAATTTAACTCCCTTTTTCAGTAGGTCTGTAAGTGGTGATACAAGAATTGAAAAGTTAAGAACAAATCTCCTGTAATAACCTACCATTCCCAAAAATCTTTGTAGCTCTTTCCTACTTTTAGGTCTGGGAAGATCACTTATAACCTGAACCTTAGGTCCTGGTGGTGCAACGTGTCCATCACCAATTACGTACTCAAGGTACTGAACTTTAACTTGACCAAACTCACACTTTCATAAATTAGCTACAAGATTACCCTGAACCAAATGCTCAAGAAATTTACTGACATGGCTTAGGTGATCTTTCCAGTTGTCACTGAATATTAGTACATCATCAATATAAAGAACACACCCTGCCAAACCCTCTGTTACAACATTCATGAGCTTCTGAAAAGTGGCTGGTGCATTCTTCATACCATATGGCATTACAGAACATGCAAAAGTCTTCCCTAGTGTTACAAAACATGAGATCTCCCTAGCACGTTCAGTCATAGGTACTTGCCAGTATCCCTTTAACAAATCAAAGTTACTTATGTACCTAGCCTTTCCGATCTTGTCTATGCAATCTTCCACGCGAGGGAGAGGGTAAGTGTCTGTTTTGGTTATCTGATTAACACGTCTGTAGTCGATGCAAAGCCGCTGTGACCCACCTGGCTTAGGGACTAGAGTGACAGGAGAACTCCACTCGCTCTGACAGGGCTCAATCATCTTGTGGTCCAACAGGTAGCCAAGCTCCTTCTGGATGAGAGGAACTTTCACTGGGTTCACACTGTAAGGAAGCAGTTTAATTGGCTTTGCGTCTCCAACATCGACATTATGCATCAACACAGTGGTTCTTCCTGGAGTGGCACAGAACGCTTGCGGGTACTCCTGCAGTAATGCCGAAAACTATCTTTCCTCAGGAGCTAGATGAGAAAGCTTAGTCTGGAGATCATTCATGATATCAGGATTAGTACCTAAACTATCACTCAGGCTCATGCTGCATGGGAGAACTTCACTTGCAGACTCGGGTGGAACAGCTACAGTGCAGACTGGGTTATTTTCGTCCCACCTGTGATATAACTTTAGTATGTTGATGTGACAAAGTTGCTTGTTCTTTCTACGATCTGGTGTGGCGATGACATAGTTGACATCACTGAGTTTCTTCTCCACGAAATAAGGACCACTAAACTTGGCTTGAAGAGGTTGCACATGCACCGGTAGCAGAATCAAAACCTGATCTCCTGGCTGAAAGTGGCGTAACCTGGACTTCTTAACATACCAAGTCTTCATCTTCTGAGCAGCTCCTAAATTTTCTCTCGCCAGCTGTAAAGCAGTGGACAGCCGTTCTTTGAACTTCATCACATACTCCAGCAGGTTGACGTCATCTTCCTCCGACAGCCAGCATTCCTTGAGTAGCTTAAGGGGTCCTCTTACTTCATGGCCAAACAGTAGTTCAATGGGTGAGAAGCCCAGTGATTCATTTGGAGATTCTCTTGCGGCAAATATAACGAATGGAAGACCTTTATCCCAGTCTTTCTGATGTTCCAAACAGTATTTCCTAAGCATCGATTTGAGTGTTTGATGATATCTCTCCAACGCTCCTTGGGTCTGGGGATGGTAAGCTGAAGACATGATCTGGATGATGCCCAACTCTTTCGGAGACTGCTTGAAAATCTTTGATATGAAATTACTTCCCCGGTCTCACTGTACCTCCTTGGGCAGACCAAACTTGGTGAAGAACCCCAGCATTTCCTTAACCACGTTCTTTGCTGAGATATTTCTAAGTGGAATGGCTTCAGGATAACGAGTAGCCATATCAATCAGGGTCAACACATAAGAAAATCCTGAAGAAGTCTTAGGAAGAGGGCCCACAATATCCACCAACACACGGGTGAATGGCGCCTCAAAAGGAGGAATGGGAACTAGAGGTGCAACCTTTTCGGTCTGATTCCACTTCCCCACAACTTGAAAGGTGTGACAAGACTTACAATACCAGGAAACATCTCTGAAGATACCTGGCCAGTAGAAGTGTTTCAAAATGCGTGCCACAGTCTTCCTCACTCCAAGGTGTCCTGCCAAACTGGAATCATGAGCCACTCTAATGATATCCTGCCTACAAACACGAGGGATGACAACTTGATGTACAACCTCCCATTCACAGTCGGCTGATGCTGTTGGGGGTCTCCACTTTCTCATAAGTACTCCTGACTTTATATAATAACAAGTAGAAGCACCAGCTGACTCTTCCTCACTGCAAGCAGAGTTAGCTAGACCTTTCAACTCAGGGTCAGCAACCTGCAACTCAGCCAACTCTTGACGAGACAAATTATCAACACTACGGGGTTCTGCCTCATCTGGTGAGTGGTCCAAATTAGCAAGAAATGTGTCAGCTAGGATAACATCATCATCATCATTATCCTCTAAGTCACCAGTAACTTTAGACTTAGCCCTAGTGACAGCACATGCAGAGAACACATCAGGGACATCACAATCCTGGGTCGCAGTCACTGGTTCACTAGACAACTGAGGAGCTGGACACACTTGACTTCCACCAATATCATTTCCAAGTAAGAAAGTTACACCTGACATTGGGAGTGTCTCAACCAACCCAACCATAACGGAACCATTAACAAAACCAGACTCTAAATTCACTCTGCACAGAGGGACAGAGTAGTAATTATTCCCTACACCTTGTAAGATTACAGTTTCATCAGAGGAATTAACATTAGAGCCTAGAACACTGGTCAGCATAAGGGATTGGCAAGCACCTGTATCACAATATACTTTAAAAGATTTCCTGTCAATACTGTCCAGAGGACTGACAAAACCATCAGACAGGAAATTAGCACATGAACTCTTGAGAGTGTCACCCACGTTACTGCTCAAAAGAGGAGCTTCATCATGAGAATTTAATTTACCCGTCAAAGCACGTTCAGTTAACTCGGTTAAAGAATTCTGGGAACTCTCAAGGGTGGACACTAGACCAATTGACTGAATATTTAAAGACTTCTTTTTGTTCACATCACACTGTCTCCTGAAACATTTCTCCGTAGTATGACCAAGCTTACTACAATAAGTACATTTACTTTTCTGAAATCTAGAGGTGGAGCTGGTATTTACTTCCTGAGAAACATCATCTTTATTCTCTTTCCTGTTACCTGTACTCTGAGTAGAGGCAATGTACTTATTCTCAGCTTTCCTTTTTTCTTTAGAATATCTCTTGTGAGTGAGAACATATTCATCAGCTAAAACTGCAGCATAAGACAAATTATTTATTCTTCTCTCATCAAGATATAGGCTTACATCTTTATTAATACACCTTTTGAAGTCCTCCAGCAAAATCATCTGCTTAAATTTACCAAAATCAGAATTTACATTCTTAGAATTTGTAACTTGCAATACTTTGGTGATAGAAACTCCGTGTACAAACAGCTAGATAAGGAGTTTATTACAAGCTCACAGTAAAATAGTCTGCACGACTAGGCTGCCTAATATGAACTGATGCAATAAAGTCGTCTTCAGGCGTGGGAAAGCATGCTGACCTAGCAAGTTTAGTGGGGGCATGTATGCATTGGGGGGGGACATATATACATTGGGGGTAGACATATTGTGGAGGGGGTACACTACTCCCCCAGGTAGCTGAGATGGTGTCTCCTGACACCAGGAGGTAAATGGTGGGTGAATATAGTAGTAAGGCAGGACCGTGGAGGTTTGTACAAGGGATAAGTATGATACAGGGGCAGTAGGGGAGACATGGCCATGTTGAGGGGAGGGAATTAGAAGGATATATACGTATAAGATATACAAGGAGTAATAGGTACAAATCCAGTAAGGGTCGAAGGTATATATAAACATAATGGGAATTACACAATAATAGTTTGATACATGATAAACAAGGAGTAGATATGAGAGTTCTATTGTTGTTCTTGCTTCATTTTTTTTTTTTTTTTTTTTTTGTATTTGCTTTAGGATACACTGTCACTCAGTAATGCATGAAAGAAATACCATCATTTTCTAGTAGGCAGAGTGCTGTTCACAGTTTGGTTAATTGTGAGATAGCAATGGTAGTCACGGAATGTGAGGGCACTAAGTACGGGGAGTTTCTACGTCATGTGTAGGGCGTACTATGCCTGTAGCGACTCTGATTTCCTGGAGTCGACGTTCCATTTTTCTGACACAACAATGCACTGCACAGATGATGAGTAGAAAACCTAAGAAAGCGATAACCACAGGGGGAAACACAACTGTTGGATGAACCCATGAACGGCTGAAGGCCAGAGAAAATTGATCCATAATGAAATCACTGTCATTGAGGAAGGTGAGCATGCGCAAGTGAGGGGAGGTGATGGTAATGTTGGCAGATGGTAGGGTTGAAGGCATGTCGATTGGTTGAAAGATGTCATAGGAGTGTTTACGAACAGCTTGGTGATAGCGAGTGGCGTAAGTGAAGACGGACTCTGATTTGACGGTACAATAGTCAGGTGCTTTGTAGAGACCACTAGCGGGGACGGAGCGAACGGAAGAACCAGGACACATGATTGTGACAGAGATGGGAACAGCAAAGAAGAAATGCTGGACATGGTTGAGGTGAGCATGGTGGACCGGGAGGTCAGGAGCTGGGACAAAAGAACAGGCCGAGTAGATGGAATGGTTGCGAACTAAAGCAGACTCACAGGGAGTAGCACTGCTAGGGAAGATAGCGAAAAGGTGGGCAGCACAGAGACGAGAGGTCGGAGTAAGGGAGGAACATTGCTGAAGGTCTGTGGAAGAAAGGAAGGCAACGGAAAGATGATCATGGGAGAGGAGGAAATATTCTGAAGGAACAGATACCTGTAACAAGGAGTTGTTGAGGCGGAAAGGGAAGGGAATGATGTGGAAAAGGTTAAAGGTTATGGCAGAACGGAAAGGAATATGGACGACGACGTATGTGGTGAGAAGAGTGGCTTCGAGAACAGGATAATAATATTCAAGGGAGGAGTAAGGGAGGACTGGGGAGAGACCGAAGGTGGAGTGAGCCCATTCCAGGACAGAACGGAGAGCTGAGACAGGTACTAAGTCGGCAGTGACACGTCCATTGATAGCATCGACCAGGATATGAACCAAGGCAGAGACTTGAGACAAGAGAGAGGCAATGGCTAGTTGGAGATTATCCATGTTGAGTTTGAGGTAGAAGAACTGAGAGATAACGTTGAGATCTGAAAGGTGGTGTTGTAAGATATCAGTGAAATTGTTTAGAGTGGACGTGACTTCATTGAGTTGGGTTGTGAGCTTCTGTAACATAGTGTGTTGGATTTTAATGACTCGGTGTTGTGATTCGAGGGCTGAAGCTAAATGAGTGAGATCAGATTTGAAGCCAGAAATGTCACGGGCTGTAGCAACGCCAAACAAGCCACTCAGAATCTCACCACCGAAGTCGAAGAGACCTCGTTTCACACGAGAACGACCCACGGGTGTCTGAATGGAAAATGCGTCATTGAGCTCAGTGAATCTGTTACTTATGTATTGCAATTGCCATGAGAGTGGGAGGAAAAGGTTTTAGAGATACTCATTCGGGTTGTGTGTCCCCATGAGGGCCGTGAGATGGTTCCTGATTCCGTGGAGCTGGTGCACGTAGGCAGGTAGGGCAATGGCTACGTCGGCCAGGGGCGCAAGATCGTAGCGCAAGGAGGCTACGGCTTTGATAAGCATTACCTCGCCTCCCGAGCCGACCAAGGCCCCGGGACGTACTCCACCATCGTCCTGACCTGACCCAGACCCCAGGAGGGTCAGCACTGCCAGCAGGGAGATCGCTAACATCGTACCTAGAAAATCAGGGTAGAGTTAATGGGGGAGGTCGTGAAGAGGTTGGTGGGCAGAGCGCAGTTTGGACCGATATTGATTGATTGATGAATGAGCAGGTGGAGGTGGAGAGGAAGAAGACTGAGGGATAGGTGGAGACAAAGTAGACTGAGGGATGGGAGGAGGGGAAGAGGGGGCAGGAGGTTGTGGAAGTGACTCTTCCAACACGAGGCCACGGGGTGCTCGCTTTAAATCATCGACGTGGACCCATCTGGTGTTCCTAGTGGACAGGTCCTGGAGGTGAAATTTGTTGCCTTGTTGAGTGAGGACGCGGTGGGGCCCTGTAAATTTGTCATCCAACTTAGAGGAACGCGTATGGGAATGAGCAAAGACAAGATCGCCTACACTGATAGTGATAGGAGAGGCGGACTTATGTTGGCGCTGCAGCATGTCCTCCTGAGAGGAAGCCAAAGTGGATTGGACATACTGGTGGATTGTCTGGAAGTTGGCCAATTTTAGTTTAACATAATCATCCATGTTGTAGATGGGTTCTGGCTTTGAGGATAAGAGAGAGTATGGGAGGTCCTTGTCAAAACCAAAGAGGACGAAGAAGGGAGATTCAGCAATGGATGCATTGATGGAACTATTGATGGAGGATGCCACTTGGGGAATCCAGTCATCCCAGGACGAACTATGGGAGCCTAGATGTCTGAGGCACTCTAAGATTTTTCGGTTGTGGCGTTCTACAAGGCCATTGGAAGCCGGATGGTTAGGCACGACATTGCACTTACTGATATGAAAGTGGCGACAGATCTCATCTAGAAGGCTATTGTTGAATTCTGTACCGTTGTCAGTAAGAATGGTATGAGGGGTACTGAACGGGCAAATTACATGATCTACAAGGGCACGTGCAACGCTCTTTGCGGTCTTGTCGGAGAGGGGTACGAGGACGCATTAGCGGGAGAAGTGGTCGACCGCTACGAACAAGTACTCAGCGCCAGATTCTGTGAGAGGTAGTTTTAAGAGATCGATTGAGACAGTTTCCCATGGTTGTGACGGGATTGGGTATTGTAAGAGAGGTGCTGGTAAGCCGGTTGATCCTTTGTGGCGGTGGCAGGAGAGGCAAGAGTCACAGTGGGCATTGATATCGCGGCGCATGGTTGGCCAATAGTATTTGAGACGTGCTTGGCACAAGCATCGGTCTTTACCTGGATGGGAAGCTTGAGGAGTATTATGAATAATATGAAGAACCTTTGGTATCAGGGCAGTGGGAACAACAAGTTGGCTTACATCGCGATTGGGCATATCTTTGCCTGTTAGCAGTGTTTTCCTGTACAAGAGATCATCATCTAGCGTGAACTCATCTAGTGATACTGGCAGAGTAGGTAAGGTCGAGGCATCGCCAGATTCTAGGAAATAAATGACTTTGGACCACATCGGGTCTTGGCGCTGAAAGTTTTGAACAACTTCTAACGTGAGTGTAGTGTTTTCAGTTACTTCAGGCTGCAGTGATGTTATAGCTGCTGCTACGTGACGTGAGAGTGCGTCTGCGACTACATTCAACTTGCCTGGTACATATTGAAAAGTGGGATTAAAGTCCTGGATGATGACAGACCATCTAGCTAGTCTACTGTTAGGTTGCGATTCTTGAACAAATCACATAGTGGAAGGTGGTCTGTTTGGATATGCACTGGATAACCATAGACTATATCTCTGAAATGTTTCAAGGACCAGATTACCGCTAGCGCTTCGAGATCTGTGACACTGTAGTTACGTTCAGCGGTTGTAAGGGTGCGACTAGCATACGCTATTATGCGCTTCCTTGATGCTTCATCGAGTTGCATCAAAACGGCACCAAGTCCAGTGCCTGAGGCGTCTGTGCAGAGAAGGAAGGGTGTGGTATAATCAGGGAACGCTAGAACAGGGGCATTAACAAGAGCTGTCTTTAGCTTTTGGAAAGCCTGTGACTGGTCGTTAGTCCAAACAAAGGGCACATTCTGCTTGAGTAAGTGGGTCAGAGGAGCGGCGATCTTTGCATAATTCCGGATGAAGCGACGATAATAGCCACTGAGGCCCAGGAAACTTCTTACAGCGTCGGTAGTGGTAGGTTCTGGGAAGTTAATGATCGCCTTAGTTTTATCCTCATTAGTATGAATGCCTTGTACAGTCGTGGCCATAAATAATCACCTATCCTCCTGAATCCCATTCCTCAGGCTGGCTCCCTTACGCGCGGCAAGTCACACTGGAGTAAGAGGGGCTGAGAGGGAGGGGCCAGAGAGAGAGAAGGGAAGGTGGGTGGGGGGAAGAGCAATGGTGCGGGGGTGGGGTGAGGGAGGGGAGGGAGGAGTGGTAGAAAGAGAGAATGAAATGCTAAGTTGTGGCCACATTGTCTATTTTCTTTCATTCAGGGCATCATATAAAGGAGTTACTATTCGGTAGATAAAGCTGCGTTACACCTTGTATAACGGCGTCAGATAACAAACTTTGGATAGGTGGGATTATCAAGGACTGGCTCGTGAGAGAAATATACTGACGTGACAGATCAAATATTAGTGCAGAGCCATCGAGATTGTGTGGGCCCAGATTGTCAACGCGTGGATAAGGCGACCAGTCCCGCTTTTTGTTAACATCCCGGTTTTTAAATTGTGACTAAAATGTCCTGCTTTTTGTGCAAATTACCTAAAATGTCCTGCTTTTAGAAAATTACTATTACATTAGATATAACATGACCTTTTATGAATTAGTAAAATTATGCCTAATCCAAACCAAATGAAATACCAAATTGTTTATATAAAATTTGTAATACTAACTGGTAACTTTGGTCGGCCCATTCACAGTACCGTACTGTATGTTGGTCATTGGAGTTTGTTTGAGACGTTCGTGTTTGATTAGCAGCCTCAAGGTGAGGTGTTGCGTTGCAGCCGTCGCTGTCACTCACGTAAGTCACTGTATCTCTCTCTCTCTCTTTCTCTTTCTCTCTATGTACTGTATGCACACACACACACACACACACACACACACACACACACACACACACACACACACACACACACACGTGACAATGTTCCGCTTTTAGCTCCAATAAATCTGGTCACCTTACGCGTGGAAGCCAGAGAACGAGAGGACACAGGCCTGCCTCCTCCAGCACACCAAAGACGAGTGGGAGCTGTTCAAACGAAACCAGCTAACCATCAACAACTTTGTTTCCCTGGTCCCTTGACGCCTGCATGAGGTTTTGAAAGCATGAGGCCACTGGACTACTTACTAAGGAGTTCCTGGTTGCTTTGGCTTGACCAGTGTCGGTAAACATTGACATAGATATATTCTGGGAGTTTGGGTAGGATTTTGTTTCATTTCCCTCTGAAAGATTATGAGAAATACCGTTACCATATCCACCCATGAGCACAGACATCAAATTTATTTACCTTTTATGCACAGTTATTTTAAATAGCCTTTTTATATAGAGATGTCATAAGATAATTATTGAATTGACATGATGGTGACTGTATAGAGGGAGTGTATACCGCGAGGGTGATCAAAATTATTGTGGAAACAACCATGTCAAAGGTTGCATATAATATTTAGTTCCAAAAATTAATTGCACGTAAGAGTAGAGGATGTTTCTTACACAAACATTACGGAAGTCAGAGCCATCCGGATTCCATTCTGCGTCTGAAGTCAAGATACACGGATAAACACAAATACAGTATCTGGCTCCGCACTTAATGTTTAATGTTACGTCAGTAGATTTCACGAGCCAGTCCTTGACATCACTACCTGTCTAAAGCTTGTTATCTGACGCTGCTATACAAGGTGTAATGCAGCTTTATCTAGCGAATAGTAACTCCTTTATAAAATGCCCTGATTGAAAGAAAATAGACAAATTACATGGCCACAATTTTGCATTTCATTCTCCCTCCCCTACCTACCCTCCCTCCCCTCCCTCACTCCATCCCCGGACCATCGCTCGTCCCCCCACCCACCTTCCCTTCTCTTTCTCGCCCCTCCCTCTCAGTTCCTCTTACTCTGTGTGACTTGCCGCGCATAAAGTAGCCAGTCTGAGGCACGGGGTACAGGATGGTAGGTGATTATTTATGGCCACGACTGTACATCTACGACATGGCCTAGGAATTTGATTTTCTTTCGCAGGAAGTCACATTTACTGAGATTGATTTTCAGGCCTGCGAGCTGGAGACGTTCAAAGACTTGCTGGAGTTTGGTAAAATGATCAGGGATAGATTTACTCACAACAATGATATCATCTAGGTAAGCAAAAAGAGAGTGTCCCATCATACCGCTGAAGACTGAATGGATAAGTCGTATGAACACGGAAGGAGCATTTCTCAGACCAAAAGGGAGTCTCTTAAACTGAAAATGTCCGGAAGGGGTGCTAAAGGCTGTAACTGGGCGAGAGGACTCTTCCATTTCGACCTGCCAGTACCCGCTGAGGAGGTCTAAAGATGAAAAGACTACGTTATTTTCACCAAGGGATTCTAGCAAATCAGTGAGGACAGGTAACGGGAAACGGTCTGGAACGGTGACAGAATTGACCTTACGATAGTCGACTACTGGTCGAAAGTTGCCGTCCTTCTTTGGTACTAAGAAAAGTGGGCTATTCCATGGACTGACGGAGGGTTCAATAATGTCCTGGTCTAACATGTTCTGTACCATTTGATCTGTCTGCTTTCTCTGGCTGTGAGGAAATCGATACGCTGGTATGTAAATCAGCTGAGTTCCTGGGAGTAGTTCAATCGTATGTTTGACAAGGTCTATTCTACCCATCGGTTCACCGGGTAAGGCAACCACGGTTCTGCACGAGGTCAGAAGGTCGAGGAGTTGAGGCGTGTTTTCTGGGACATCTGTGCAAGTGAGATGTGAGAGCATATTGGGTGAATAAGTCGGCGCAGATCCCGTAGAGTTAATAGTACATACACCGATTGGCGTATCATCAGTCTGAATATTAGGAATTGAGGAATCCTGGCACACCTTTACGGCCGCTGGGTATACTAGGAAGTCTCCAATCTTTACACCACTTTTAAGTTTTAGTGGGGGCATGTATGCATTGGGGGGGTCCTTCTTTCGCACCGGCAACACAAACAGAGACTTTGGTGAACTCATGCGGTAACAAAATTGTGCACGTATTCGTTACTGCACTTTTCGTCTCTGCGTGTTGGAGAAGATCATTCAGACTGTGTGAGGTAGGTAACTGAGACATGTCTGAGTCAGCGATAGTGTTGTCGGGAGAGGAGGTAAGAGCCATGTTCGAGGGTTGAGATGCTGGATCAGGAGACATTGAGGAATTGATGTCCTTGCTCGCAGTCAGTAAAGGAATGATCTCTTTATTCTCAGATGATGATAGTGGTGGTTCGGGCTGGGTTGGACTTTTTGGTAGTGATAGGGACAGAGGTAATTGAAGGACTGATTTGATCGTAACAACAGGACGGGGACATTCCATAGTGTAAATCGGGAATCCAGAAATGTCTATACTACCACAAGCAGGTAATAATGCAATGGAGTGTTGTGCCATGGTGGAGAAACCAATGTCATCTGCGGGATACTGCAAGTCATTAGTGACATGAAATTCAATTGGGATAGGGGGCAAATCTCTGTGGAGTTTGACTTCAAGGGTGACTCTTCCCTTAACCTTAAACTCTGAGCCGTTGACACCACATAGGCGAATGTCTGGTGGTTCTACGAAACTGACGTGGTTGTGATGGCGATGAATAATTTGTAAGGAATTTTCGGAGATGAGATTTACTATAGATCCTGTGTCCAAGAAGATTGATGTTGGTATGTCATGACTGCTGCCGAGAATGACTAAACCCGAGGATGTTATGGGACCTACATGGCGGATGGGGAGTTGGGTTTCTGGTTCTACGTGATATTGGTCCGATACGGGCGCGGCGCTTCCCCCGACTGTTGGCGGTTGAGGTAACGACATTCCTCAGTGGTGTGAGTCGTGCTTGATTTGTGGTATTTGCAGTATGGACGACGTGAGCAGGAAGGCGTATGCTGTCTGGTTTGGGAGTGAGGACGTCTGTATGTACGGTCGCAACTGGATGCTCGATGTCCAGGATGACCACAGTACCAGCAAAGAATCGAAGATTGTCTGTTCCGTCGGGCGCTAGATTGATCACGACCTGCGGTAGGAGAACGATGTGTGGCAGGTCTGCCGCGTGTGGTGGGACGGGAGCGAGATTGGTCTGGGGTAGTGGAGGTGTGACAGACTGAGGAGGCCAAGGGTTGGGTGGTGCCCTGACGCGTGTAGTTCGAACCTGTTCTTTCATGAATGGCTTTAGTGACCTGAATAATTTTATCTCCTGGATTGAAACCGATTTCCAAGGCTAGCTCTCGCTGTTTAGGAGTAAGCCAGTGAAGGAATTTGAGGTAACCAATTAAGTCAGCAAAGTTGGTGAGTGAAAGCATTGGAAAGCCGTTCTTGTCTTCTAATCATTTCGTGCCTACCAGTAATTGGAGCATCTCGCTACTAGTTGCTTTCATGGCTGCGACAGCTTCGTGGAGCTTGGCATATTGCGCTGGGACGCGCAAGTCTTCATCTAGTTGGTTTAGGAGATTAATGAATCCCATGAGAGACGCGGTATTTGAATGTTGGCAACAAAGGCTGATGAGTTCCATACGAAAATCAGCAAAGGTACGAATGCTATCGAAATGTCCCGCACGGATCGCGGATCCGATGTCCGATTTACCGTGGTGCAAGCGACCGAGGAGGTAAGCTACTTTGAGCGATTCCTCGGTTATTTGTCTATTGTTTATTTCTGTTTCGACTTCTCTGAGGAAATCATAGACAGACCAAGTTGGGTCCTGGCCGGTAAATTTGGGACGATTGGCATCGTCGAGATAGATAGACTGTGGAGGGTTGGCCATGGCTGGAAGCGTAGAAGTGGTGGCAGGAGAGGTGTGGGAGAGAGAGAAGGTAGTGGCAGTTAAGGGCGAGCAAGACGGGGTATGAAGGGAGGCAGGAGAGGGAACGACAGGGGAAGGAGGAGGGGAAGAAGGGAGTGTAGAGGCAGGAGTAGAGGAGGAGGTATCTGGATTTACGAGTGGAGGATGGGTAGGAAGTGATTCTGCGGGAAGTGAAATGGGAGTCTCAGGTACAGGGTGGTGGTACTCTTCGCCACTTCGTAAATGAGTGATTGTGTTAGAGTCGGCAGACGAGGTATGATCAGGTGATATTTCCGGGTCGAGAGGGCTGGCGTTAAGCGGTTGATGTGGAAAGTATGACATTTAATGCAGCAATGGAAGATGAAAGGAGGAAGATGGATACGTAGGTGGAAATGTACAATATAACAATGAGAGAATGGAATACATGAGGTGTGAAAATGAATGAAGGTGCGGGGATGGATGGTTTAAATAAAATGCGAAGGATGAGATGGATGATAAATAACGTAGGTGAAGATGAAAATGGGGTAATTGAAATGAGATGGAATATTTACAATAACCAATCTGTAGAGAAAATCGAGGATAATCTCTATAGAAAGGAAAGAGATACTATAGTTACACAGTAGAAACGGGAGTGTCGATGTGTATGACGTGCAGGGTGGCTGGGCGTAGCTGGGCTGGGGCGGGGCGGGGCGGGGCGGGGCGGGGCGGCGATGGAGAGACAGCTGGGCGGAGAGGAGAAGAGACGCCGTGATGAATCACCGGCAGGGAGTGGCGGTCTTAGGAGGCTCCGTAATGCAGAGCAGATGCGGGCGACGGCGGAGGCTGGTGGTGGGTGGTGAGGGCAGATGTCGGCGCAAGGCAGGTGTAGAGCTGGTGAGTTGCAAATGCAGAGAATGGTGGTGGGCAGGCAGCGGGCAGACAGTGATAAGTGGCACCGTGAGGGCAGGAGCTATGATGAGTTCGGAACAGGTGCTGGGAACAGGTGCAACAGGTGCGTAGGTCGGCGATGGCAACACTTGCGGTCAGGAACAAGGCGTATGGGTGCGGTTGTTTGAGAGGTGAGCTCTGGTGAGAAAAATTGTACAGTCGAAAAGCACAGCCAAGGTAGTACACCACTAGAGGCACGGAGGAGGTGCGAGGCTGCCAGATGCGAGACATCGTGTATCTTGTTGTATCACTAAAAATCCAAGGAGGCGGTCAGAATGTGATGGTTCGAAACACCGCTGCTACCAAATGTAACTTGCAATACTTTGGTGATAGAAACTCCGTGTACAAACAGCTAGATAAGGAGTTTATTACAAGCTCACAGTAAAATAGTCTGCCCGACTAGGCTGCCTGATATGAACTGATGCAATAACGCCGTCTTCAGGCGTGGGAAAGCATGCTGACCTAGCAAGTTTAGTGGGGGCATGTATGCATTGGGGGGGGGGGACATATATACATCGGGGGTAGACATATTGCGGAGGGGGTACAAATTTAACCACTGCTCTAACAGATCTTCTTTGATTTTTGCATACTCAACATAGGATTGCTTATCTTGCTTATAAGTTGTCCTAAATTTTACTCTATAGGCTTCAGGAACAAGCTCACAGGCCTTAACCCTTTAACCGCGGGTGTCATTCCAGAATGACGTTGCAAAAACTGGACCAAACCGCGGGTGTCATTCTCGAATGTTTGTGAATATTTTGAATACCCCGCGTTTTTTCCGTGCGCCAATTGTTTCAAGGGAGAGTAGCTATTAAGTTCTTTCACTCCAGCCGACCCCCACCTCCCTCTTCCCTCCCCTGGGGCCCCACCTCCCACCCCCTGGGCCCCCCACCCCACCCCTGACCAAGCGCGCATCAGTATCTGTCCAGCTGTGTGAGTGACAACACATGTTGATGTGGCAGTGAAGTGCAGGCAATTACAGTGCCTTTTACCTGTCTCAGTGAACACAGAGTGGGTGTTTATCGTATGTGCAGTGTTCATATATGTTTATAGTATTATTATCAGAATGTGATTGGCATTTGGTAATGGTGTGTGAGCGAAAAATAGTGATTACAACACCGCTGATGTGGCAGTGAAGTGCAGGCAATTACAGTGCCTTTTACCTGCCTCAGTGAACACAGAGTGGGTGTTTATCGTATGTGCAGTGTTCATATATGTTTATAGTATTATTATCAGAATGAGGTTGGCATTTGGTAATGGTGTGTGAGCGAAAAATAGTGATTACAACACCGCTGATGTGGCAGTGAAATGCAGGTAATTACAGTGCCTTTTACCTGCCTCAGTGAACACAGAGTGGGTGTTTATCGTATGTGCAGTGTTCATATATGTTTATAGTATTATTATCAGAATGAGGTTCGCATTTGGTAATGGTGTATGAGCGAAGGTAATGATGTGTGAGCGAAAAATAGTGATTTTACACCCCTCACTTCTAACGGCACTGCCCGTCCTGTGAAAGTCAACGAAGTCATGAAACCTACATCAATGGAAAGCTGAAGGTTAGTACTTTCTAATGGTACCTTATTTTTTTCTCTAGCTTTATTCTGTGCAGAGTTATTAAGGTTAAAAGGTTTGTTTACATTTGGCTGAAACCCCCGCGGGAGAGGACAGTCAGACCAAAACAATACCCGCGGTTAAAGGGTTAAGAATCAAGCTCTTAACTACATCATAATTATCAGATTGATCCTGAGGCAAAGATGCATAAGTTACTTGAGCTTTACCGGTGAGAACACTCTGTAGGAGTACTGGCCAATACTTTTTGGGCCGATTAAAACCTGTAGCTACCCTCTCAAACAACTGAAAATACTTTGTTAAATCAGATTCATTAAAAGGAGGGACAAGTTTAACATTTTTTGCCACATCAAAATCATCAGAGCTAGATCATCCAGTTCCACTTTGTTTCATGCGATACTCATGGTCTGCCTGAATCCTAGCAATTTCAATTTGTGCCTGTGCCTCCTGAATACGAGCCTGAGACTCAGCCTCCTTAGCACGAGCCTCCTGCAGGGCTAGCTGTAACTTACCTATTTCAATCTGCGTTTGCTCATCTGGAGGAGTTACATTAAACAAGCTTTTATTAATCATGTCAACAATTGGATCTTTAGAATGATGAGAGCGAACAGCAATTCCCAATTGTTGAGCAACAAGCTTAAGTTCATTCTTTGTTTTGTTTTCTACATCACACACTGTTTGCACATTTGACAAAAAATCTTTGGCTTCATCAAGAGTAGTAATAGTAGACATCATGAATAAATCACAGTCACAAAATATCAAGCAATATCCTTATGATAATATCCTGAATATCCTGATAAGAGGTCGCCAAATTTATGTTACGGAACAGAGAGAGATAATGAACACTTCAAGTGAGAATACTAAAATCACTACTGTCTTGCAAAGTTCCAGGTTCAAAACAAAAGACTTAGGTAAAATTACAAGTTAAAGTTTAATGCACAAACTAACAACTAAACATTCAGGACTCATAAGGATAATGAAATGGCAAAACAGGTTACATATATGGTTAACTGCAATAGCCTCTATTAACACGAATTTAGCAAGAACAAATTTATCTAAGTCAGCCCAGATAAATGAGAGAACCGAATAATGCTCAGTTAAAGTAAGATATAATATTACAGATACAAAATATTATTAATATTGGCTGACACCAAAACTCTACATGAATCACAAAAACCTTACCAGGCCTACGAATTAACGCCAAAGGCCATACAGTACAAGAAAAATGGTAACAACACTTATACTCAAATTATACTGCACCTAGATGGCTGGAGACTTCCTGAGCACTCACAAAAATAATACACTATACAGGGGAGGACAGAGATGTGAACAAAATGAGGAGTAGATCTAAGTGGCAACTAATGCAGAGACTGAGCTCATTATATAGGGGCCGGCAGAGCTTGATACAACTTGTAAGAAGGACGCGCAAATGAAGCCATAGGGGACAAAGAGTTGACAATCCTGCTCTGAACAACAGAAAGAACGACTTACTCTACTATAAGGGGGAGAAGGGGGAGTGAGGTAGAACATGCAAGCCTAGTCACTATGGAAGCCACGAGGCGAATCGTGATCAAACATGCAGCATACTGTACGTTAGAATTATACAAAGGATGATGAAATCATAGGCTATGTAACACAAGCCAAATGGTTTCCTGTACACAAGGAAACCATTTACTACGCTGGATGGTAACCATGTAACCAGATTTTGGCACCTGGTGGTGTGGTGGGTAATTATGGTGTAGTGGGTAATTATGGAACTCCAATCGGATTGAGCCGGTGTAGGCTTATATCCAAGAGGTGGTTGGGGTTTACTGCTCACGTAATGCCACTCAGGGATGAGTAAGGCTGGTCACTCTCATCTTAAATGTCACTATCAACTTGCCTAGCCCCAGGCTCCTACGCTCCTCATGGAGCAACACAGGATATATATATATATATATATATATATATATATATATATATATATATATATATATATATATATATATATATATATATATATATATATATATTATTGAGAAAAATGGTGAGTGGACTGGATATTAAGTACGGTAATAGTAAATATCAGTGCAGTTGAGTCTTTCATCTCCTTGAGTGTTTATTATTACGATGATAATATTATTAAAAGAGAAAACAATTTATAGATTTCAATTTACTAATCATAATTTAAAATATGACGCTTATCCACGTTCTGGTCGCATCCGTCACTTATGTGATTAACCCGTAGCTTAGACAAAATGTAAGGAGACACGACCATCCGTGTGTTTCATAGTTTACTCACGGGACACAGGTGTGCTATACTTTCATCATCTATTTAACAACACAAGTGTAGTTTGAAATTAAAACGTCAATTGCAGTGGGCAAGGCATATTTTAAAATGTTACCTGTCAGTGTTTCCTAGCTATGACTATACAATCATAAGATGTATTCTGGGTTAATATAATACTGTGTTGCCTAACCACACTAATTCATGTGATATGGGAATAACGTAATAATAAAATCGCTAGTCTTTTACATATATAGAAGTATGTGGATTACATATTTCATAGAAATAAGGGTCGTGATTGTAATGAGATAGGGAGACGCTCCGTCAATGTCCGTTACCATGCCTTAGATGTATACTCTCTCTCTCTCTCTCTCTCTCTCTCTCTCTCTCTCTCTCTCTGTGTGTGTGTGTGTGTGTGTGTGTGTGTGTGTGTGTGTGTGTGTGTGTGTGTGTGTGTGTGTGTGTGTGTGAGACACGCGAGTCGAAATTCTCGAACTCTGAACCCAGACGCTTTGGCGTTGGCAGTGCTGACTGTATCACCAAATTCTGACCGGGGCTGTATATGTCCAGTTTATCAGTCAAATGGTTCATATAGAGGGAGTTCAGCTAAGGAAATGCAGAGATATATGACTTCGTTCTCTAGTAAATCACGAGAAAGGTGATGATAACCCATTACGCCAGCGGGAAAGTAGTTACGATTTTACAAATGCCCACTCAGGTATACGACGTAACTAGACCTCTTACGACTTAGATCAGTCCTGCCTGTTTACTGTACCGGTAAGATGGGTAGATCGATCGACAGACAGTTTACTGACCACGCCCTTATTACAGAAAAATTATACACTGGGTTTTGACCCAATGTAAAGCGTCCAGAACAATTATAATTATAAGTATGCAATTTCTAACATGATCCCGCAGTACGTTATAAAAATATACGAAAAAGAAAATGTACTATACTTCTAGGGCTCTGAAGGTAGAAACAGTGGGAAAACTCTCAAAGAAATAATGCCAGTATATAAAAAAAAAAAATAACACCGTAATACACTTTAGCTAGGGTAAACTTTTCTCTTAATTTATGACCCTTTTCAAAGATAAATATCTGCTGTCCATTCAGTATCCTCACAGGTAGTTACATCTGCACTGCTTTTGTTATTTCAGTTGTCTTCAGTGCCTGGGGGCTTCTTTACCTTGTTCAGCCTGAAAAAGACTCCTCAGATGTTTACCATATATTTAAAAATCCAATATTGATAGGACTTTGTTTTCATTTCTTTCTCTTAGTTTTGGCAGTATCGTACAGCTCCTACCCTGTCTACCTCACACTCAGTCACACGCCCAGTCTTCTTACACAAGCTTTAAGGGGCTTCAGTTCAGATTTTTGGTTGAAAATGAAATTATGCATCAATCTACATGAAACTTTTCCTTATAATAGCTATGATACCTACTTAAGCGTGTAGAAAGTTTCAGGACGATACATGAAAAAAAAGAAAAAAAAATCAATAAAATCTTAATGTATTTAACCTAACTTTCACTGACTACTGCTCCTAAGTAAGTAAACTTATAATCACTTTAAAAATATCAGTGATTAAATTAATCATTTACAAAAAAAGCTCAGGGATTAGTTTTGCCGAATATAGCTATTATTCCAGTAAAATTTCATGTAAATTTATGCATAATTTCATTTTCAACCAAAAAAAATGAACTGAAGCCCCCTAAGCTTACGTCATACTGGGATGCCTAATATCCTCCGCCAAGGAGGTTACGTTTTCACCCCTGTCCGTTTGTTTGTAGGTTGGTTGGTTTGTGAGGAAGATTACACAAAAACTACTGGACGGATTTCCAAGAAATTTAGTAGAAGAATTGGCCTTGGTCCAGAATAGACACCATTAAATTTTGGTGCGGATCCGAATAGAGGTGCAGATCTAGGATTTTTTTTTTTTTTTTCACTTTAACATTGCATGATAGGGCGTTTTTCGACATTTTCGTAAATTTTTCAGTGAATATTGCATGGATTTTGATGAAAAAAATCAGACATACTGTATTTAGGATGCTGGTATCTACGAATGTGTACAGTTTTTTATCAACCGATTATTTTTCCATAATGCAGATTGTGAAATGATATGCACTGTTTTGTTGGCTGTTACGGTGAGTTAAAAAATTATGATTAAGAGTTACGAGAGGTTTTAAATTATGGAGTTACAACTTCTAGGGTTATGAGATTGATACTGAATTAGACTTGACTGAATTAAAAGGAACTGCATGTTGGGCCTTGGCGGAGGTATGCGCTCTACAGAGTGCCATTCTAGTTTGCTTTGTTTTCAGGAATTTCAAAACTTCAAACTTCTCCATGCCCCAGTCTGTGATCTTGCCTGCTATGGACAGGCAGCCCAACGCTTTATCACTTTACCACTGCTGAATGTGTAGTTGGTATTTTATAAGGGAAGTGGATATAGTTCAGGAAAGTTTAGCTTCACTCAGCTTAAGTGATTCAGAGTTGCTCATATACATCAAGCCATGAGCATCAAGGGTAAGTAACGTTCATATGGTCACATAAGTCTTGTTGTTTTACGTCCATTACTGAAATTTAACCATCATTATAAGTTAATTTGGAAGTAAATGGAGTATTTCAGCTTCAATTAATCATACTAAGGTCGTCATTTATACATTTTGATTACTATAAGACTCGTCAGATATGTTTAAGTTCAGTCAGGTTAGGTCAAGGCCGTTTCTGTTAATGGAAGTTCAGTGAGGTTCATTCAGGTTAGCTTCACTTCCAAAAGAAGTTAATTTAGGTCCTCTATCGTCACATCCGAGAAATTCCTATTGCATTAAACTCATCAAATTCTTCAAGGTCAATGCAGATCGATTTAAGCTACGACTTTGCGGTCACTTTGAAAATTGCCAACTCTTTCCAGGCAGTGGTTTCAGAGGTCTGTCTGCCTTTCTGTTTATCATGCAATAATTTTACCTCATTAGAAGCTTAGGGAACCGGGGCCATGCTACTTAGGTCAGACATTTAATGTGAGTGACCATTTTATCGCCACTGAGCGATACTATGTGAGTATTATTTTTTCCCGATTCAGGGCATAGGCTTCACAACCCGTTTCTTGAGGCCCATCAGTCCTTTTACGTACTATGCATTTCCACATACCACCTACTTCGGAGAAAGACCCTCCGTCCATAATACATGCTAAGGCTATCTCACGCAGGACTAGTATATTCGTATTAGCGTGGTTATTTTTACATGTCGGCGGGTCTTATGGCAGATCAGTAAACTCTGCTTCTAAGAAATTCAGATCCTTAAACGTACTGTTCCCTGACCCAGCCAGGATTCGAACCTGGGTCCACGAGGACTGCAGGCCACTTCTCCACCGTCTCGGCCATTGCCTGCCCACAAACCCTCTATACACATCGGCTGCCTTACAGGCCACATCCGATCGTAGTACTTTCACCAGCAGATCGCCAGGTGTTTATGCCGTTGTATGGACTACACGAAACCATTTGGGTTGCCAGTCAGTGTAATGTCACCTGAAGACAGCATTACACAGTATGTAGGTGGTGGGCGATCTAATTTAATAGAGGTGCAAAATAAATAATGAGGGATTTTTAAGGATACAGTGGAGATGCAGAAGTAGGTAGAACTGACTAAGATGGAGGCATGGCAAAGAGAGAGAGAGAGTACAGGGATTCTCTCAACGCGACAGCAAAGATTACCTTGAGATGAAAAACGAAAAAGTAAAATGCGTTCCTGTCATGGACCGTACCTTCCTGCTTGCTGCTTATGTACATACGTGTATTATCATGTGTGCTGAAACGATTTCAATCATCTACGTTTTGAAGTAGCCAGAATTAGTTCGTGGTAAAACAAAGAGCTACATTTGGGTTGGAAGATCATCGTTCATAATTACGTTTCAACTTTCTTTTACCGTTGCCGTATGTGGGACTTTTTCAGTAAAAGTAATGAAATTTGTTATTGGAAAGAAGGTGCATCGCTCTGCACTTAATTTTTTCCTGCATTGAAAGTATTAATTTTTCACAAAATCACTGGCATTTAGCCAATATGACATAGGGTCAAAGTGGACAAATTAACATTGGATTGGCCAATTATTTGATTTTGCACAAAAACCTTAATGTCATGACCTCCCAAACTGTTACCGATTCCTAGTGTCAGACCGACATGTTAGAAGAGAATTTCTTTACATGATCTTGATTGGTTATGAAATACTTCAAAGTCTTGAATATGAAGTAAGAAATTAACATTCATCTATTGAACACACACACACACACACACACACACACACACACACACACACACACACACACACACACACACACACACACACGTCAGCTGCGTGAGGGCATTGGTACCTGTTGGTAGTTCTGTATTGTGCGATTTAACGTGAATTATAAATGACATGTTCCGTTGTGTGTCTTACATAAATATTTTGTATGAATTAACCAAAAGAATAATCTATTAATCCCTACTATGCATATAATTTAGGAGCAAGCATAACTACATGGAGAAATGAGACTATGTTCATTTATATTTGTATGACATCATACATGTGCTGGACTATGGATGTGTGGCCAAAAAATTCCTCTAAATACCATAATATTTATTTTCAGGACTCGCTACACTAAAGAAAGAATAAAAACATCAATGATCAGTTCTCTTGGGAGGCATTTACTGTTATTTCTAAGGTAAATGTGCTGTTTTTGTTCTCGTCACATCGTTTATTCACCCCGGAAAACAAAATGTCAACCCAAGCAAAATGCGGCAGAGCAGAGCATGTTCTGCGTCGTCGCTCTGTGCCTGGCGCTGATGTATAAAAGTGAGATGATCGAGAAGACACTCAGTAGGGAAGGTATCCGAGTGATGGAAGTTTCTGCTGTTTGGAAACCTTTCGAGGACAAGGTAGGTCCTGCCATGCCCTTAAAGAGGTGTGTTAATACATCGTGTTGTGATACAGTTCCAGCATCTCTCTCTCTCTCTCTCTCTCTCTCTCTCTCTCTCTCTCTCACACACACACACACACACACACACACACACACACACACACACACACACACACACACACACACACACACACACACACACACACACACATTAGAATACCGGTTGGCTGCGTTATTAATTTTACACTACGTCGCCAAAATACTATTACTTAGTTTAAACGTGATGTTATTACCATCTTAACCCAGTGAAATTTCTTGTTTATTCTTTATGTTGTCATGTAACTAGGTAAATATGCAATAAGTATTAACATAACAGACTGGAAGCGAACCTAATTAGTTAGATGCGAACCTAGTTAGTTCATTGTTAATACATTCCCCAATATATACCCAATGCTCCAGTCTGCAGTGGGGTATCATGTCTGTCTTTTTTTTCTAATGTTCATATCTCGACCATACATCAACTTCAAGTTTCTAGTTAGACACGGTTGATTGTTATACCAATTACTCTGGTCACTTCATCTCTTTCTAGACACAGATCATTGACCGCGACTCCCAACTCTCTCTCCTCCCCAGATATCAGTCCATTCCACTCCGTTTTGCTCCATATCCGCCTCACCTCCTCCTTGATATGCGAGACTGTCCTTCGAAGCCCCTGCAGCATTCACACCATCATTCCATCTCCTCTTTGGTATCCCTGTTCCGTCATTGCCTCTACTTCTAAGTTTCTTATTTTTTTTGGCAGTCTTTCATCACTCTTCTCACAAGGCCTCTGTCAGCCATAGGCCTTATTCTCGTCGGTTAAGGAAGCTTCCAAACACCTCTGCCTTAGCGATGTAATTTTGGATATGGTTAGTTAATATCAATTCCTACGTTATTTATGATGAATGTCGTGTTATTTCAGTGATTTCAATGACTTACAAGATTATAATAAGCAGCAATATGCAAAATATATCGCTTAGATGAAGTGTCAGGGAGCTTCTTTAACCGACGGGAAAAAGGGCTATAGTGTTATAGGCAAGGAATGGCACCATGAATGTTGACTATTTCAGTTCAATGCAACTGTACTAATATGCATGAAACAATGAAACTAACCATTACTAAACAGATTAAAAATGAAGGCAGAAGAAAAAGAGGAGTGTATAGATTGATTAGTGTTACTAATCCGATTTTGATGGAGACTGCTTCTAACACAGTCACTACGAAGGTTTTGATTTTCATGAATAACGTCGCCTGAAGGTACAGGGAATGCAAGTACAGAAAACACCATGGTACTGAAGGATCGAATACAAATGCAAGCAGCAACAAAAGAAAAATGATTTGAAGAAAGATGTCCTCCATAGTAGCGAAAACAGTAGTGATGTATTATTATAGAGAACTGAGTCCAGGACAAGATTGGAGTCGATGAAAAGAAAAGCCATAAAGTACAACTTATTTCATAAAACAGATATTACCCATACACGACATTTGTACACTGCACAAGGGACAATCCGGATCCTGTATAGAGTCGGTCATTGTGAAGGGTGTAAAGGAATACAAAGCATCCACACCTCCGGTACCCACAACCTCTTTGAAGTTCAGTTTGCAAGTGCAGTAATGTTACCTTTCCCAGAGACAGCACAACATTGAGAACACTTATCGTGATTCATTAATAAAATAAGGAGAAAGAGATTATGATTCAAAGAGTAGCTAGTCCATTGAAGGTAAGGGAATAGTTATTTATGTGACGTTGGACATAGACTCAGCAGTCCATACGACACTTTGGCAGAGAGAAACACACCATCACATGTCACACCTTGGACATTAGTACTGAATCATCTATACGCAAACTTTCTAGCTTGAATGTTATGGAATTAACGGGGGTATATTACATGATGTGCCGGTTAGTCCTGTGAAGTTTAGTCAACAGTCATAAAGAAATGCAAATCCATAACTTATTCCGTGATCCAGCTGGGACTTATCTCACGATCTTACCATCTGGAATCCACTCCTCTCTCATACAATAATTAACCTTTAAAAAAAGCATACAGTACATTACCTGACATGTTTTTACCCCCTTCCTTAACGCCCATATGAAGTTTTATCACTTATTTTCCGCGATATGTCGACCAGACTTCTTTACCTCTCATACGTTGCGCTATACTCATATACGAGGTCTTCGGAATCATTAAAAAAAAATTGTCATCATCTCACTAATAAATAAAATGGGGAGTGACAAGAAAGAGGAAAAGGAAATATTGAAATAACCATGAAGCAACGACCAGTGAACTAAGCCACCCATCCTCTCAGATATCAATATTCTGTTATTCATTCACAGGCCAAACAATCCACACAAAACAGGATTCCAAAATGGCTGTGAAATAATGTTATGCCGTCGACTGCCAGGTTAACACGTGGATACAGCCCTTACTGAACATGGCAGCCGACGTTGTGGCTCCATCCCACAAGCAGAATTAGACGGACGAAGAAACCAAGAGGAAGGGTTTTTCTCTATTTACCTGTCGCGGTGACCATTTATATTTTCTGGCTGCCTGCTGCGAAGGACTCAGAAGATGGAAAACTGAACTGCAAAATATTCAATATATCACCTAGCAAACATTTTATATGAAAAAAAAAAAAGAACAGTGGTCGGTTAATTCAGCCTTGTGATGCCTAGCACCTTATTTATTTAAGCTCATGGCTCTTAGTGATAAAACTACTCGAAAATATTGTTAGATTTTTCATGCCAGCTGGTGGTCATTTGTTAGTACATTCAGCTCATAGTTGGGAGAACCTGAGTTTGTTTTTCAGCATTGTATTAGGGACCTGGATGTACACTGATACTGCGGGTCATATCCTGTGGGTAAACTGAGACGGGGATAAAAGTTGTCTGCCTTAACCATCCTCGAGCTGTTAATAGACAGATCTAAAGCTCGTATTCTCGACGCTCCCTAACACGTCTTCTTATCGATTTATTTATGGATATTATTATTATTATTATTATTATTATTATTATTATTATTATTATTTGCGTTATTTATGCGGAGTACGTTGATACTGGAAGTATTTACGTAACAGCAATGGACAGTAAGGTGCAACAAATAAAATAAATCTCCTAGGGAAAGATGTTAAGGAGCTGCCTCAGCCGACGAGATGCGGGCCTTAGTCGTTTAAACATTTCATCGCGATACCGTCTTAAATTAGTTTTCCTGCTGGCAGTTAATATTATTTTGTGAAGTTAACGAACACTATATTTCACGCAGGAACTTTGGTGTTCCAGACATTTGTATTATAATGATCCAGTTTCTGTATGTATGTATTTGTTACCGTAACACAGCAATAAAGGCGCAACGTAGCGCAATTTTTGTTAGAGCAAGGTACTGTTAAAATGCTCTAACCTGAAGAATAAAACAATGTCCAGTCCATTCGGGCCACCGGTTCCCGAGTTATGACTCATTTCTGGCCTTTTGCTTCAAGTTTAGTATTTGATTTTAGTGATGGAGATGGCTTCGTTCTTTATCTGGCACTGAAATTACCAGCATGAAAGAACGGAATAGAGTGACATGTTTGTTCTATTATCACTCTCTCGCCCCTCCTTCCTCCCTCTTTGTACTCCTAAAATTGTATAATATAATACCATAGGGAAGAGGTTGTGTAGATCAGATATTCATTCTTAGATCTTTAGTGGAAAAGTTTCTAGAGAAGGGAAAGTAGTTGTATGTGGCTTTCATGGATTTGGAGAAAGCATATGACAGGGTGGATAGACAAGGATTGTGGAAAGTGTTAAGAATATATGGAGTAGATGGGAAGTTGTTGAATGCTGTGAAGAGTATGTACGATAGTGCGAAGGCTGCAGTGCGTGTGGATGGTGAACTAAGTGAATTTTTCTCTTTGAAAGTTGGGTTGAAACAGGGATGTGTCATGTCTCCATGGTTGTTCAATCTTTACATGGATGGGGTAATAAAAGAGGTACAAGGTAGGGTGGTGGATGTTGGAGTGGTCCTGGTGAGAGAGGGTAGTGTTTGGAAACTCCCTGTACTGTTGTTTGCAGATAATACTGTGTTGTTGAGTGAAGACGAAGGGGAGCTGCAAGGCTTGGTGGATGAGTTTGGGAGAGTGTGTAAGAAACGGAATCTAAAGGTGAATGTAGGGAAGAGTAAAGTGATGGTCTTTGAGAGAGGTGAAGTCAGTGAATGTACAGCGAGGTTGGATGGTGAGGAATTGGAAAATGTGAGTACGTTTAAGTACTTGGGTAGTGTGATGAGTAAGGATGGAGGTTTGGAGGGTGAAGTGCGTGAAAGGTACAGCAGGGAAGAAAGGTTGCTGGTTCTTTGAAAGCAGTGATAAGAAACAGGGAAGTGAGCATGGAAGTGAAAACGTTACTACATGACAGTATTGTGATACCAACTCTAAAGTACGGAAGTGAAGCTTGGACGTTGTTGGAAGGACACAAGTCAAGACTGAGAGCAGTGGAAATGAGTTATTTAAGAGGAGCCTGTGAAGTCACGTGGAGAGACAGGCTGACGAATGAGGATATAAAGAAGCATTGTGGTGTGGATGTGGATGTGATAGGAAGCGTTATGAGGAACACACTGAGGTGGTTCGGCCATGTGGAGAGGATGGAGGGTGAGAGACTGACGAAGAGAGTGTATGTGAGTGAGGTGGAGGGGGGAAGAGGGAGGGGGAGGCCGAGGATGAGATGGATGGATGGGGTGGAGAGGTATATGAGAGAGGGGGGTGTGAGTTGGGAGCAGGGCAGTGAGATGGCGGGGGACAGGGCGACTTGGAGGCGATTTGTTTGTGGCCACCCCAAACGGGATTGAGGCGTCTGGCAATAGATAGATAATACCATAGTATAGTATAGTATAATGGCAGACACTACTATCCTGCCTCTCTCTCTCTCTCTCTCTCTCTTCTCAACGGGTGTTCTAGCAGGGTAAAAACAAGGGAAAATTCCACGCCCTGTCTAGCTAATGCCATGAGTAATTCAAATTTGTTACCTTTCGACTGAAAGGAATTGATTTGACATCGAGCGGAGGCCGCCAAAGGCGGCCTTTAAACGAGTAAGAATATATATTTTTCACAGTATAATCTTGAAATCTCCAGGCGATTTCATTGAGTTTAGGAGAAAAAAGTCCGAGCTTGAAGATGGGCAGACAGATGTATCTTTCATGTACCCCTTGAATACGAGAAATTCTTCCTGAGTTTTCTGGAGGTAACAACAAACTTATGACACCATTACAGTAACCAGGTTAGTAATCTAGACGGTTTTATGCAGCATTTAAGAGACTACATGTGACCTTCATCAAACTCTTCAAAAATTGTCCTTCATACTTTCAGTAAAATTGTTTAGTGATTGCCTGATAAATTTGAAAAAATCGTCATCGAATTTAGGTTAACCCTGTCCCCCATGTTACGTCTTTACGGTGTTACTAACACAGCCCGGTGCTTGGAGAGAATGCTTGTGCTATGAGGAGGGATGGGAGAATCTTCTCCCTTGTGGAGACATCCAGACACCTTTGTAAGTTTTAATGTTTAGTGCTTTTAGTGTTTTAATTTCATTTGTTTTACTTTATCGTATCGTCTGTTTCACGGCTGTCCGGTGTCACACAAGGGAGTTGCGCCACCGTATTTTATTTAGGTTCATCAGTCAATCATTTAATCCTAACAGCACCGGACGATTATCGTCAGTACGGGGAGTGGTTTCCCAAACTACCTTGACTGGATATACCAGTAAAAAACTCCATCACAATTTGAAATCCTTTCTAAGTGAAGCTAAATTATTTGGATGGAAAACAAATAGGCTGGAAGGTCATCGGACAGGAGATAAATACAGTATTTTATGGCAGGTGTGTCCGCATGTTGGATGCACAAAGTTTTTCATCATCATCATCATCATCATCATCATCTGTACCTCTGATCCCTCCCTACGATGAGCTGTGGTTAAGATCCAGAGACCAATATATACTGTATATACTCGTGTGTGTGTGTATATATATATATATATATATATATATATATATATATATATATATATATATATATATATATATATATATATATATATATATATATATATATATATAATGAGTATGAGTGGGCCTCATTGTCATTCACTCACGATTCAAAATCGCAGAATCCTGACTCCAGTTCATAGATATTAACATCCACATACGTCCCTCTTCAACCAAGACACACGCCTCGCCTGATGGCTCAAGAATCTCGAAGTTCGCCAATTCGTAATAGTCGTCCTCCAAGACTGGCTCCATTTAACTACAGCAAACAGTGTAAGTAGGCCATTATGTACACTGATCGGTTGTAATGTTCATCGTTTTATGTAAATATGCCATCTAGCCCATTAATTTATTTCACTTTGAAGTTCATCTTAATATTATTTTGGAATTTGACCCTGGCAGTTGCGCCGCAGGCTCTTCTTGCCGTTCATATATCAATCAATAATTATATTTTTACTTGAAATATGTCAACCTTATATTCTTGAATGTGCTTGACATAGGGCTCGGGAGGGATGGTTCATAGCCTACTGTTCTTCACCTACCGGCTCATAGTTAATAAGCTCATTTCTTCAAACGTCAATGATCTGCAGGGTACACAGCGACCCTCAGAAAAAAGGAGTATTCCTTCCTGAGCAGTATAGAGTTAATAGTAAGAACAATACAACAGCGCCACTTTCACACATACCTCGAAATTGTCAGTTTGTATCCTAAGTATTTGTTGCCCCAAGTTCATCTGACTAAGAACCCGGTGAACTGCAGGAAGAAACTGCGTTTCATCTAAAGTCCACCATCCTCGTTTCGAGTGATAGGGAGATTTGCTGAGGAAAGTTTGTTTAACCTGGATGTGGAGCCACCCAGTCATATAGGTGCCACAGCGCCAAGACCTCCCTGTGCAACACCTCGGTACAAATAGATTAAAAATGACATTTTACTCCTTAGTGGAATATGATATTTTCAAAGACAGTGGAATATATTAGTCCTATTTTCCTAGAGGATTAGAGGTCAGACTTAGGATAAAAGCTGAAGATTTGTTATTTGTCATTACACAGATCTGTTTCTGCAGAAAGAAATGCAGGAAAAGGGAAGTTGTGCATCACATTTCCTTATCCTTTAGCAAAGAATAGGTAAGAGTAGTATTGTTACCTCTACATTAATGCAGCAATATTTCTTTATTCCAGTATATTATGCATTGTATATAAATAGCCTTTAATTTATTGTAAGTTAAGGCAAGTTACGGGAACTAGTCCAGTGATGGGGTAACTTAGTCTGGGTGAAGGCACAATCAGATCTTGTGAATTTGAGTAATGAGATCATCTGCAAAAGCATATACAAATGAATATATGCTTATACCATACTGTATATATTGTATTAGTTGCAACCCTTGGCTCATGTGAACGTAAACCTGGTGGACAGTAGACTAATGGTTTTCTAATGTAGTCTAGCATCTTCCAACCATAGAATTGAGAGCGAGTTGATGGAAGTTTGTGCCGTGTGTGTGTGTGTGTGTGTGTGTGTGTGTGTGTGTGTGTGTGTGTGTGTGTGTGTGTGTGTGTGTATGTGTGTGTGTAACCTCTCACTGGAACCACCTTGTCATGGTGGGGTGCATGTGTACCCCATAAATCTAGTTGGCTATGCCAGTGAGGGAAGATCCCCCCGGCCTCAACAGGTGGACTGGGTTACCCATGCTGAAGGGGCCATCAGTGAGGGGTCAGATTAAGTGTACCCAGGCACCCTTGGATGGGTTAAGACTACAGGAATAAACCCCCAATGTGAAATTCGTGAGTGATAACCTCCAGAAGACAGAGCTTGACAGACAGAGATCCCGGTAGACTCCTGCAACCCTGATCAGTAGACAGTTGTCGTGAATCTTCTTGCCACGAACACAGGCTAAGAAGGGCCAAGTAATATGGCGGTAGGACTGCACACTCTCAACACCAAACCAAATGCTTTCTTTGTACAAGCACACCGCTATATTCACCTTCCATTTATCCCAGTCATCAACACTAATTGGCCTTTGGCAACAGGATACGGTGGTGGTGACAGGTCATGGATGTGGGTGTTATTTGCTAGCTCGGGTCCTGCACACTGGCTGCATTAGCCCAGTGGGCGCTGGCATGATGGCATAGGAGTAAGTCATGGCTTCACCAGCATCCAGTGCAATTAAGCAGCAGAAACGGACACCCTTCTGCTTAATCTGATGGGGAGGGGTTTAGAAAAGGTAAACGAAACATTTGCCTCTCTCCACCTGGGCAGATAACCTTGTTTGTCAAGGCATTCCACACTACGGTCGAAGAAGTGAAAGAATTTCTCTGACTCTTGCTACCAGGAATGTATGGACCATGTTTGATTCTGACCAAGACCCAGGACCACACCGTAAGACTGTGCTTATTGTCCATGAACCGAAACGATAATAGACTGACACTGCTACTGTACCTGTGACTCGCCTCTCAGGAGAGGGCAACCTAATAGAAGGAGGAGAAGGGTATAATTATTTCTGGAGAGGATACTTAGACAACCTACTACATAAGATCCAAGAGTCATCTGTGAGGTTATAGCAGGGATGCTGATGTCCTGGCACAAACTTCTCTCTAAAGCCAAAATATAATATTCATCAGTGCTTATGCTCCAACGCTTGACTCTGAGTATGCTGGCAAAGATTCCTTTAATGACTCTCTGGATGCTACCATTACCCCAATTCCACAGAATGACAAACTCATCCTGCTTGAAGATTTTAATGCCAGAATTGGAAAAGATAATCATCTCTGGCAAGTCATTCTAGGACTCCATAGAGTTGGTAACATTTTTTTTTTTTTTTTATGATTCCAACTCTGGGCATAGGCTTCACAGCCTGCTACCAAGGCCCAGTAGTCCTCCTTCATGCCATTCACCTCTACATGTCACTATTTCGACTCTAACACCCACCATCCATATTGAATACAGGCTAGGGCTGTCTCATACAGGACTGGTGTAGTGGCATTGGCGTGGGTATTTTTACGACATGTCGGCGAGTCTTATGGCAGATCAGTAAAGTCTGATTTAGTGAAATTCAAATCCTTAAACTGTTCCCTGCCCCAGCGGAGATGAATGACAATGGCCTTAGACTGTTATAATGCTCATAACACAGTCTGGTCATCGCCAACACCGTTTTTGAACGTAACAATAAACAAAAGACACGTGGATGCATCCACGATCTAGACACTGGCACCTAATTGATTATGTCGATATAAGGCAACGAGATCAAAGAGAAGTTCTTAGAACATAATCCATGAGAGGCGCTGGGTGCTCAGTAGACCATAACCTTATATTCGCCAAACTGCAATTGGTCACACGCCCACAAATGCACCGTAGACCATCCTCCATGAAACTAAACTTTACTATTTTAAAGGATGCAACAACTTGTAACACCTTCCACAGTACTATTACAGACAAGCTGTCTCAATGTCCACCACTTGACCTAAGCAACAATGCAATAAACCTAGACACAGAGTGGCTGAACATTAAGACAATGCTTCACGGCACTGCAGAAGAAACCCTAGATTTCTCCTCTCACCGCCATAATGACTGGTTTGCTGATCATGCTGAGGACATACATTACCTTCTTGCAATGAAGAATAGCGCACATAACAACTGGTTGGCTCAACCTAGCTCCCTAACCCTAAAAACTGAATTCCAGAATCTCATAAATGAAGCCCAGAGGAGGCTGCCTGACATGGAGATCAAATGGTGAACTGAGCAAGCAAAAGAGCTTCAAAGACTAGCTGACATTTGTGACTAACCTGGATTCTACAACTCTATAAAAACTAAGTCCGAACCAAACACAACATAGACACTATACGTTCACCCGAGGGAGAGCGCCTGAGAGACAAGCAAGCAATCCTAGAAAGATGGACAACAACTCTTCAACACCTTAACTGAAGAACCCAGGGGAGCACAATACCCTTGATAACATTACAAGTGCTCCTCAGCAGCAGATCTCAGTGTCCCACCTACACTTGCAGAAACTGTTCAGGCCATCCGATTTCTAATAAATAACAAAAGCCCAGGCCCTGATGGCATACCATCTGAACTAATCAAAGAGGGTGGCCAGTTAGTCACCAGTGCCTTGATAATGTCATACTGACTTTCTGGAATAAAGAACAAATTCCATCTGAATGGGATACTCCCGATACTGTAACCATCAACAAGAAGAACTGGGACTACTCAAACTGTGACAACAGTAGAATTATTTCCCTACTGGTGAATGGTTGCAAAATACTGGCCAAGATAATGTTATCGAGACTGGAAAATCATCTGAGTCAATACTTCTTAAAACACAATATGGATTTTGTAGGGAAAAAAGTTTCTGTGATATAATCTTATGATCTTTGTTGCCAGACAGATATAAGAGAAATGCCACGAAGAGAACTGTGAATTGTATATAGATTACATTTACGAGTGCTGATCTTGCAAAAGTATTTGAATTTGACAACAGGGAACTTTTATGGAATGCTCTTTCAAAATTCAGAGTTGAAAACAAATTTTTTACTATCCTGAATAGTCTGCATGACAACATGAATGTTCGTGTGTCCATAGGTGGGAGCAAATCAGAGCCCATCAAAGTGGACATTGAGATAAAGCAAGGATGTGTTCTGGCTCCTGTCATTTTCAACATCTGTCTCACTGCAGTCGCCCTTTTAAGTCACCAACAAATGAATCCTGATGGTTTAATAAAAATCCATTTCCGTCTAGACGGTAACTTATTTAATCTCGGACGTCTTCAGTCACAGTCTAGGATTTCTTTTCTAGAGATGAGAGCTGTGCTACCCTTACACACACCGCAGAACCCCTACGACAGAATACTGCCATCATTTCTAATGTATACCATGCAATAAGATTCTGAATGTCAGTAGAACAGAAAAATATATCAAAGAAACAACCTAGCAGAGCCTCATACATTTCAGATGAACGGCTAAAATGAAAAAAGAAAAAAAAAGTGGAGAATTTTACCTACCTTGGATGTGTGTTCACAGATAAACATAACACTGATGCAGAAGTCCTTGCACGAATCAACCACGTCTCGGGGGTTTCTGGACGTCTCAGACCCAGTGTCTTTGAATGTATCAGCCTGAGTATCAAAACAAAGGGTTCAGTATATACATCTGTATGCCTCTCCACTCTCTTATGCGGAGCTGAATTCTAGACTTGCAACAAGCTCCATATGAAACAGCTTGAGTCAGTTTCACATGCAATACGTACAATGCATCCTAGGATTCAAATGGGACGATAAAGTCCCTCAATTACAAATCCTCCACTGGGCAAAGTCAACCAGCATAGAAACCATGATGTCTTAAAAACATCTGAGATGGACTGGACACGTGTTCCACATGCCAGAACACCATTTCCAAGCCAGGTTCTGTATGGCCAACTCCCTGCAGCACGTCGCAACCCAGGGGCACAGAAGAAAAGATATAGTGATTGCATAAGGACAACTCTGAAGAAAGGCAACATCATACCGAAAGATCTTGAAACCAATACCTTGGACAAAGAACAATGGCAAGCCCTCTGCAGCGAAGCAACAATTCGTCTTGAAGAAGCTCGGAAACTGGGCAGAGAAATGCGTAGACAATGGAGGCACAACCAAAACAGAGTTCCCCCATCAAACTAAGATTTCATATGCCAACTGTGGTTAAAAAAATGTGGATCCAGCATTAGTCCGCACAGTCACACACGTTGGCACCAGACAATGAGAAATGCACCATCCTGGTGAATATAGCAGGCGTTGTCCTCTACTGCGGGAGAGCTTTAAGTGTGTGTGTGTGAGAGAGAGAGAGAGAGAGAGAGAGAGAGAGAGAGAAGAAACAGCATGTACTGTATACACATCGATGTTACTCTAACTTCAGATTTTACAGGAAATTAATGATGGTTTATTTTGCCCTGATTTTTGCTTCATACCTTAGCACATAAATAACGTTGCATAAGTATTTTGGCTGACACTGTAAAGTAAATTCCTAAGCGCCTAATGCTATACCCAACTGTCATGGCAGATCGTTTGCATGCAGTGAAGATGTGGCTGGAAGGCGGAACAGTGAAAGACATTGCCCTGGAGACTGGTGCAAGTGTCTCCTCGATTTACAGATGGATTGACCGCTGGCAGCAGGAGAGAAACGTGGATGCCAAAGCTTGTCAGAGAATACGTCATCTCGGAACCACATCCTGGAGGAGGAGAATAACGACAAGAGACGAAACACTGTCCCAGCAACGTCATTTCATTTCCTTGCTCACAGCTTATTGTGCACAATTAAACATCGTCTCTTGGGACGCATATCTTCTTCCTTTTCATGCTTAACAGATCAGTACTCTTGGAATCGCCAAATAATCATTATGAGGCTCAAAAAATAATACGAAAATCGCGGGACATCTCTTGGAGTCTCGCGCCTCGATCAGTTGCCAATGAGTCTTCATTTGGGATTACAGAAAAACGTGACAAGACAAAACTGGCGTCGAAATTTGAAACGCAAGACACTAAAAACTCTTTAGGAATATCAAGACACCCCTGCTATTGTGTTTTCAATAATAGGGCAAAAGTTTGCCTAAATAACAATAAATCCTGTCTATGAATACGATCCTGAGTGTAAATCCCTTTACGTTCTTCATATTAGCCTTGCTCTCACCTGACAATTATTATTTTTTTTCGATTACATATTTTACTGAAGGAGTTTAATTGAGGATGTCCCTGATTTCTTCCCGGCAGCAGGAATTCTTGTCTATTAGTTAAAAAAAAAAAAAAAAAAGATTTCTGCAGTATATCACAATGTAATTATTTATCATTTTGATTAGTGTTCACTAGTGCCGGATTACTTTCCATGTTTGGCACCAGGATACCACTGCATATCTCTTAAACCACTCACCGCGATGTATTAGTTACTCTGGCAATCCACAACCTATTTCATTCAACTGGGTAGACATTTCATGGTGAAGGGGTAATTAACGTTATATCGAACCCTTCAACTTTGAATGCAACGTGAATGAGTTCACTTTCAACATATAGTTTGCTCAACGTTTTCAGAATGTGAACTCGTATACTATTAGATGAAAATAAATCTCAAGTGACTCATTACTACCCTGTACTAGTAACTGCTTAAACTTGTCCATGATTTTCTGTGTAGTATATTGTCTAATTGAATAAAAGTACATACCTACCTCATTCAGTATCATATTATGCTTTCCAGGAAATGTCATTGATTGCTAAAGAGCGCTCAGATAGTGACGAATTTGGCATCACGTTCCTACGTTTCTGTAAGACGAAAACAGCCAAACTGTTTATTGTCAGACGGCCTCTTGGCGTAAACGAATCTTTGTGAATATAACATGAATATCCATGTTAATCATCCTGGGGGATCCCAGGAAGGTACCTGTAACCATCCAGGAAGGTCTAGGAAGACTAATTTCTGACCGGTCTCTCAGTGACACTGACTGTTAGAATGGCCCCTGGGCCGGTCCGTCACAGAACAAAACCGTAATGACATATCAAGGGTTGGTGTACTCATAAAATATGTCAGCGATGAAAAGTGCTTGACAGACCAGGATAATTTCTGCAATATATTTTATCAGTAATAGTAAGAAATGATCAGGATCTCCCCCCCCCCATAAAAGACAAATTGGCAAAGGGTGAAAAAGATGAACACAATCAACATTACTATCATTTTGGCACTAATTTAAATACACTACAGTTTCCGAAAGTCCCGCTCCTCCTCCTGCCGTTCAGCAACTTATGACCTTATATTAGTCAGAATAAGGTGGCATGTCGTCAGTATGATCTGTTTGGTTACTTGCATAGTTTAATTTTACCCAGTTGTTAGTTAAAATTACTGTAACTAATATAATGCTTGAGTTACAGATGGGCAGCAGGAGGAACAAAATTTTGAAACAAGAGTGCATTTACGTCATTTTCAAAATATAATTAGTATTCGTTGTCTTCATGTTTTCCATCCTCTCCCATTTTTTTTTTTTTTTTTTTTTTTGTGAGGGAGGGAGATCCTGACCATTGCTCTTTAACTCGCTAAGAACAAGAATAAGTGAAGGGAAGGGAATAATGAGGGCAGTTAACTTGAAACAAAATTATCAATAGAGCTTTACGGCAATGAGTACCTGAAGATCAGATGACAAAGGCTCGGATTTTCGTCAGTTAAGGAAGCTCCATACCACCACTTCCTTATGGACATCTTTCTGAATATGGGTGGTTACTATTATTGTCTACGTTATTATTACAGAGTAAGGCGAAATTGCTAGGACTTACGTAACACAAAAGAGGACAGGAAGGTGTAAAAAAATTAAATATACCGCCGACGAAAAGGTACTATAGAGCTTCCTCAACCAACGAGAGTACGCATCTAATTAACTGTGGGTGATGTAGCAGGCCTTGATCAACGACACGGCGTTTGGTGATGATTATACAGTCTAATTCACCAACTTCAAGGATATGTGTGGTGGGTATGGAGAGAGCACATGCTACAGAAGTGTGTGTGTGTGTCTGCGTGTGTGTGTGTGTCTGCGTGTGTGTGTGTGTGTGTGTGTGTGTGTGTGTGTGTGTGTGTGTGTGTGATCACTGATCAAGGTAGTATTAGTGGTAGTACCAATAACTGCAACTCCCGGCTCATCAGAAATGTGAACCCGGTGGGCTAAACTTACCGTCCTCCTACACCTCCATCTGGGAGATAGGGAAGTAGATAAGGTTGCATAACCAGGCGGTAGAGCCGCCTGGTTCCATCTGTGACACTGCATAAAGGCGCCCATCTGTATCTATATGATTATTCCGAGTGTCTGTCTGGGCACTTGTGTGTATAAGTTTTTTTTTTCTTTATGCACGGAAGAAGGACCTAAAAGCTGGGTGCCAGCAAGTTGTTCCGAACAGGAATTAAAAAAAAAAAAAACAATTTAACAGAGAGCCATGTTCAAGATCCAATCATTTTGAGATGCATGGACACACTGTGTTTGAAAGACTGGAGATCATAGGCACTAGAAAATACATACAGAGGGAGACAGTTCCAAAGTTGTCCTGTTGCATAAATGAAGAACTGGGAGTAGTGGTTAACTCTTGCATTAGAGAGCGGGACAGAAAACGGATGAGAGTTTGTTGCTAGACGGGTGCCGCACGCTCGTCGTAGTGGTGGAGGGATGCAAGCAGACAGGTCAGAGGAGCAGTGACCATTGATGTGGCAATATAAATGAGATAAAGATTCAAAAGTGCGGCTAAGAGACACAGCTTGAAGGGAGCCAGTAGGAAGAGAAGAGTTAATGAGACGAAAAGCATTTGACTCCACCTTGTTGAAAAGAGCTGTATGTGGAGAGCCTCCCCACGCATGAGATATGTACTTTACATAGGGGCGAAAAAGAACAGTGTATAAAGTCAACAGCTGTGCAGCGGTAATGAAGGCATGGAGTCGGCTTAGCACACCCAATCTCTTGGTAGCAGATTTTACAAGAGAGGTACTATGTTCTTTCCAAGATAATTCTCGGTATATTTATTGAAATCCCAAGTATGTTTAAAGGTGATGCCGGATTGAGCCTGATGTTATTAACAATCAGAGGGTACTCCTGTGGAACGTTTTGAAGGGTTGATAGATGTAAGAACTGACATTTGATGCATTGAAAACAACAAGATTACGTTTACCCCAATCAGGAATATGAGCCAAGTCATTCGTTTTGTGTACCATAGCCTCATTCCTTGTTTGTTGAAGTAACTGCTGAGATGGAAGCTGTGGGAAGTGAATGGAAAGGTGAAGGGTGGAGTCATCAGCATATGAGTGGATAAGGGTAGATGTAAAGCTTATAAGGTCATTGATGAATGAAAGGAAGAGAGTTGGTGATAGGACAGAGCCATAAGGAACACCACCATTGATAGCTATAAGACAGAGGTTCTTAAAATTTCTCAGCCCCGATACCCCCAGATTCAATTTGCGAGTCAACCTGATACCCTCTCTCTAATATGGTTACTCATTCCATTTTCAGTTAACTATAAAAAAAAGAAAGAAAGAGGAAAGAGAATGGCTATGAACAAACAGTTGATTCCATAGATCCCATTGTTTATATTTTCAACAAAATAACGGTCATACACAGATTAGTTAGTCATAGTTACCATAAACGAAATTGTTCTTTTTTTCGGGATACCTTCCTGAATACCCCCAAGAAGCCATTCGATACCCCTGGGGGTATTGAGGCACTACTTTAAGAACACTGCTCTAGGAGAAGAATGGTGGCCGAATACAACAACACCAATAAAACGACCAGAAAGGGAGCTACAGATAAAGACACAGATAGAAGGATAGAAACCGTAAGAGGGCAATTTGGAAGTTAAAGATTTATGCCAGACGCAATCGAAAGCCTTTTAGATGTCAGATGCAATGACAAAGGTTTTCCCCATAATCCCGAGAGGAAGACGACTAGGAATCTGAAAGGTAAGTGACAAGATCGGCAGTGGAGCGTCCCTGGCGGAACCCATACTGATGATCAGAAAGAAGGTTATGATAGGAGAAATGCTTAAAATTTTGTTTCAGTTACGAATAGACTCGAAAACTTTTGAAACATTGGATGTTAAAGTAATTGAGCGATAGTTAGAGTGTCATAAAGACTTTGTGTCATAAAATACTTTGTGGTTCCTTTATGGTTGAGTTATATATATATATATATATATATATATATATATATATATATATATATATATATATTATATATATATATATATATATATATATATATATATATATATATTATATATATATATATATATATATATATATATATATATATATATATATATATATATATATATATATATATATATATATATATATATATATATATATATATATATATATGACTTGTGGACGAGCGGTTTTTATATCTTGGAGTAGCTTCCCATTTGTCATGTAGTGACAGGAGAGGTAAAGAATAGTATGGGACTATTTTTATTTGTCTTGGAAATATTAACAAGTCTCTCACACAGAGCTGAATATAGAGTCCAGTCCCGCTAGCTATATCTCTGTCTCTCTCTCTCTGTCTCTCTCTCTCAAATTGCCAAGCCCTTCTCCCTGTGACCTGTCTCTTCTAAGGCCTGTCTCCTTCTGAGCTCTCTTTCCTAAATTCTGGTGAAACAGGAGACGTATCACGTGTGTTCCTCGTGGATGGAAAGTTTAAGAAGCCTGTGTGTGAGTATGTGTGTATATGTGCGTGTGGTCACCAGGGCTTTGTTCCCGGGTGGTTTGCTGACAACTAACTGCATCATCTCCTTACTGGCCGCTGTCATCAGCTTTCCTCAGTGTAACTTGCAAACTCATTTCCTTTTCCCAGGCTCGCAGAGGGCTGTCTATCTATCTATTTATCTATCTATCTATTATGATTTGTAATTATAATACATTGCTCGGCCGCGCGAAAATGGCGTACCATCGACAGTTAATAGTCCTAATATATTAATATATACTATATACACATTATAATGAACTTATAAGCTAATTAAGTGAAATACATAATATTGTAAAAGTAACATAATTGTATGAATATTGTATACATATATTATTCATAGTAAATAGTGATTATTCAGTAATATTACATTTTAAACAAGTTGTATACATATTTGAATAAATGCATTAAAGTAAATGATTTAACTGTAATACAGTATGTACTTGGGCTATTATAGTGAAATGCATACATGCAAGAATAAAAAATAGTTTAAAATGAAGATTATGGTAAGAGTTATTAATATTTCATTTAAAGATAATGGTACTGGTCTGCCATATATGGGTCATTCTTCTTTGTATTTTTTTTTTTAATATATATATAATTAATACTATATACAAAATATATACACTTCATTCAGGGTGGTTAACTGTGATGTTAACTCTCCCCCCACTAAATAATGACTCCAAATTAGCAATTCTTGCATGCATTCTGTGCATTGCGAACAGCAGTACTGCAACTACAATGCAGACGATTATAAAGACAGTAGGTGCTGGGCTATACACATAATATGGGTTGAACATACTCAAACTCAAATCTTCCCAGGGCTTCATTGTTTCATTGATCAGCTGCATAGTTTCAAACTTAGGTGAAGTCAGCTTAATACTTGTGCTCATGTTTAAGTTCATATCAGGCAGTGGGTGGAAATGTTTGTGTGTATGATTGAGAATGGCATAGTGATTGATGGTGGATAAAGTAGACATGGCTGGTGTAAGTACCGCACAGTAGTCTGGTGCTATGTATAATCCTGATGCTGATGTATGAGATGGTGGTATATCTGGACAGACTATGTAAACTGATGTGTTATGAGGAAAATAAAAAAACTGTGAGTGTCCAATGCGTTGATGGTGTACAAGTTTATCTGGAGCAAAAGTGAAGTTGCAATGATGATGAATATTGTCATTTCTGATGATAGCCATTTCACAAGGGACTGTATCAGTAGGCTGAAACGTGAAAATGTACGCAGAACAAAGATGAACAGCATGTAAGGATGTGCGGCACTTTCGTTCAATCGTTGACTCACTTGCGAAAGTGACAGTGTCCCGTCTCTTGGAGACCATGATGAGTTCGGTGTCTGTGTTGATGTTGATGATGACCAAAGTGTTGTTATTTTTATAGGGGAAGGGGTGTATTTGGTATACTGTGAACAGGTCTTCAGTGATGAATGGTACATGAACTACCACTGATGTTGGTGTTAGTGTTGCTTCTAAATACGGGTAATATTGCATAAATTCCCTACTGCGGAACAACGGCTTCAATTTATGTTTATGTATGCCTTGACTAGCTATCTGACGTGACGTAGCTCATGAACTGGGAGTAAGTCATTTGTGATCTTGCCATCACCAGCATTCGAAATTCCTTGCATAAGTGCCCTGAAACGATCTCTAGTGTTCTCTAATTGTAGTAGAATCGTGTCAATATGTTCTGTGATGATGGAGAAGTGCTGGAAAAGAGTAACATTTCCCTCTAATTCATTTATTTTATCTACACTCTCGAGAGCTACGTTTTCTGCTTGTTTCAGATTTTTCACAATTGTCTTCATTGCTGAGTTCTGTCCTGTGATGAATTTATCTTGGTATGTTAGTACCTGAGCTATCTTGTTAAATTTGTTCTTTATTTCTTTAAGGTCATCTGCTGTAGCCAATCCAAAGATGTTCCCAAGAACTGCGCCGCCCAGGTCGAACAAACCGCGCTTTTGGCGAGTACGTGTGATGTTGTTCCTGTCGCTCAGTACCTCCGTTCCATAAGATGGGAGATCTTGGATCATGACGAGCATAGTTGACTTCGCCTGTTCTAGTTTCCATTTCGCTAACTTCACCATTTCATTCACTTCCTTGGTGTTATGTGCTTGTGAAACATAATTTCCTATCATGAAGTCCAGAGTTCGCATCGGCGTCGCAAGTCTTTCTAGATAAGTAGGTAAGTCATACAAGTAATCTAGACTTATTTCAGTACTCATGACGTCCTTAACGATTGTAGTCGTGGCCGTTGGAGCTATGAGGCATCCTTGTCGTACTATATGTTTGGGGTCTAAGTGCGCATATCCTCTTGCTATGTAGAGGAGAATCCATAGCATAAGTCCCTTCATCGTAACCTACCGAAAAAAAAAAATCTATTAATTTCCTATAATGCTGTGGTCGATGATAGTGATGATGTGCGTTATGGTTGATTGTTATTTCATTTATAGCAGGAGTTTAAATCGATATTTAATTCTCGTAAATGATGTACTGTAGATTTTATTGGAATAGTTGCACCTATGTTCGATTGTTTGGTATATGACCTTAATTTCTTTTTGTAATCATTGTTGTGTTCTTGCTTGGTTTCTTGAGGTACGTTCACCTGTTCGGTTGTATCCGAGGCTGAATAATTATGTGATAATTCCCTTGAAACTCGTTTTAAATGGTCAATATGAACTTGTTTCTCCTCGCCACTTGAAAGTGACTTAATTAAAACTTTGTTTGCTTTTATGTTAATTACTCTGTATGGGCCCTCAAATTTTGGGGATAATTTATTGTCTCTCGTATGAATGACTCCGTAAACAATGTCTCCTAAGCTGATAGGTGAATCTTTTGCCTTCTTGTTAAATGCCTACGTCATTTCTTCCTTGGACATCGTTAATTGTTTTTTTATTCTTTTGTGAATGTCCTGGAATTCACGTAAACGGAGTTTAGAGTAATCATCGTAATTGTATATAGGCATGCTGTCACCTTCTAGGAGCTCATATGGTAATTTTTTATCTGTGCCATATATAATGAAATGTGGTGTGTCACCGATGGATTTACTTATAGACCCATTAATTGAGGCCTCTACTCTGGGAATCCAATCATCCCAGCTTGCATAATTTTCACTGAGAATGTGTCGTAGCACATGTAATACCTTTTTATTTTGTCTCTCTACCAACCCATTCGATGCTGGGTGATAGGCCAAAACGTTAACCTTTTTGATGTTGTATTGTTTACATATTTCTTGTAAGATCTCAGAATTAAATTCTCCTCCATTATCACTTATTAATACCTTTGGGGTAGTAAAACGACATATTACATTATCTGTTATTGCCTTTGCTACTGTCTCTGCTGTCTTATCTTTAATTGGAGCTAAAATGACATAACGGGAAAAATGATCCGTTGCTACGAATAAGTATAGGTTATTACTGTATGATAATGGCATCTTGAGTAAATCAACAGCGACAACGTCCCATGGTTGATGTGGTACAGGGTAATTACCCATCGGTGCAGGTGTGATTGGGTATCCTTTGTGTTTCGCACATGATTCGCATCTGTCTATATGATTGTTTATATCTTTTCGTAATGAAGGCCAGTAATATAATAGCTGGGCTTGGTTGAATGTCTTATCCTTTCCAGGATGTCCTGCATGTGGGCTGTCGTGTATCAATCGTAATACTTGGGGTATCATGTCATTAGGTACTACCAACTGGTTAGTATTTCTTTGGCGTTTTGGTTGTTTAGAGTTAATTTTGTATAATGTATTATTGACCATTGTGAATTGTTCAAGTGGGACATGCAGTTTGGGTAATTGTATGTCATCTCCACTTTCTAACTTGTATATTACTTTAGACCATATTGGGTCAAGTCTTTGTGCCTTTGCGATATCCTCGTGGTTTGGGATATTTCCTTTGAGATCTAACGCTGCGACCTGAATTGTGTTCGGGTTCCTAGATAATGCGTCAGCTACTATGTTCATTTTACCTTGTATATAATGAATTTGTACATTGTAGTTTTCAACTGTACATTTCCATCTTGCTCTCCTCCCAGAAAGGAGTTTTTCTTTAAACATACCCACCAGTGGTTTATGGTCGGTGAATAAGTGGATTTCGTAACCATATACCAAATCTCGAAACTTTTGTAATGCAAAAACCACTGCAAGTGCCTCTAAGTTCGTAGTGCAATAATTTTTCTCCACACCTCTTGTTTGTCTGCTGGCAAATGCAATCGGTTGATTCTTTCCTCTTTTATCTTCCTGCATCAGTACAGCCCCTAATCCTTTAACTGATGCGTCTGTACAAATAAGAAATGATTTTGTATAATCCGGATATGCTAAACAAGGTGCATTTGTTAGTTTAATTTTTAGTTTGTTAAATGCCCTTTTTTGTTCTTCTTCCCATTGGAATACAGCATCTTTTTTGAGTTGGAATAGAGGGAAGGCTATATGAGAGAACTGTGGTACGAATGACGTATAGTACCCAGCCAGACCTAAAAATTGTCTAACTTCGTCAGTCGTAGTGGGTTCAGCAAAATCTCTCACTGCCTGTATTTTGTCATCAGTGGTGTGAATACCATCAGAACTTAATTTGTGGCCTAAGAAATTTATTTCCTTAAAGCAAAATTTGCATTTAGAAAGTTTAATTTTTAATCCAGCATCACTAAGCTTTTGTAAGAGTAAGTCTAATTTCCTGAGATGATCCTTAATATTCTTCGTTGCGATAATAATATCGTCAAGATAAACAAATATTCCTTGTCCTAAAATTCCGGACAATACGTAATTCATAAGACGCTGGAATGTGCCTGGGGCTGTCCTCAGTCCCTTTGGCATTCTTGTATATTGATAATGGCCTCTGTTTGTTGAAAAGGCAGTGTATTTACGGGACTCCTGAGATACCGGAATCTGATAGTAGCCGTTTAGGAGATCGATGGTCGAGAATATATTATTCTCAGGACCAATATTCTGTAGAACATCGCTTAGCAATGGCATGGGAAATCTGTCTGGGATTGTGTGATTATTTAGTTTACGGTAATCTACTACCGCACGCATTTCTCCATTTCGTTTGGGCACGAAGAATAGGGGGGCGTTCCACGGGGAAACTGAAGGCTCAATAATTCCAAGCTTTAACATTTCATCGACATACTGATTTGCAGGTGTACGTTGGGAGGGTGGTATGCGGTAAGCTGGTACGAAAATTGGTGGTGTTTCTGGGTGCACATTAATCATGTGATTAATCAAGTTAGTACACCCTAATTGTTCTCCGGGCAATGCTACCGTGTCCCTGTGTGTTTCCAGCAGGGTTAACAAATCATTTCCTTCGTCAAATTCACCTGAGTGAATTAAATTCTCTTTTATTCTTTCTCTATCCATAGATTTTATCTCACTTGTTACTCCAGCTATAACTATTTCCTTCACAGGGGCGGGACATTTTTCAATATTAACTATGCAAGTTCCCTTTTTCAACTGAACTTCCCCATTCATGTGATTAATTATGAATATCTGAGTTTGCCCTTCGTCGTTCGTATGACATAATGCGTTTTCTACTGACAATCCCTTTACTTTACATAATTCTTCTAAGACAAGAACAGTACTATTCCGTAATTTGCTCTTTATGGTAAACTTCATGTATGAATTAGGCGGTATAACTAAATCATTAGTGAGATGGGCTGGAAAAATTGATAAATCAGTACTGTTATCTGGGTCACTACTTCTGGAGGATGGGGTTGGTGGTGCGAGTGGATCTATACACTCATCTGTTTGTGTATGTTTGTTTAAGCCTATAATATTACCAATTCTTTTTGGCTCTCTTCTACCAATCGGTGAGGGCTCTGAAGTTATTTCCTCTATGAATTCATTATCAAAGTCTATTCCATTCATTTGTGGGAGTATAGTTATGTTCTCAGCTCTCATGGATCTTAAGCCCAGTATCACGTGTGTTCCTCGTGGATGGAAAGTTTAAGAAGCCTGTGTGTGAGTATGTGTGTATATGTGCGTGTGGTCACCAGGGCTTTGTTCCCGGGTGGTTTGCTGACAACTAACTGCATCATCTCCTTACTGGCCACTGTCGTCAGCTTTCCTCAGTGTAACTTGCAAACTCATTTCCTTTTCCCAGGCTCGCAGAGGGCTGTCTATCTATCTATTTATCTATCTATCTATTATGATTTGTAATTATAATACAAGAAGGCTGGGAATGTCACCATTCTTTGGGACAATCTGAAAACTTTCAGTAAGAAGGAAAGGTACAAGTTGACAGACAAAGGTAAAAGAGTTCATCTAGGCAGGGTGTAAGCACATAAGCACAGTTCTTGAGGACAACAGGAGGGATCCCATCAAGCCGATATGCCCTGATAATACCGAGGCCGATGATGGCAGAGAATACATCAATTAAAGACATTGTAATGTCAGCCATGGGGAAGTGAGAGGCGGGAAGCAGTGGAGGGACAGCACCGGAATCGTCCTAGTTGGAATTGGAGGATGAAGTCTGAGTGAAGAATTCCTTTTTATCAGTAGAAGAAATAGCTACAGAGCAATCGGAATGGAAAAGAGGAGCAAAGGATAATGAGGTAAAGTAACGTCTTTACCTCATTATCCTTTGTGCCAGAAGGAGTGGGAATAATTTGAGTTGGGGAGTTCAGAGCATTTAGTACAAATGAAGTTAATTTTAGCAGAGCGAAGAACAATTAGCACGATTCTTTGCGGTACCACAAAAGAGATGAGATCCAGGAGTGGGTTGGCTCCAACACCGTTTGTAGGCCTTCTCTTTGTTGTGGACAGCATTAGAACAAGCGTAATTAAACCAATTTTTTTTTGGTTTAGTCAATGGATATGAAAAAAGGATGAATAATTCCATACCCAAAAGAATAACATCTGTAATATGCATGGCACACTCAGATTGCTTCCGATCATGGAAGTAATAATCATCCCAAGGAAAATCAAAGAAGTACTGCCTGAGGGCTTCCCAATGTGCAACTCCAAAGTGCCACAGCCACCACTTCTTCGAAGGGTTCACAGGCCTTACTGGAGCAATAAGACAGGTTAACATGATAAGGTTGCAATTGGAGGAGCCCAATGGAGAGGAGAGATAAGCAGTGTAAGTAAAAGGATTACTTGTAAGGAATAGGTCAGGTATGTTGGAGCTTTCTGCAGGGAGATCAAGGATATGTGTAGGGTGCCGTACAAGCTGCTCTAGGTCATATAGGATAGAAAAGACGTAGGCTTGTTCACAAGATGGATCAAAGGAGATGAGAGCCAAAGGTGGTGGTGAACACTGAAATCTCTTAGAATGGAGATTTCTGAGAAAGAAGAAATCGATAGAATGTGTTCCATCTTAGAAGTAAGATAGTCAAAGACTTTTTCATTGTCAGTAGAATTAGGGAAGAGGTAAGCAGCATAGATATACTTACCGAAAGAGTTACAGGAAAGAAGAAGGAGCGAGAGAATAGAGAATTCTGAAGATGAAAGTTCAGGAACACGAGAGCAAGATATGTCGTTTCGTACATATAAACAACAGCTATCTTTGGTTTTGAAATGAGAATAGAAAAAGTAGGAGGATACAGAGAAGGGCTTGCTATCATTCGCCTCAGACAGCTGGGTCTCACCTAGGAAGAGAAGGTGAGGTTACAGGAGGAGAGAGGTGATGCTCAGCAGAGAGAAAGTTGCAGGAAAGACCGTGAATGTTGCAGAAATGAGGAAGTGATCCAGGAAGTTATTCCAGGTACCTCACTGGTTCATCACCGGGAGAGGGGCGGATGGTGGGGGCTTTAATACCTTCCTCCCCCCCCCCCCCGGGGATTACGAGGCTTGGTAACTGCATGCCCCTTTTTTTTTTTTTTTTATAATATTTTGAACAGGAAGTGTAGTGTGTAATGTGCATGTATTTTGGTGTTGACAGTTAGAGGAACTTGTAGAGCTTGCTGAAAAAGTTCAGCAAAGGGAGATGATCAGGAGCTTGTCTCGAGGGCTGATGAAAAGGGAGCTTCAGCTCTCCCTGTGTCTGCTATACAAGCCAAAAACTGACAAGCTTCAGTGCCGCATATGTGTCTGGTTATAGATAAGGACCTGAGGAAGGGCACACGTACCATATGGACATTGCTTCAGGTCTGGTAAAGGGGGAGTGCGCTCAGTTTCAACTGCCCACTAAACATTTGTTCACGCTTTTACATATAAGGTGAAATATTGTGTGCCCACAAAGAAATGCAAAAGAATTTAAACTGAACCAGTGGAACTGCACTTAGATTTTTAAGTGAAGAGGCACAGCTTTCGACACTAATTGTCTCGTTAGAAATATGCATTGTTTTTAAGATAAAGGAATGGAATTTTGGATGGATCTGCTTACAGGCTTAATTAGATAATAGATACCATAATATTTAGTCTTGGAGTGAAAGCTGAACCACTTGACCCCCCCTCGCCTCTCCCACAAAAAAACAAAAAAAGAGCATTCAAGGTTCAGGAATTAAGTCACGCCTTAAATTTCGGGACTGAAGATCCCGACCAGAGTTTTGTACAGTTTTGATGAACAAAAAAGATTTGGATGAATAGATGGAATGAAATCTCTTGTGTGCATTAGTACGGACTAAAATGTTTAGATGAATGGATGGAATGAAATCTCGTGTGTGCATTAACACGAACTAACATAAGTCATGGGGACTACTAGATATAAATACTGACCTCCACTCTACATTCTTGATTCCTCATCTTCTCCCCTCCCCCCCAAAAAGGAAAAGCTCTCTCAGATCAATGGATGAATTAGTGAGAGTGTTATTTGGTGAAGAAATGTGTGTGATTGCTCTTTCTTTCAACCACGAAATTGTCTACCTTTAAGGATTTCTGAAATACCGTCATCAATTTTCCATACTATGGCTAACTCTGGCAACGATGGGTAGCACTACTAGTTGCATACAAACACAATTTGGCTTAACATTACAAGCAGAGGGAGGCTTTATGTTGTTTTCGTTGTCAGAGGCTCATCTTTACGTAAGTGCAATGGACTGCTGACTGAAGGTGCCCTTCTCTTGTAGTACAAAATCTTCCTTCCTGGAGAAAATGAGCATGTTGCAACATACTTGTATAAACGGACTGTGGATCCTTAGTGCCAGTCTGTGAGTGCGTCCCTCTCCACGTTCTTTTGATAAAATAATATTAATGACAAGGTGGACGAGTCAGCTTTAGAGTTAGCTCCTTTCACCTCTGCTGGTTGCAGCAGGGAGCAATACCCTCAGACTCTTGGAAATAAATCCAGCTAAACCATCGACAGAGCTAGCAAACGCGAGTATAATCCTCCCATATCCTTACCCTATTACTCCTTCTCTCTCCTTCCTTTCCTCAACGCTGGTGTCGGTAAGGCAGGTCATTCCTTCTCCGTGCAATGCACGAGCAACACCTGCGGTCAGCATCCGTCCACTACGAGCTGTGCACTAGCATCTTCTTGGCTCAGTGCTACTACTTTCATGGTTGCATGGTATGCCTGCATCTTGCGGCATGTACCCTTGTTTCATTTTTTTTCTGTCATTTGTTTTTCATAGTTTCAGTGTGTTAAATTCTGGTTTGCAGCGACACATTTTGCGCAGTTTTTCAGTCAGTAAGATTGAAATGGTTTGCTTCCACCATGCTAAGCTGACAGGGATTGGGCTATGTGACATTTGAAAATATGGTCCTTAGTGTGGCTGCTAGCTCCTCATGGAACACAGATTTCATCAAGCAGGGCAGGCCTCCTTATGGTGCACGATGATCATCCTAGACTCTGCTCGCATGGAGCTACGACATGTTTTCTTCTTCTTGTGTTATTTTTCGTAGTTACTAGCTTTTTGGCATAATTGCCTTAAGCCCCAAGGTCCACACAGTGGTCTGTCTACCCAAACATGATGAGCTATTTCCATGACGCCATACTTTTCCTCTCAGGCTAGATTTCAGGTTTTTACTCCCTATAATGTCAATGTAGTTTAGTTTTTAGTATGCTGTTTGAGCATGGGGTTCACAGCTTTTTCACTGTGCTCTAGCTAGGCAGAATTCTTCTGTCATGCTATGTTTACCCAGACCATAATTCGTCGAATATAATATGTAGCGTGTTCCTTGCACCATTGTGCACAGCTTTCAACCTGAATGGGCATGATGAGCTATTTCCATCATGCGACACTCTCTCGTGTTTTCCCGAGGTTCCAGTCATTGTTTTCTCCTAACGGATAATTTAGGATTAGTTCTAAGTTCATTGGGTCCTTCTGCCCCATGTGGTACACAATGTTTACACTAAGCAAGTACTGTGAATTGCTGTCACTACCTTAGCCCAGGCTCAGACCATAGTTTTACTTTTTAAGGATAAGTTTGGTGATTGCCTGTTCCACAGGGTGTGCAGCTTGCAATTCAATGTGCCTGGCAGGCTACCTCCTTCCCACTTTCTTTGCCCTAGGTCATGTTCCACCAGGTCTCCGGCCCTGGGTTCCTGCCGTGATTTTTTCCATGGGTAATCCAGTGTTCTTTTGTTTTTTGTTCTCTACCACATGGTTGCTGACCCCCACCCTCCGCTCCTTTCGGAATAGGGGTGGGTAGCCACCTGTGTACCTTCTCTATGAAGAATTTTCCTGTTTAATTCCCTCTCAACCCTACCTGCCGTTCTCCTACTCCTATAATTTTGTCCCTGGGGTTTTCTTTCATTTTGTGGGGTAGGTGGCTTAGGAGTTCCCCTTGTGCAGAACTTCCCCTAGTCCTACATGGACAGCGACAGGGGAAAGAGGAGGAGGTAGCAGCCCTTTGTCTTCAGCTTCTGTAATTCTGTGTATCCTTCCTTCCCAGGCTGACATTCCCCATCCAAGGTCGGACAGCTCCTTCAGAGGATGCGCTGGGAGGCTTGGAAGGGATGACCATATGCTTAGTAAGTCTCACATCTGATGTACGAAAGGCTATGTCTTCATCTTCCAGTGTTGTGGCACCTGCTGTCCGTGGTGTGATGCCCTGTCCACTACTCCCAACCTGGACAGCCTCCTGAAGTACCCCTACCTGGTAGCCTAATGGAGGAGGGCTCAAAAGTCAGCAGATCACCATAGGGGATGCAGTCTGACGTGAGAGGATAGTGAGATGAATATGAGTACTAGTGAAAGATGTCCAGTGTCACAGCTCTGTACTTCAACACCTCTGCCAGGTCTAATGTGGCACAATTAAAGGGCAAGACAGTAGCCCTAGCCGAGGGTATAACAGCACTGTCCCTGATGATGCCTGTGCACCTGGGGTATTGACCACTGCATTCATCACCTGGCCTCTCCAGCTATCCAGAGCATCAACACAGATGAAGAAAGGCCATGACTCTCCCCACCCACCCACTACACTGTCTCCCAAACCATAGCAGAGACTCACTCACAACCACCAACAATCCATGGAGCAGAGGGTGACCCGCTCGATTGCTACCACTATTCAGCCTTTCCCACCTCATTTTACTCCCATGTCTCCATTCCTCCACTTACTACATGCTAGTATTCCCTAAGGCCCTGTTCATCACTGTCCTCCAGCTCCTCATCACCGGATTCTCATCAGTCACTTGACTGGGAGTCCAAACCGGGTTATCCGGTGCAGTCCTGAACCCTCTTTAAACAGTTACATACCCTGACATTCTCAGGGAAGGGAACAAGGAGGACAAGACAGCTAAACTTAGCGAGGGCCACGTGATTCTTAACTAAAAATTAGTCCTGAAGGGTTGGAAGGTGTTTGTGGAGGCCTCATCCATCAAAAACTTCATGGAGCATTTGGACAAATTGTTACTAGAATGCTAGAACATAGAAAAATTATGGATCTTAACGGTGAAGGAACCCAAGGAAGTCAAGTTCCATCCTATCTGGCTCACGATGGTGCAGGCGAGAGCAAGGCCTTTCACGATCAATGCCACAGCCATCACAGATGCCCACGGTGGTGTGGTGACTGTCGTACCTTCCACTGAAGAAGACGGCATCGTGCAACTAATGGCTTCGGAGGACAACACTCTCAGCACTGATGGTGATGCCCTCCTTCTCCTGGGCCAAGTGGGAACTTAACAACCACAACATGTAGAAAAGGGCAATGTCCTCAGAATAGTTCACCCTCACATTGTTGCCGGCCTGCTTCCTGCCATGTCTGGATGAACGTACTGACTCTTACAAAGTTCCCCACAGGGTCATGCCTATCCATTTCCCAGTGTTTTGAAGAGCAGCAAAACTGTCATCATCGCTCATCTCTCAGGATCTTAGCTTCCGTCACCATGCTAACTACTCAGGTTTTGTGCTGGTACTTGTGTCTCAGTTTCAACAATAGTTTAAATGACTTGTAATTAATCTTCATTGCAGTCAGTCACAAACTGCATTTATGTTAGAAACATGGCCTTCCTCACGACGGAATAAGTGGCCAGGGAAGCAATCATCTGGGAGGCTCCCTTTTCTCCTAACTAGGTCTGTAGAGGAAGCATTTGCTCACCTCCTATTTACCATACACCTCCCGTCCCCTACTCTAACCTCTCTCAAGCCATGAAGGTTGCCTTTTCCTCATCACTACAAGCTCTGCAAGTGTACCAGACTGGATAACAAGGCACCAGCCTCCTCACTGAACACATCCAGGATGACACACCAAGGCCCCTAGTCCTCAAAACTTAACACTAGCAAAGGAGTGTCACACAATGAGCACTGATCCACAGGGCTTACTTACTTCTATCTATCTATCTATAGCCCGACGCCCTAATCCCGCAAAGGGTGGCTACAGACAAAACGCCTCCAAGTCACTCTGTCACCCACCATTTGACTCCCCTCCCCCCAACTCACCCCCCCTCCCTCATATACCTCTCAACTCCATCCCTCCACCTCATCCTCGGTCTACCCCTCCCTCTCCCTCCCTCCACCTCACCTACATACACCCTCTTAGTCAGTCTTTCATTCTCCATTCTCTCCACATGTCCAAACCACCTCAGTGTATTTCTCCTAATCTTTTCAACCACATCCACATCTACCCCACAACGTTCCTTCACTTCTTCATTCGTCAACCTGTCCCTCCACGTCACTCCACATGCTCCTCTCAAGTAACTCATTTCCACTGCTCTCACTCATGACTTGTTCCCCTCTTGCAAGGTCCACGCCTCGCTTCCATATGTCAGGGTAGGGATCACAATACCATCATGCAGTGACTTCTTAACTTCCATACTCACCTCCCTATTTCTCATCACTGCTTTCAGTGTACCAACAACCTTTCTCCCTGCTGTACCCTTTCACGTACTTCATCCCCAAAGTTCCATCCTTACTCATCACACTACCCAAGTACTTGAATGCACTCACATTCTCCATATCCTCACCATCCAACCTCACTGCACACTCTGTGACTTCATTCCTCTCAAACACCATAACTTTACTTTTGTTTACATTAACTTTCAGCTTCCTCCTCCTACACACTGTCCCAAATTCATTCACCAAACCTTGCAACTCCCATTCATCTTCACTCAACAATACTGTATCATCAACAAACAGCAACACCGGAAGCTTCCAAATCTCACCCTCATTCATTAAGGCCACCCCCACATCCACTGCCCTACCTTGCACCTCCTTTACAACCCCATCCATATATATATTAAACAGCCATGGAGACATCACTCACCCCTGTTTCAGTCCCACATTGAGATCAAAGAACTCACTCAGCTCACCATCCATTCGCACCGTAGCCCTAGCTCCCTCGTACATACTCTTCACAGCACTCAACAATTTCCCCTCCACTCCATATATTCTTAATACCTTCCACATACCTTGCCTATCTATTCTGTCATAAGCTTTCTCCAAGTCCATGAAGGCAGCATACACTTTCCTTCCCTTCTCTAGATACTTCTCCACTAAACATCTTAGAACAAATATCTGATCTACACACCCTTTTCCCTTCCTAAATCCCCCTTGTTCTTCTCCAACTAGCTCCTCTGTCATATGCCTAACCCTATCAATGAGTATTCTACCATATATTTTACCAGTCACACTAAGAAGGCAAATACCCCTATGGTTACCACATACTTCTCTCCCCTTTTCCTTTGTACAGAGGAACAATTATACCTGATTTCCAGTCCTCTGGAGCCCTTCCCTCTTCCCAAGCCAATCTACACAACTTCCATATCCACTCCACAACAATCTCACCCCCATACCTAAGCATTTCACCACACACTCCATCAATTCCTGGGGCCTTTCCCAGCTTAATCTTCTTCATCGCTTCCACTACTTCCGACCTACTGATCTCTTCCTCCCTCCTCTCATCTCTTCTTCTCCCAGCCATTCCCCAACCACTTATACTCACACTGTTCTCACTCTCTACATTCAACAAATCCTCAAAGTGCTCCTTCCATCTCCTCAATTTCTCTCTCTTCTTCACCAACAATCTATTATTCATATCGTTCACTCCTACTATTTCCCCTTTCACACTGCCTTACTTTCTTTACCTCCTTCCAAAACAATTTCTTACTCTCCCTCCATTTCACACTCAGATTCCTCCCAAACTCTTCATCCACTTTCTTCTTACTTTCCTTCACCAGTCTCTTAACCTCCCTTCTCCTGCTCACATATACCTCTCTCTTCTCTCTCTCATCTTCTCCCCTACCTCTACTCGCCAACCATTCACCATATGCCTTCTTCTTTTGTTCCACAGCTCGTTTCACCTCATCATTCCACCATGCTGTCCCTTGCACACCCTTGCACCTCCTCCTCACTCCACAAACCGCCTCACACGCTGCGCTTATCTCTTCCGTGAATATCTTACATACGTCTTCCACCCCTTCCATCTGCTCTAGCTCATACCTTCCCAATCTTTCTTCCACTATGCTCTTATACTCTGTCCTTTTCTCATTATCTTGCAATTTCTCCACTCTTCTCACAGGAGCTTCTTCCTCCTGTCTTCCCCTTCGTCTCCTCAACCACTTTCTTTGCAGCTCTACCTTGGCTATCACTAAGTGATGGTCCGAGACTCCATTCCCCCACCCTCTCCACACCCTTGCATCCAACACTTGTCTTCTCATTCGCTCATCCACACACACGTAGTCTATCATTGCCTTTCGTTCAACAAGTTCACCATCCATCCTCCTCATTACTCTCCATGTATACCAGTGGATCATCTTATGACGAAAGTAGGTGTTGGCTATTGCCAACCCCTTACCAGCACAGATGTCCACCAAAGCACTACCATTCCCATCTACTTCAGCTGGCACACCCCACTGACCAACCACTCCATCCACTCGTACATTCTTACTTACTTACCAATAAAAATGCTGGCCTATCGGTCTTTGCCTAGCCCATCGTGTCTTCATAAGACTAAATGTGCTGCTGCATCATCAGGTGTCAAAAGGGATCAACGTATTAATGTATCTCAATGACTGGCTCCTCGGAGCAGCCACCAAGGAGGAGTGTCCCGAAAATACAAGCTAACTAAGCAACTCAGCTGGGGAGCTCGGCTTCAAAATCAATATGGAAAAACTTTCTTGACCCTTTTGCAGCAAGTAATCAGGTTAGGTTTGGAGTAGGACACCAGGTAAATATGAGTGCGTCTTTCCCCGGACATTGCATGTTGACTTCAGGAAAATTTGTTTAGGACAGTTCATGTCAACCTGAAGTCATGAAGACATGGGGAATCACTGCTGTGGGCACTGAAGTTGGCAGGTTGTACCACTGCCACCTACCACAGGAGGTAAAGTTGACCCCAGCAAAAAGGAAGCTGCACACGAGACATGCTCCATCCAGTCCCTGCCAGCCTCAAGAGACTGCTTTGATGAAGTTGGTGCCAGGCTCCTACGACTGTGATCAATGCCTAAGACTTGGACTGGGGCATGCTGTCATGAGTGGGGCACAAAACAGCTGGGGGCTTGGACAGAGACAGAACTTGTCAAGCACATAAATATCAGGGAACTAAGGGTAATCCAAAGAGACAACCAACTGGCGGTGCATTGCATCAAATAGTGTGGCACGTCAAGGTCTGAATCCTTCCTGGCACAGATGAAACAAATCCAGTGGCTCACTCACCATCGTCGTTGGTACCTGTCTGCTCAGGATTTTCTGGGAAGAAGAACCAGAGGGCCGGTGCACACTCCAGGTTTAAGCTGGCCTCAGCTAAATGGACTGTCTGGAGGGATATATTCAACTCATTGGTTCTCAGTTGGGGCCACATGCAGGTGGACCTCTTTTTCACCAAAGACACGATGCACTTACAGCTCTACCTATCCAATATGCACTGTATGCCGACAGGTGTCCCGAATACGATAAAGGAGGATTGGATGAAGTCGACACTTACATACCTATTTCCCTCACCTGCATCCAAAGTTCTCCTAAACGTAGTTAGCGATTTCAGCCTTGATTGTGAGAAATCTGGCCTTAGTACCAGAGTGCTGCAAAAGGTAAGCCCCATCCCATTGCCTATGGGGATGGTGTGCCTCACCAGCTGCCTAACAAAGAAGCTCCAGACAACATTGAATTATTATGCATGATATTTGTCCAGCAGGTTCTAACCTCCGCAGAATTTCATGGAGGATATGCTACTAATATTATGGGCCTCCTCCACCAAACCCTCTAGATTGCCTTCCTCTGTTTCTGAGCTGTATAGAGAGGCCCTTTAATGGCAGAGTCCCATATCCTGTCATTATCTCCACCAAGGAGGTTATGTTTACCCTGCATTGGTTTCTTGGTTTGTCTCTTTGTCTGCCTAGAAGGAATTTATTGAACTGGGGGGGTGGATCCGGATCCTATATCCACGGATCCGGATCCGGGATTACTCATAAACTTGTGAACAGATTCTAATGAAATTTAGTGGAAGGGTGGGCCATTAGCTAATGAAGAAATTAATAAACTTAGGGGCGGATCCAGATCTGGAGTATCCCATACAATATGTCCACAAGTTCTCAATGAATTTCAATTAAATTTTGTGGGAAAAAAATGGGCCATGGACAAAGACAGAATTAATTAAATTTGGAGTGGATCCGAATCCAGACCCTATATCCACGGATCCGGATCCGGATCCAGAGTATCCCACACAATATCTCCACAAATTCTCAATGACTTTCAATGAAATTTTGTGAAGAAAATGGGCCTTGGATCAAGAAAAAATTAAAGTCTGGGGCGGATCCGGATCTGGATCCTATATCCGTGGATCCAGATACTATATCCATGGATCTGGATCCAGATCCTTTTTAATGGCAATGGATTGGCAGAGGTATGCATTCTGTGAGCGCTTTTTGGTTTCTATCGAGTTTGGTACAGAGGAAAGGCAGGGTGGGGAGTCTGGGGACTGTCTGAGATTTGTGCACTGTTCCCTGCATGCACCATCTTTGCTCAGGATGGACTGGCAGTGTCCCTATTGCCATCTCCAAGGTCGCTCACAAAAAACGTGAAAGAAGACTTCAGGCTTGCTCCTCTTTCAATCCCAGCCTGTAGGATACGTGCTGACCACCATCATTCATGCTCAGTAGCAGCACTTAAGCAGTGCCTGGATGTTTCAGTAGGCATGTGAGACATTGATCTGTGCCCCACTGCAAGTGGTTACATTGATATAGCAGCTGGGCTTGAAGCGTGGTTGGTTGTGCCACCTACCTTGGAGGCATGCCTACCTTTGTAGGGTTCGGCATTAGTTGGCCTGGTGGACCAAGCACCCCTTATATCACTGGTAGACGAGGCCTGCTGGAGATGTTAGTCCCTGCCCATATGCCATCTAGGGCGAGACTGTTGCCTCCCCAAGTGTTTACCTTGCATGGCGTCCCATAATGCTGGGAGACGTGAGTCCTGGGAGTTGATCGATGTTGCACGATGCACCCTGCAGCTAGCAATACACCTCTTCGGTTCCCTATTCTGGCTAGATGGGCGGCCTAGTTGGGCCAGACCAGGTCCATTGGCTGGTCATGCATTGGCTAGGGTTAAGTGGGCACTGGGGGACCTGGTGGCTCCTATCATCCTGGGGTCACCCTTGCCCTGGCCTTCCAGTGGTTACCCACGTATACTTCCCTCCTACCCCTGAGGTTGCTTGTGGTGTATGGCCTCCCCTTGTTGGGCTCCGTGGTGGGTGGGGTGGTGGGGGAATGAAGTTTTTATGAGTACTGTCATGTCTTTATTAATGTGCCCCAACCTGCCTCTCTCTCAGACCTCAGTGCTTCCATGGAACCTCCTTGGCATTCACTTGTTGTCACCCTGGAGCCCTTCCAGGTTCTATGTTGCTGTACAGGTGTTTCGGCCTCCCCTGCCTTGCCTCCCCGGTCCATTGGCTCCCGTAACAGAGGTCGCAGGTGGGGGTCAAGGAGTGTACCCTGCCCTCAGGGCACACATGTTAGAGATATGAATTTGATTTTGATTGCTCTTCCTCCTGCACCTTTTGTCAAGTTCTTAGTTATTCGTGGCCCTGCTGGGGTAGATTAAGAAAGTGTGACATTTTTCCAACCCATTGAGAACTGGTTGCTGCTTGTGGTGCGGCCCCTAAAGTTGTTCCACAGGCTGATGACAATTTGTTGGTAGAGGTGTCTGACCATTCTGGGAGTATAACTGTTCTATCTTTATCCATGCTTTCTGGTCAGTCTGTTACATGTTTCCTCCATGCTTCATTGAATCATTCTCGAGGCGTCTATGCCAAGGAACTACTGCTTTACAATGAGGCACGCCTTGTTGAAGAGTTGTCCATCCAGTATGTAATAAAGGTTGGGAGGATTATGAAGATAAATGGTTACCTTGTGCCAACTCCAGCCTTGACTGTGACTTTTGAATCACTGAGTCTCCCTGCTGTTCTTAATGCTGAATGGTACCGGTACAAAGTTAGGCCCTATGACCCTATACCTCGTAGATGTTTCCACTGTCAGCATTTGGGTCATATTGGCCTAACTTGTAGGTGCCTTGCCCTAGGCCTTCCATCAGTCTGCTCATCATGTGGTTTAAATGTTCATGAGGGTGTGGAATGCCCTGGTCCTGTATCTTGTGTCAATTGTGGTGGTGAGTATGCTGCCTCTTCTAAATCTTGTGATTGTTACAAAGTGGAACATGAAATTTTGTCTCTCAGAGCCATGGAAAGGATGAGTTTTACCGAAGCTAAGGACTGTGTCATGTCTATGTATGTCTGCCCTGGTGTGTGTTTTGCTTCTGTTCTTTCTTTGTCAAAACCTGCTGTGCACTGTTGTGGGGCTCCTGCTTCTCTCACTGACCTCACTCCTCATCCCTTTTCCGATACCAGACGTGTTACTCCTCCTCATTGTAGTCACCCAGAGACACTGGTACCTTTGCAGTCTGCATCTCATCCAGCTGCTGCTCCTGTACCGGCTTATAATCCTGTATTGGCTGCTACTTCCGTACTGGCTGCTGCTCTTGTACCATCTGTTCACTCTGCTACTGGTGTTCAGTCTACCCTACAGTGGGCCTCTACAGTTTCTAGTGTGTCCTCAAGTTCTGATGTAGAGATGGAGGTTGCGTCTGCCAATCTCAAAAGGAGTGAGGAGTCTTTGGGTGATTCCCCTCCCTCTAAGGTTCAAACTTCTGTGCCACATCAGTATAATGAGGGGGTTCTTCACTCAGTAACCCAGACAGTGGTGGCTTCTAAGTTGATGGGTGTTCGTGATGGTCTTTCTAGGATTTCAGTCCCTGCTTCTTGCTCAGGTTTGGCGGGGTCTGGGTCTTTCGATACTCGAAGGGCTCGGTCGCCTGCTCCTTCTGATCCATCACCCGGCAGCCGACCCTTGGTTGATTTGGTTGGGGAGGATCTGGTTGGCCCCAAGGTGCCAGCTGGACCTCCACGTGGAGGTGAGGACGGAGTGAGTGGGTCTTCTAGAAAGGTCTTTGTGCCTCAGGCTCGTTCTGGCAATGGGCAAGATGGGTCTTGGGGTAAGGGTCCTTTCACCCGTGGAAGCTCTAAATCTTCACTGTCTTCTCAGTTGGAAAGGCAGATCTCTATGTCTAGGAAAAAGGGCTTTCACACCCTTCCCAGTGTTTCTCATATTAATTATTACTAATCAGTATGGCTCCATCAGAACCAATTTGTCTTCAATGGAATTGTAGAGCTGCCATGGCAAATTGGGAGGAATTGCAGTTATTACTCTCTACTTTGAGCCCACTCTGTGTCTGTCTTCAGGAGACAATGGTGGGAGATAGATAGTTCCCTTCTATCAGGGGGTCTGAGGTCTTCCATGCTTCTTCTCCTGGCAGTCACAGTGGTGGATGTGTAATTTTGTGCCGTTCTGGTGTCCGCTTTATTTCCTTTGCAATACAGTCTCCCCTTCAAGTTCTAGCGGTACAGATGCATGTTGGGAGATGCTATACCATCTGTTGTGTTTACATTCCACCTTCCGTTCCTGTTATGCGTGCTGATTTGGAAACCCTTATCAGTCAACTTTCACCCTCTTTTCAACTCCTTGGTGACCTTAATGGCTGCCATCTTTTGTAGGGTGACACTTTCAAATCCACGGAGTGATCTTCTTGCTTCTTTGGTTGGGGATTTAGATTGGGTTGTCCTAAACGATGGGAGGCCGACCCATTTTCATGTTCAGACTGGCAAGTATTCTGTCATTGGCCTTACCATCTCCTCCTCTGTGCCTTTGATTTTTCTTTGGAGATTTTGGATGATCCACATGGTAGTGACCATTATCCTGTGTTGGTCTAGTCACTCTCTCTGTTCCTGCAGTCTGTCTTTCAGGAACTATGTGCATTTGCCTACAGGTTTACTGATTTTTCAGCTATCAATGATGCAGAACGTTATTTTACTAAGACCATTTTCTCAGCAGGGGTTCATTCCATTCCACTGATTTTGGTGTTTTTTCCCGGAGACTTGTGCCATGGTGGAATGATGACAGCTCTATAGCAAAAAGGAGCTTACAAAGTGGCTGCCCATCGGTATTTTGACAATCGTGATGTTCTTCTAAAAATCCAGTTTCACAAAGGACATGCTCGCTATAGATGGGTCATGAAGAATGCTCGCCGTAACTCATGGAGGTCGTATGTTTCTACAGTTACGTCCTCTACTCCAACGCCTATGGTGTGGAAAAAAGTACACAAGATTTCTGGTAGGTTCTCCTCCCTCTCCCCACCGGTGTTACGACTTCACAGAGATCTTGTGTCTGCACCAGATGCAGTAGCCTCTGCTTTTGCACATCAGTTTTGTGCTGTCTCAAAAAAGGATCCTTCTAAGCTGTGTGCTAGCTTTTGTATGAATCAGGAGAGGCTGGGTTTTGACTTTTGCTCTCGTGGTGGAGAGCCGCATAATTTAGACTATAGCCTCCGTGAGCTGCATGCTGCCCTCTCGGAGTGTGGTGACACTGCTCCTGGGCCTGACAACATTCCATATGCTCAGTCATATGCTGACTGATTCAATTAAGTTTTTATTGGACCTTTTTAACAGGGTTTGGCGTGAGGGCTCTACTCGCAAGAGTTGGAAGTTGGGCATTGTCCTTTCCATTCCCAAGCCTGGTAAGGACCATTCTCATGTCTCCAACTATTGCCCTATTATCTTAACATGGTGCATGTGCAAGCTATTCGAAAAGATGGTCAATGTCAGGCTTGTGTGGTTTCTAGAGAAGGGTTGCTTTCTCTCTCCATCACAGAGTGGCTTCTGTAAATTACGGTGTGTAGCACTTTGGACAACCTTATCAGGCTTGAGGTGTCGATCTGTGAAGCTTTTGCCTCTAAGCAACATCTTGTGGCTGTGTTCTTTGACCTTGAGAAGGCTTATGACACTGCCTGGCACCATGACATCCTCCAACAACTTCATGCCTTTGGTTTACGTGGTCGCCTGCCTGTGTTGCTGGAGACTTCCAGACTAATCGTATGTTTCGGGTCCGTGTGGGTTCTACCGTCCCTTTGCCACTGTGCCAGGAGGAAGGTGTCCCACGGGGGTGTCTTAAGTGTTTCCTTGTTTGCAGTGGCCATCAATGGTATCCTTGACACTGCCTGCTGGGGTATCCTCATCCCTTTATGTGGATGACTTAGCTGTATGGTTTTCTGGCTCCCGCATGTCTGCTATTGAGCAGCGATATGCAACTTGCCTTGGACAAGATTTCTGCCTGGGCCACTTCCAAGGGTTTACAGTTTTCCCCTTCAAAGACTGTGGCTATGCACTTTTGTAGGATGAGAGGGGTATACCCAGTCCCTGATCTCCAGCTTTGTGGCAGGAGGCTCCGTTGTGTGGCAGAGATGAAATTCTTGGGCATGACGTTTGACCTCCTTTTGACTTGAGTTTCACACTTGGCATCATGTATGAAGGCTCTCAGTGTACTGAGAGTTCTGTCCCATACCTCCTGGGGTTCTGATTGGAAGACACTCTTGCATCCGTTTCAGGTTTTTGTAACCTCCAAGCTGTCATATGACTGTGAGGTCTACACCTCTGCCTCTGGTGTTGGTTTTGGAGTGGTGTTTCCCAGTTTTAGCCGTGGAGGTAGTTTTCCTTTGGCTGCCTCAGTTTTTACTGCAGAGTTGTCAGATATGGTTTTAGCCCTGAAGTTGGTGTTTGTTTACCTTGACAAATATTTTACTATTTTTAGAGACTCTCAGGGGGGGCTTTTGGCCCTGGACTCTTTTAACTCTTCCTATCTTTAAGTTTTAGCTATTTTGGAGTGGCTGTTCCTAATTCGTCGTCAGGGGAAGAGAGTGGATTTCTGCTGGGTTCCTGCACATGTTGGTGTGGTGGGCAATGAGGGGGCAGATACATTAGCTAGAGATGCGGCCTTTCAACAGCCCCCAGCCGACTATCTACTTCCTGCTTCTGATGTAACACCTTACTTGCGGTCCAGACTTCGTACGTGTTGGCAGAGACACTGGGATGGTGTTGCTCATAATAAACTAAAAGTAATCTTTCAGAGAGTGGTTGTGCCAAGGGTTCTCCCCTAGATGTCTCAGCAATTGGAGGTGGCTCTTGCTAGGCTTCTCATTGGGCACTCTCAGCTTACACATGGGTTCCTGGTGAGACTCAACCGTACTGTGATTATTGCCTTGTTCCCCTTTCCGTAAGTCACTTGCTGATCGAGAGTCCGAGTTTGGGAACCTACATCAGAGATTCCTCCATAGGCATAGAGGGGCAGATGGTGCCTACTGTCTCTCCTCGTTGCTTGGTGGAGCATCTAACGATTTACTGATGTTTTTAGTTTTCTTCATGCGGCGGGCCTCCTTCCACCTTTATAAGTAATTGATATTTTATTGACTATTCTTTTATTATTTTCAGTGTTTTATTTCTAATAAGAGTTATTTATTTTATTTTGAATAAACACTTTTTATTTGCTGCGTCTTTTAGCTTGTTGTCCGGCAGCATATGACCCTGGGAGTTGCGCCGCCAGATTTTAATACGATCAATCAGTCAACATTGTTCTGTGCAGATTTGAGTGGCCCCCTTTTCAGTGAGGCTTAGTCTCAGCTACAGTGGTGTTTTACCTGGGGGTAATTACTCCCAAGGGGGTAATGTTGCATTTCATGGGGGTAATATTGGTAAAACATTGCTCGATGATTTTTCTTTTTCTTTCTTTATAAGACGATAAAAAAGACTATCATGAGCAGGATCTGGTAACTTTCTGGATAAACCTTGGAAAATTATACATTCTATCATGGTAAGCCCACAAGATCCTGATGCCTTTTACAACTAAATACTACTGTGAAGTGGGTTTTTCTGCTATGCAAAAGAAAAACAAATTAATAAACTCATTGACTATGATATGCGATGCGTATTGCCTCTAACTGAGCCACACATAGAAAAACTGATTAGAGAAGAAACTGTTTCACCTACCACACCAGAAATCTAACCAAGTTTATTTTCTACTGAAAACACTTTATGTAGTGGAAAACCACATACAGACTTCTTTTTGTAGCTTGTATAATCACCTGGAAAATACATTACCAGTACCAATATGTTTTTCTAGTCATTCTCCCAGTTTAAGTGGGATGGGTTAGTAATAGTCTATCTTCGTGTGGCAAAGGAGTATTGGTAGCAAAAACTTAAGAACCACTGTTCTACTACCACCCGTGAAATAATAGTGGAAGCAGACTTGGTAGGTGATCTGTAACCATACGACCTTCGGGGAATAGCGGCATCTCTGGCATTTCTCCACACACACACTCACATAAACTTATACAAAGAGGTGGCTGATGGAGTTACACGACGTGCTTCATCATGAGATACACAAATCACACCCTGGGGGATGCTCCATGCATAGCACTAAGCGTCCTCCCAGGCAATAAGCGAGAAACAACACTGCTCCATGCCCTCACAGAAGTAACTCATGCCACGCTTTCTCTCGCTGTCATGCTACTCCATACCAGTTAGGAGACGCCTGGGCAGTATGCTCTAACCCCATCACTGGGTAAGCCCGGCAGCAAGCTTCCAGTCATCACCAGATGTAGTGCAGTGCACCCCTCTTACGCTCTATATCTCAAAATTATTTGCCTAGTTCGGTTGTGATCTTGGCAGGCAAAGAAAAAAAGAATTAAATCAGTGAAAGCGAATGAAAGATAAAAAAGAAAAATAATATATGGGTGACACAAATTGAAAATGTGAAAATTAATATGAGCCAACAGGATGTCCCGTGTGCCATGCGATCTATCAATGTAATCAATCGGCCCTAGGACCCCATTACCATGCACACGCCTTGTATCAAACCAGGCACTGAAAAACTTACCTTTTACGCATGTTGTCCACTTAAAAAAAAAAAAAGCAAAAAGGGAGAACACGGGTTTTCAGTGAACATATCAGATGAAACGTCAAGTGCAATATCCTAGCCTGCGAGCTACAGTCCATGATCCTCACTGTATATGTTTCTGTCAAGCATTAAACCTTACAAAAAAGAAACTGTTGTTTTATTACCTCTCTCCATCCTTTTGGTATGCAGCTTACTAAATGCAAACCCCCAAGCTTGTTGTAACACCAGTTTTGAAGAATGTGAAAAGTCTCTTTGTCAGGGGTGACGGGGGTGTTCGTGTTTATCATCATTACCCACCCCACTTCACATCCTTCCCACAGGTGATCTGGCGTTAAGAGGACGACTTGTCTTGCCAACACATTCGTTGAGCAAGTGAATGTCAGAGATGGGGTAAGGGGGTAAAAGTATGGAGGGGATTGAACAAGCGTTTGCCAGTTTTGTCGATGTTTTACAGGGATTTATGCAAATTTGAGGGTAGCCTACTGCTCCCTGTTGCTTTCAGCAGAAGTGAAGAGAGATCTACAGCTAACTAAATGCGAACATCCTCCCTGGTATAAATAGGCCTTTCTTCTTAGCCTTCAAAGTCAGTATTTGTATAAGTGACAGCAGTTTGAAGTAAAGGTATTTCATAACTTATTATAGACTTGCAGTTCACTTAAGATACAACAGCAGTACATAATATATATTTGCGGGTCCTTTGAAATGTTTCATTTCATTTGTTCCATGCAATGTATCCTTCTGGTGACTCTACCTTCAGTGACAAACCAAGCGTTCTCTTCAAATCCAAGAATACATAGACTATGATGGGTGGTAACTATTTAACCAAATCAACTCTTTCTGGTCTGTAGGGTTCAGGCGCTTTTGATTTGGACAAGAACTATAAGCGTTTCAGTATGAGGGTTGTTTTGGGATCAGTTGGCTAAAACAATGCCACCTTCTGGACTTAACGGGGCTTGTCACCCTTGCCTTATATGGCGGTACTTAGTATCCTGGTTCTTCAGTTGAAGAGGAAAAGTGTATTGCATGACAGATCCCATGAACATTCTACATAGCTAAACGGCTGATTGCCCTCACAGATATTGGCCTTAAGGATGATGAAGCGTGCAATCTGCTCCTGATCACCTTCTTTGACGCTGCTCGTGTTGCAAGGTATGAGCTCTCTGCTTACACATTTTGGTAAGGTACAGTTGTCTTAAAATACACACACACATTCAGTGCACACATATACGCTCTAAGTGTATATATGGCTCTTCTTCCATGATTTTCTGTGTCATTTTCACTGAAACACTAAGTCGGTCTCACACTGTACCTTCTTTGCTCAACCAGCTCAGTACTCTAATTATCCCTTATGAACTTGTTCAAGTTGGATCATTTTCTCCCACTGGCCTCGTTTCCTACAGTGAGCTTTTTTTCCTTCTCCATGCCCAATTATCTGCCACTTGCCCAGACCAATTTTTTGCCACTAACCCATTTTCTACATGGTACTTGTACTTCCCCCTGAACTTATGTTTCCCATATACCAGATCCCTCTCTGGACTAATTTTCGCCATGGAATTATTTCACTTAATGACCTGTTTACTACATGGACCTATTCCGTATCTGTGGAGACTTTTTTTTTTTTTTTACACAGGCATATTTTCCTGCATGGACAATTCTTCCTTCATGGGTGAATTTCTTAAAGTAATTAAGTTTCCACAAGAGATCTGTATTCCCATATATCAATTTCCTTTCCATGGAATATATAATAGTAATGGTAATACTAATACTACAATAATACTAATTATTATTATTATTATTATTATTATTATTATTATTATTATTATTATATTAATAATTACAACTAGAACGCCGCAAAACTCTCCAAGGAATATTCTGATAAAGAAAAAAACTTCCCACAGCCTTTACGTTATACTCAGAAGCCGTACTATATAAAGGGACGTTGAGGTCAAGATCCCTAATATTGTACATGCCACCTTAGGCATCATAGTCTATTAGTCGACCAAGTTTGGTGGCTGTAGATTTAATCCGTCATGGAATATTAGGTGACATGCGGAATATAGGGAAAAGCTCCATTTTTTTTTTTTTTTTTATCCCAGCCGATGTCAGAGAATAATCAACCAATTAGCACCATATTCCATTATGCACTGCGTCTGCTTTTAGTCTATGTTGCAGCTTCCTAGCTTCAGTGGTTCTATATAAAGGATGGCTGAATCACTTTCCTGGTTTTTGGGAACATCCAGAATGATGGTTGGTTGACGGATTGCCACCGGTTTTGGCCAAAAGAAGTGGACAGCTGTTTAAGTTGACCAAGTTACAAGGCTCAAGGCCAAATATGCTTTGAAGAATCGCTTTTCTACTAAAGTAATAATAATGAAAATAATAGTCACAAGAAAAATAAAACTTCCCACAGGGATGTGGAGTGTTTTGATAAAAATCATTTGCCACCGAGATCGATCTTTAGTCATTTATACACTAACGTTCGCATTTGGGCCAAAATTCCCAAAGAACCTATTACTTCACGCGCCATTTCCAGTGACAGATAATTGATTTTGTCCACCCAGATCCTCTTCCTGACCAAATCAAACGTCAATCTATATATATATATATATATATATATATATATATATATATATATATATATATATATATATATATATTGTTACATAGCCTATGATTTCATCATCCTTTGTATAATTCTAACGTACAGTATGCTGCATGTTTGATCACGAGCGTGTTCTACCTCACTCCCCCCTTCTAACCCTTATAGTAAAGTCGTTCTTTCTATTGTTCAGAGCAGGATTGTCAACTCTTTGTCCCCTATGGCTTCATTTGCGCGTCCTTCTTACAAGTTGTATCAAGCTCTGCCGGCCCCTATATAATGAGCTCAGTCTCTGTATTAACTGCCACTTAGATCTACTCATTTTGCTCACATCTCTGTCCTCCCCTGTACAGTTGTTATTATTGTGAGTGCTCAGGAGATCTCCAGCCATCTAGCAGCTGTGTAATTTGAGTATAAGTGTTATTACATTTTTTCCTTGTACTGTATAGCATAAGGTGTTGATTCGTAGGCCTAGTGAGGTTTTTGTGATTCATGTGTTTTTATGTCAGTCATTTTTGATAATATTTTGTATCTGTAATAATATATCTTGCATTAACTGAGCATTATCTGGCCTTTTCATTTTATCAGAGCTGACTTAGATAAATTTACTCTTGCTAATTTCGTGTTAATAGAGGCTATTGCAGTTAACCATATATTTAACCTGTTTTTTGCCATTACATTATCCTTATGAGTCCTGAATGTTTAGTTGTTAGTTTGAGCATTAAACTTTAACTTGTAATTTAACCTAACTCTTTTGTTTTGAACCTGGAACTTTACGGGACAGTAGTGATTTTTAGTATTCTCACTTGAAGTGTTCATTATCTCTCTCTGTTCCGTAACATAAATTTGGCGACCTCTTATCAGGATATTCAGGATATTATCATAAGGATATTGCTTGAAGTATTTCTGTGACTGTGATTTATTCAAGGGATGTCTACTATTACTACGCTTACGATGAAGCCAAAGTTTTTTTTGCTCAAATGCCAGCAAACAGTGTGTGATGTAGAAAACAGAACAAAAAGAATGAATCTTAAGCTTGTTTGCTCAACAATTGGAAATTGTTGTTCGCTCTCACTCATTCTAAAGACTTCAAATTGTCGACATGATTAATGAAAGCTTGTTTAATATTACTCCTCCAAATGAGGAAACGCAGATTTGAATCGAAGCTGGGTTACAGCTAGCCCTGCAGGAGGCCCAAGCTAAGGAGGCCGAGTTTCAGGCATCGTTCTCCAGGAGGCATTGCAAATTGAACTTGCTGAATATTCAGGCAGACCATGAGTATCGCACTAAAACAATGTGGAACTTGGATGATCTAGCTCTTTGATGATTTTGATGTGGCTAAAAATGTTAAACTTGTCCCTCCCTTTTAATGAATCTACAATTTTAGTCAAAAGTATTTTTCAGTTGTTTGAGAGGGTAGCTACAGGTTTTAATTGTCTAAAAAGTATTGGCCAGTACCTTCCTTCAAACTGTTCTCACCGGTAAAGCTCAAGTAATCTTATGCATCTTTGCCTCAAGGATCAATCTGATAATTATGATGTAGTTAAGAGCTTGATTCTTAAGGCCTATGAGCTTGTTCCTGAAGCCTATAGAGTAAAATTTAGGACAACTTATAAGCAAGATAAGCAATCTCATGTTGAGTATGCAAAAATCAGAGATCTGTTAGAGCAGTGGTTAAATTCTAAGAATGTGGATTCTGATTTTGACAAATTTAAGCAGATGATTTTGCTGGAGGACTTCAAAAGGTGTATTAATAATGATGTGAGCCTATATCTTGATGAGAAAAGAATAGATAATTTGTCTGATGATGCAGTTTTAGCTGATAGAATATATTCTCACTCACAAGGAATATTCTAAAGAAAAAGGAAAGCTGACAGGTAGTGATTGCCTCTACTCAGAGTACAGGTAACAGGAAAGAAAATAAAGATGATGTTTCTCAGGAAGTAAATACCAGCTTCACCTCTAGGTTTCAGAAAAGTAAATGTACTTGTGCAGTAAGCTTGGTCATACTACGGAGAAATGTTTCAGGAGACAGCGTGATGTGAACAAAAAAGGAGTCTTTAAATATTTAGTCAATTGGTCTAGTGTCCACCGTTGAGAGTTCCCAGAATTCTTTAACCGAGTTAACTGAACCTGCTTTGAGGAGTAAATTAAATTCTCTCATGATGAAGCTCCTCTTTTGGGCAGTAACGTGGGTGACACTCTCAAGAGTTCATGTGCTAATTTCCTGTCTGATGGTTTTGTCAGTCCTCTGGACAGTAATGACAGGAAATCAGTTAAAATATATCGTGATACCACAGGTGCTTGCCAATCCTTATATGACCAGTGTTCTGGGCTCTAATGTTAATTCCTTTGATCATTGTAATCTTACAAAGTGTAAAAGGAATAATGACTTCTCTGTCCCTCTGTGCAGAGTGAATTTAGAGTCTGGTTTTGTTAATGGTTCCGTTATGGTTGGGTTGGTTGAGACACTCCCAATGTCAGGTGAAACTTTCTTCCTGGGAACTGATAGTGGGGGAAGTCAAGTGTGTCCAGCCCCTCAGTTGTCTCGTGAGCCCGTGGCTGCGGCCCAGGATTATGTTGTCCCTGATGTGTTCCCTGCATGTGCTGTCACTAGGGCTAGGTCTAAAGTTACTGGTGACTTAGAGGATAATGATGATGATGATGTTATCCTAGCTGACACTTTTCTTGCTAATTTGGACCACTCATAGATGAGGCAGTGCCCCGTAGTGTTGATAATTTGTCTCGTCAAGAGTTAGTTAGGTTGCAGGTTGCTGACCCTGAGTTGAAGAGTCTAGCTAACTCTGCTTGCAGAGAGGAAGAGTCAGCTGGTGCTTCTACTTGTTATTATATAAAGTCAGGAGTACTTGTGAGGAAGTGGAGACCCCCAACAGCATCAACCAAACTACTGAATGGGAGGTTGTACATCAAGTTGTCATCCCTCATGTTTGTAGGCAGGATATCATTAGAGTGGCTCATGATTCCAGTTTGGCAGGACACCTTGGAGTGAGGAAGACCTTTTTACGCATTTTGAAACACTTCTACTGAATAGGTATCTTCAGGGATGTTTCCTGGTATTGTAAGTCTTATCACACCTGTCCAGAAGTTGTGAGAAGTCTTAATCAGACCGAAAAGGTTGCACCTCTGAGTTCCCATTCCTCCTTTTGAGGTGCCATTCACCCGTGTGTTCGTGGATATTGTGAGCTTATCTTCCTAAGACTTCTTCAGCATTTTCTTGTCTGTTGTTGATTGATATGGCTACTCGTTATCCTGGAAGCCATTTCACTTAGAAATATCCCAGCGAGAACGTGGTTAAGGAAATGCTAGGGTTCTTCACAATGTTTTAGGTCTCACCCAAGGTAGGTACAGTCAGACAGGGAAGTAATTTCATGTCAAATGTTTTCAAGCAGTCTCTGGAAAGAGTTGGGCATCACCCAGAATCACGTCTTAAACTTACCATCCCCAGACCCAAGGAGGCATTGGAGAGATATCATCAAACACTTAAATCGGTGCTCAGGAAATACTGTTTGGAACATCAGAAAGACCGGATAAAGGTCTTCCATTCGTTGTATTTGCCGCATGAGAATCTCCAAATGAATCACCTGAGCTTCTCACCCTTTGAACTACTGTTTTGGCCATGAAGTAAGAGGACCCCTTAAGCTACTCAAGGAATGCTGGCTGTCGGAGGAAGATGATATTAACCTGCTGGAGTATGTGATGAAGTTCAAAGAACGGCTGTCCACTGCTTTACAGCTGGCGAGAGAGAATTTAGGAGCTGCTCAGGAGAAGATGAAGACTTAGTATGATAAGAAGTCCAGGTTATGCCACTTTCAGCCAGGAGATCAGGTTTTGATTCTGCTACCGGTGCATGGGTAACCTCTTCAAGACAAGTTTAGTGGTCCTTATTTCGTGGAGAAGAAACTCAGTGATGTCAACTATGTCATCGTAGAAAGAACAAGCAACTTTGTCACATCAACATGCTAAAGTTATATCACAGGAGGGACGAAAATAACCCAGTCTGCACTGTAGCTGTTCCACCCGAGTCTGCAAGTGAAGTTCTCCCATGCAGCATGAGCCTGAGTGATAGTTTGGGGAAGAATCCTGATATCATGAATGATCTCCAGACTAAGCTTTCTCATCTACCTCCCGAGGAAAGGCAGGAGTTTTCGGCATTTCTGCAGGAGTACCCGCAAGTGTTCCGTGCCACTCCAGGAAGAACCACTGTGTTGATGCATGATGTCGATGTTGGAGATGCAAAGCCAATTAAACTGCCTCCTTACCGTGTGAACCGAGTAGAAGTTCCTCTCATCCAGAAGGAGCTTGGCTACATGTTGGACCACAAGATGATTGAGCCCTGTCAGAGCGAGTGGAGTTCTCCTGTCACTCTAGTCCCTAAGCCAGGTGGGTCACATTGGCTTTGCATTGACTACAGACGTGTTAATCAGATAACCAAAACAGACACTTACCCTCTCCCTCGCGTGGAAGATTGCATGGACAAGATCGGAAAGGCTAGGTACATAAGTAAGTTTGATTTGTTGAAGGGATACTGGCGAGTACCTATGACTGAACGTGCTAGGGAGATCTCATGTTTTGTAACACTAGGAAAGACTTTTGCATGTTCTGTAATGCCATATGGTATGAAGAATGCACCAGCCACATTTCAGAAGCTCATGAATGTTGTAACAGAGGGTTTGGCAGGGTGTGTTCTTTATATTGATGATCTCACTTCAATCTTCAGTGACAACTGGAAAGATCACCTATGCCATGTCAGTAAATTTCTTGAGCGTTTGGTTCAGGCTAATCTTCTAGCTAATTTATCAAAGTGTGAGTTTGGTCAAGCTAAAGTTCAGTACCTTGGGTACGTAATTAGTGATGGACATGTTGCACCACCAGGAGCTAAGGTTCAGGTTATAAGTGATCTTCCCAGACCTAAAAGTAGGAAAGAGCTACAAAGATTTTTGGGAATGGTAGGTTATTACAGGAATTTTGTTCTTAACTTTTCAATTCTTGTATCACCACTTACAGACCTACTGAAAAAGGGAGTTAAATTTGTCTGGACCGATAACTGTGAATCCTCTTTCAGCAAACTTAAAGCTATCCTCTTAAGTCAGCCAGTGCTCGCTACTCCAAATTTTGCTAAGCCTTTTAAGATGGCTGTTGATGCAAGTGATACAGGAGCTGGGAAGAATTTTACTGCAAGAGGATGATCATGGTATTGAACACCCTGTATCTTATTACAGTAAGAAGTTCACTCCACCTCAAAAGAGCTACTCAACTATTGAGAAAAGAGCTTTTGGCCTTGATTTTATGGGTTTTACAGCATTTTTCATTTTATTTGTGTTCTGGTTTTGACCCCATAGTCATTTATACCGATCGTAAGCCACTGAAATTCCTTAGTAAGTTTAAATATAAAAATCAAAGATTGACAAGATGGAGTCTACTTCTTCAGGAGTATTCATTAGACATACAACATGTCAAGGGGAAAGAAAATGTTATTGCAGATTGCTTATCTAGACTTTATACAGATTGTTTTAGAATAATAAGAAATTTCATTTGTAAATTTCTTTTTCTTTGTGGGGAAGTGTTACATAGCCTATGATTTCATCATCCTTTGTATAATTCTAACGTACAGTATCCTGCATGTTTGATCACGAGGGTGTTCTACCTCACTCCCCCCTTCTAACCCTTATAGTAAAGTCGTTCTTTCTATTGTTCAGAGCAGGATTGTCAACTCTCTGTCTCCTATGGCTTCATTTGCGCGTCCTTCTTACAAGTTGTATCAAGCTCTGCCGGCCCCTATATAATGAGCTCAGTCTCTGCATTAACTGCCACTTAAGTCTACTCCTCATTTTGCTCACATCTCTGTCCTCCCCTGTACAGTTGTTGTTGTGTGAGTGCTCAGGAGTCTCCAGCCATCTAGCAGCTGTGTAATTTGAGTATAAGTTTTATTACATTTTTTCCTTGTACTATATAGCATAAGGTGTTGATTCGTAGGCCTAGTGAGGTTTTTGTGATTCATGTGTTTTTATGTCAGTCATTTTTTATAATATTTTGTATCTGTAATAATATATCTTGCCTTAACTGAGCGTGCTCTGGCTTTCTCCTTCATTTTTATCAGGGCTGACTTAGATAAATTTACTCTTGCTAATTTCATTAATAGATGCTATTGCAGTTAACCATATATTTAACCTGTTTTTTGCCATTACATTATCCTTATGAGTCCTGAATGTTTAGTTGTCAGTTTGAGCATTAAACTTTAACTTATAATTTTACCTAACTCTTTTGTTTTGAACCTGGAACTTTGCGGGAGAGTAGTGATTTTGGTGTTCGCACTTGAAGTGTTCATTATCTATCTCTGTTCTGTAACAATATATATATATATATATATATATATATATATATATATATATATATATATATATATATATATATATATATATATATATATATATATATATATATATATACGTATGTGCTGAGGGTAAAGACAGCAGCATTTTTGTGGTTGTTAATCTTCTTTCTAATGTTTTTCAGTTTTCATCACCAATATTCTTCCTTCGCGAGAGTGAGTGAAAACTAACTCTCCAGGAGTTGTTCACTTTTTTTCGACCTTTCGTCTACAGAGAGACATCATCAGGAATTGAAAGTCCACAACCACATCTGGGAATAAAATATGTTTAGAAAGGTAGATGAGGAGAAAATGAATACTTAATTTAAAAGTACTGCACATCAAAAATAATTTAAATATAACTAAATAACAGTTTTCTATATTCTGTATACAACGGAATATACAAAAGGAAAGGCACATGTTATACATACAACCTGCTTAAATAGCTAGAATAATGAATGATATTTTATTTCTCATAAAACACGTTCAAAAACTTTTTGAATATGCCATGACATAAATTACAGGAGAGCATATCCACAGAAAGAATAATATTTATTATACATAAACTAATCTAAGCAGTATAACTATTCTATATTTCAGGCTAATAAAGTACTTATAAATACTATAATACCATGCATTTAAATACCTTATACTGGAAAGATATATCAAGATAGTACCGATGACACCATGTTTACTACTTACTGATATTGTAATGCTAAAACTAAACACGTGCTGCTCCTACATCTGTATTTATACCCAATGCACAGGTTGGGTGTCGTGGCCGCGGCTAGAGCGAATGAGGGGCTGATCTTCTCAAGTATGTGAGAGGATGGGATGGATGGGGGGGCAGGGGAAGGGTTGGGGAGATTATCTGACCTGAGGTGTGAGTGTCGTTGTTCCTTGTTACAAACAAGGATATGTTCGTAGTCATGTTAGTTTGTATATTAAATCATCAGTGCTCTTTCTCTTATATAAAGAGCTTCTAACATTTTCAGTTTTCTCCGGTCATTGCAATGTGTAAGAATTTCGGTATTCTGGGCGATACTGTCTCTGTCAACATCAGTTCAGTGATGTCCCAGATCAAGGGTTCCCAACCATGGGTATATGTACCCCTAGGGGTGCATTTGCACGCCTCTCAGAAGTCTGAAGAGAATAACCATAGTGTGCAATACGCTAGTGTTCTAATCTGCAATCAGATTGCACAAAATCCTGTTTTTATCAATTTCCCCATTTCAGTATGCAAGACATTTATTGAAATATTATCAGTGAGGTGACTATACCATTTTTTTTTCTTTTCATTATTAAGTGAATTCCCGAGGCCCGCAGTCTGTTTTGAGCGTGAAACGTTCAGGTATGTATACGGCGACTTGAGGCAGCAGTGGTACCTACTGAAGCTCACATCTAGTGAAGACATTACCCGTCTCCAGCAAAGTTGCCATAACTTTGTTGTAAGTGTTGCATAAAAAGTTTACTATACATAACAAGAACAATGAATGGAAAGACATGAATTTCCAAAATTAATAAAAGAAGGTATTTTTAAATTGTCGTACCAACATTATTTAAAAAAATACATTTTAATATTTATTTTGGAAATTATTTTCATTTATTTTTCATACAAATTCACTGAGTTCAGTTTAATGATGTTATCAATACTAAGATCCCTCTGCAGTCTACATATCCCAGCTTTTATAACAAACCAATGTAAAAATAAAAATTGTTTATCAATTTCTGATCCTTAATTTTTAGAAGTATATGGGGACCTGTCTGAATGCCCAAGGGTTACAGAGGAACAAAAAGGTTGGGAACCCCTGTTCTAGATGATGATATTTGATGGTTCCAGCCTGTAGGCTACATGTAGAGATAGCCCAAAGACCTCGGCAGCAAACTGTGTGACCGATGTAAGTATTATAACGAGAAACGCGCACAGTCCTCAGTAGTACGTTGATATTCATACACTATAATGGTTATAGAGACATCCCAGTCTGACTGGTATGCATATTTTATATTATTGCTTCCGTACATATAATTTCCTGTAATGTAGGTAAAAATTATATTTGAAAGAAGTTTTGAGGTAAAAAAAAACTCATTCAATATTCTAGCCACTTCAGCAGGTAGTATATATAGCATGTGCCTTTTCCTTATGCACACTGCCTTGTATAAAGGAATATGGAAAACTGTTAGCTATACTTAAATTATTTTTAATGTGCAGTACCGATAAGAGTATGTATACCTTTTGTTCCACACGTATTTGTATAACCATATTACATTCCCAGATGTGGTTGTTGACTTTCCATTCCTGAAGAGATCTCTCTCTAGACGAAACGTTAAATAAAAATAAACAACTTTCGAGAGTTAGTTTTCTCTCACTCCCACGAAAAAAGAGTATTAGTGACGGACACTGAAAATATTAGAAGCTAAACAACTGCAAAAATGTTGTGTTTAACTCAACATGTATTAACGAAAATCTGCTGCCAGCAGTCACAAATCTCTCTCTCTCTCTCTCTCTCTCTCTCTCTCTCTCTCTCTCTCTCTCTCTCTCTCTCTCTCTCTCTCCAGTAGGGGGTTTCAAGAATACTCCCCCAGTATCCCTGCTTGTCGTAAAGGGCGACTAAAAGGGGTTGGCGGAGGGTTAGTGCCCCTCCCCGGAAAACAACTAACTAAAAAAACAAACAAGAAGCCTCGGACAAGGACTGACCAAACGATGACGACCCAGGACCGGACAAAGGACTTGGTAACGAGTACATGGAATGTAAGAGGAGCGAATGATGAGGTGAAAGAGAGAGAGATTGTGCAGGTGCTTGACGGTGCGAAAGTGGATGTATGTGGAATAACTGAAACAAAATGGAGAGGAGAAAGTGTGAGAGAATGGGAGTATGGATGGGGTATATGTGCAGGAGTAGGTGAGAATGAGAGGGCAAAGGAAGGAGTATGTATAGTTGTGAGTAAAAGATGGAAGAGGAGCATAAGACAGTATGGATCAGTTGGGTCAAGGATTGTGTGGGTAAAGTTGAAAGTTGGAATACAAATGTGGGCGATTGCGTGTGTGTATGCACCAACTCAAGATCGTGCTAGAAGAGTGAGAGAAAGAGTTCTGGATGCGTGTGGAAGTGTGCATGGAAAAGTTTGGAAGGAATGAGAGAGTGTTTTTGATTGGTGATATGAATGGAAAAGTGGGGGAATGTGAAGGTGGATGGAATAGTTGGTGAGTGGGGTGTGCCTGCTGAGATAGATGAGAAC